>NC_090436.1:440863764-441185430 GCF_031143425.1 Pleurodeles waltl | reverse complement strand
ATTATTACTGGGATTTGGATTTTGTTTTTCAATGATGCTGATTGGAGAGAAAATGTTCCCTTAAGTCCAGAAATTACTTTCCTAGATCCAGGACCCCGCTAATGGTTGTTTGAGGGTGTTCTCAGCGTTCTAGTGACAGTGTGACTGAAGTAGGTTGTGCTTGCACAGCTTATGCAAATCGTAGGTGAATTGTAAGGTTTGTGATGGTTTTAGGGAGCTTGCGTACTCCAAATGAAGTTGTAGAAGGAGTGTGCGTACTCCGCAGTGTGAGAGTAGGGAAGTCGTCGAACTTCACATTTGTGTGGTGCTTTGTGCTCAAAAATTATCCACGTAGTTGTTGATGTACGGACCCTGCGTGGTCTAAGACTCCGTAGTATATTGAGAAAGTGTATGAGACACTTGGTTTTATGTTGTATTCTGTTTGGTTTAGTAGGTTGATAGGGTGTGGTCGACAAGTCGGAGTGTGAGTAAAGTGAGTGAAAGAAAATTTCGACTGAGATTTGGCGAGTCCTATGTGCACCAGGACAAACCCATTCATCAGTTGAGAGTAAAATTTGCGGGTCGAATTTTGATTGCGAATCTGGGAGACCTAGAAACCATGAGTAGCTGTAAGTGCGGGAAGAGCCGTCAGTGAAAAATCCGTAAGGTTTCTAAAGTGACTGTGTTACCTTTACCTGTAGCAAACCAGCAGATTTGTTTTTAGTTTTTTGATTAGTGCTCGCAATTTTTGCATTCGTTTTGTGTGAATCGACGTTTGGAAGGGCAAGCCGAAAGACTTTGTCAGCCGCAGTACGTGTGTGTGTGTGGCATCATTGGAACCGCGCTGGGATAGGTCGGTTAGTGAGAAGGGTCGCGCACGGATTGGCAGCTGTCCTTGAGAGGCAATTGGTTGAGAATGTAGGTGAAAGGAATCTTGGTTTTAAAAGTCACTTCCTGATTTGATTTTGAATAACAAGAAGGTCGAAAAGATGACATTTTTCAAAGTTTGAAGAATACCCTAAGGTGAGATATGTATATTACAACGAGTGTAGGCAAGGCTACACCGCCAGATGGTACACCAGCTTACATTTTAATGGAAGAGAAGGGTGTTGCGCCATGTCTTTGGCTAAAACAATGGTGCAAATTGACAGAGAAAGATGGGAACTTAGAGTTTCCTACAAATGGGACATTCAATTTGAGGGTTTTGGAGCAATTACGGACTTGAATCGAAGCCCCTTCCGAGACCAGCACAGTTTGAGGTATTAGCGATTTTGGAGTTAGTAGCCAGACAGCAACAGCTACTGAAATTTGAGAGGAGGATGAGAAAGTCAGAAAAGACTCTAGCATAGGCTAGATGGGACTGTGTTCAGAAAGCTTGGAGGATGGAGACTACTAGGAAAACTAACAGAAGTCCGTCCAAGAGTAAGGAGGCTAGAAAGTCTTCAACCGAAAAGGAGGAATCGGACTATGATGAGTTTATTACACAGTTATTGTGAGATCGATCACCATCATATACAGTGCACGAGAGTGGTCCAATTACCAGTGTTGATCTGACAGCCCCGACACAGGTTAATGAGACAGTGAGTCCAGTGCAGGTTAATGCTAATCTGACACAGAATGCATTGCAAAGTGGTCTTAATGTGCCTACCACTCCTGTAGTGCAGATCCAGGTGCAACCGCCACAGGTTCCGAGAATTTATCCTGATGTGCCCATTATGGAAAAGACTTCGAACTTAGTGTTGCCAACGGAACACGTCTTCCCTAGACCTATATTGGTTCAGACTGAGCCAACTCCGATTTTACTGCCCCAAGTGCAGCTGCAGGTAATGCCAAGATTTACTCCAGTAACAGATATGACTCCGATGATGAACCAGAATATGGGAGTTACTCTACCATAGAGCATAAATTCCAGAACAGCCCCAGATGCTATATCGCTACCTATTACTGTGGGTCCAGCGGTACCATTATTTGCACAGAAGAAGCTGACTGTAGGTGAACAGGGAGCAATGTCCCAGAACCTAATGAGGGGAAGACATAATGAAAATGCTCGAATAGTCTCTCCTGTGGGACAGACTTTTGACGTATCGAGATCATTGCTAGACCTTACTCCATTTGTAGCACTTCCAGATACTGTGACAGGGCCAAATGTTAGTCAGAATTTGAAATTATTGACACTGCAGACTCCGAATGCAATTGCACAGCAAGTGTCACAGGATCAAGCAAGTAACATTTCGTTACAAGGATTGACAGCTCAGCAGTTGACTGAATGGTTAGACAAGCTGAACACCCCACAGAGTGCCCCTAAAGGAGAGGATCATTTGAATTATGCCAGGGTAGGCATGGAAGCGGGTGAACTAATTGAGGAAATGATGGGAGTGAATAGGTTAGAATCCTACACAGAGGCAGAATTGAGATATTTGTGCCTGAAGATTACAAGAGAAGTGAGCAATGTGCATCAGAGACTAGCAGACTTGGCAGAAAAGTACGGCATATAAATAGAGAAAGCAAAGCATTTGAAAAGGAGTTGCAGATTAGATTTTGAGGCTAAAGATTTTGAACACATGAGATCTGCCGGAATGAAGGCACACCTTAAAGAATTGCTTCAAAGTGCTCAGACCTGGGGAGCATTAGACAAATGGGAAGGCAGATGGGTAAAGAAAAGAGACAAGAGAAAAAGGGATTCTTTGCAAGCTGACTGCAAATGTGTAGCAGGATAAAGATCCAGTAATAATTTTACCAATGAGAGAGATTCCAGGAGGGAATTCCGTTCATGTCCCATGTCCCATGGAGCAGAAGTGACATCCTGTCATTCACAAATGATTATCCAAAATTGAGAGAAAAGCCAGTAGAGTGGTATCAGCAGACAGACAGGTTTGTGAAACTTGCGAAGTGTTTGTGGGAAGACTTGAACACACTACTAGAGATAGTGGTTCCAGCTGATCTGTGGATCGAGTGTAAGAGGAGTGTAGATTGCCCAACAAGTGAACCGGAGAGAGACAAGAATACAGGTGCACCGTCTCTTGAGGTAAGGAAATATTATTATAAGGTGATTGAGTTTTTGAAAACGAGTATTTAGCCCAAGAATATTGATTGGCAGAGGTTTGACAGGACAGCCCAGGAAGCAAAGGAGTCAATATATGTGTACTATGAGAGATTGTTGCAGGCATTCAAGCATTAGTGGTACAGAGTCAATTGAGGCGAAAGACATGCTCCATTTTGTGTTCAGATTTGTCGAAGGATTGAGACCTGAGATTAGCCAGATGATTAAGAGTCATTTGATTTTTTGGGAAGCAAAGCCGATTGATGAGGTTTTGCAGTATGCGAAATACTGTTGTGATGAGATTGAATTGAAGCAGAAAAAATTGAAAGAGAAGGCGATGGTGATGCAGATTAAAGCAGCTCAAACAGGAATGCAAGGGAATTTTCCACAGCAGCAGCCACAGATGAGAGGTAGAGGCCGTGGAGGAAATATGAATTGTGGTCCATACTGTAGTGGTTCAGAATGATGTGCAGGGAATGAAGACGTTATTGCCATGTCACATTTGCAGAGCTGTTGGACATTGGAAATGGGAGTGTCCGATGATGGTGCAGGAGGGTGTCGTTCAGCAGAGTAATTACATCAATTCATTTTAGAATGTGAGAGGACCGAGAGTGAGAGGTCCTAATCCAAATTTTCAGAATAATGTGAATCAAGTGCAAAATGTTCAGCCCATGCAGCAGGTACAAATACCCCGTGCACAAATGTTACAGTTGCAGCCGATGCAACTGCAGGTTCCCATGGTACCTAGACAGCAAATTCAAATACCTCAAGCCCGATGGAGCAGCAACAGATGATGCTTTCTCAACAGGTCACAGGTCAGAGGCTTAACAAAAATAGTAACACAGTGCACTAATTCCCTTTACACAGTGAGAATGGAATAAATGATGAGTGGACAAGTGACAGGTCAGATGAGGAACCGTGTGTGCTTGCAACCTCCTTAGAAGTAGATCAAAGAGCTCCCTATGTGAAGGGAAAGGTTATGGGTCACGAGGTTTCATTCTTGGTTGACACAGGAGCTACACGCTCTACAGTGAGAAGTGCAGAAGTTCCTAGAACAGTTCAGGTTGTGGAAGTGGAAAACCAGTATTTGACAAACCCGATTACAGATCCAGTTCAAGTTGAGATTGGCGACTTCCAGGGATTGCATAAATTTGTAGTCTCCGATTCAAGTCCGATATCCCTACTGGGAAGAGACTTGCTGTATAAAACGAGGTGTTTGATTACTTGTTCAAATGATGGAATTGAGAATCAGACGAATAGTGATGACGAAGAGGACCAATCCCCAGAAATAGAGTATGAAACTACAAATGAGGAGTCCCCTTTGATTGATTTTTTCCCGATGTTCACAGTGAAAGAGCTTCATCCTGATTTGCAGGGAACGGTTAAAGAGAAGGTGTGGGATTTGACAGGAAGTAGGATTGATAAATGGAGTTGAGCCAGTTAAAGTTACTGTGAAGCCGAATGCAATTTTTCCTCAACTTCCACAGTACCACATGCCACAAGATGTCCTTATGAAAGTAACCCAGATAATCGCAGACTTTGTAAAGCAAGGGGTTCTGAAATAATTATTGAGCAGTCCATTTAATTCACCAACAATGGGTTTGAAGAAGTCCTGTGGGAAGGTTTGAATTGTTCAGGATTTGAGAAAAATAAATTAGATTGTGGTCAAATGTTGTCCTGTGGTGCCAAATCCAGCTGTGATAATGTTCCAGATTCCATGTGATGCCGAGTGGTTCACTGTTTCCGATTTGTCATAAGCTTTCTTTTCTGTGCCTCTTCATGAGTATAGTCAATATCCCTTTTGTTTCAAATTCCTGGATCGAGTTTATTGCTGGTGCAGAATTCAAGGGTTTTCAGAGTCACCTTCCATATTCAATCAGATCTTGAAAAAGAATTTGGAGTTGCTGGAATTGCCTTTCCAATTGTCCTTGGTGCAGTACATTGATGACTTGCTGATTGCATCCAAAACAAGGGGCGAGTGCAAGTGTGATACAATTGCCCTGTTGAACAATTTGGGAAAGAATGATCATAAAGTGCCTCTGCTTAAATTGCAGTACTATCCGAAAGTAGTGAAGTACTTGGGTTATCAGATTGCAAAGGGTTCAAGAAAGATATCCAGAGAAAGGATTACAACCATATTGCAAATAAATCCCCGGACTAGGGAGAGAGATGTAAGGATGTTTTTAGGGATGGTATGGTATTGCCGCCAATGGATTCCACATTTTTCAGTCATTTCAAAACCATTGCAGTAGCTGACTCATAAGGAAGTCACTGATCCCACAGTGTTAGACTGGAATGAAATGAAAGCGTTCAATAAATTGAGAGAGTGTCTGTGCAGGGCTCCAGCATTGGGTATGCCTGATTACACAAAACCTTTCACATTGTTTTGTCATGAGTGTGATGTATGTTCTTTGTCTGTCTTGACACAGGTCCATGGAGGTGTAAACTGCCCAATAGCATATTTTTCAGCTACTTTGGACCCAGTTGCAGCAGCCTTACCAGGTTGTTTGCGCGCAGTTGCAGCAGTTGGTCAGAGCCTTACACAGTGTTAAGGCATTGTGATGGGACATCCCCTAACTGTAATGGTCCCTCACTCTTTTGAGATTCTACTTACAAGAACGAAAACCCAATATTTGACTGGTGCGAGGTTGACCAGATATGAAACGGGTATTCTAGGGATACCAAATGTATCATTGAAAAGATGTACAGTGTTGAACCAGGCAACCTTACTTCCGAGTGAAAATGCTGAAATTGAAAAAGAGGAAGATGTTGAGCATTATTGTCTTGAAGTAACTGACTTGTGCACAAAACCGAGACCTGACATTAGAGATGCCCAATTGAAAGAAAATGACCAAATTATCTTTGTTGATGGTCCTTGTCTGAGAGACAATACATGGACACTAAGAGCAGGATATGCTGTGTGCACAATTACTAGTACCTTGGAAGTTTTTTGGCTTCGAGGGGTGTATTCTGCCCAAGTAGCGGAACTGGTAGCACTTACTAGAGCGTGCCATGTCTATGCTCAGCTGAAAGTTACAATCTATACGGATAGCCAGTATGGATTTGAAATAGTCCATGGTTTTAGCCACTTGTGGTCACAGAGAGGTTTCCTGACCTCTTCTGGTTCATCAGTGAGAAATAGCGAGAGAATCAAAGAACTGTTACATGCTATTCAAATGCCACAAAAGATTGCCGTGCTGAAATGCAGTGCACATCGTAAGTCGCAGGACTTTGTGTCATTGGGAAATGGATATGCGGATCAAGTCGCAAGGTTTTGCGCATTGAACTGTATATTGTTCAAAGATAAGTGGGAACTGTTACCTGAAGAAGATGAAACTTGTACAAGCTATGCACTGAAAATAATTGACACTTTGGAAGAATTGAAAATGTTGCAGAATAATGTTGACAAGGAGGAAAAACGTTCATGGAGCAAAATGAAATGTGTGCAAAGAGAAGATGAATTGTGGGTTTCCGAAGGGGGTCAATTGGTTTTGCCAAATAGCCTGTTGTCTCAAACGGCGAGGTACTATCATGGTATAGCACATATTGGGATGGATGCAATGAGTCGTTTGTTCAAACATGATTTGTTTAACCCAAAGTTTAGACAAGTTGCTGAAGCAGTTTGCCATTGATGTGTCATTTGCCAACAACTAAACGCAGGAAAAGGGACAGTGGTTAATTTGAGCCACATTGGAAGAGCGGGAGGTCCATTCAGCAGAATGCAGATGGATTTTGTTGAGATGCCTCTGTGTGGAGGTTTGAGATATGTGTTGGTGATTGTTTGCATCTTTAGTCACTGGATCGAAGCTTACCCTACACGAAGAAAATATAGTCTCACAGTAGCGAAACTACTGCTTAGAGAACTGATACTGTGTTTCGGATTTCCGATCTCTTTAGAATCAGATAGAAGTCACTTCAACAATAAAGTAATTAAATTACTGTGTACAGCATTGAACATCGAGCAGAGGTTGCATTGAAGTTACTGCCCTGAAGCATCAGGACTAGTGGAACAGATGAATGATACTTTGAAGTCAAGAATTGCAAAGATGTGTGCGTCCACGAATTTGAAATGGCCTGACGGATTGCCTTTAATGTTGAGGGCAATGAGAAACACACCTGACAGGAAGATAGGATTGTCGCCACATGAAATCCTCATGGGCAGAGCAATGAAGTTGCCAGTGGTGCCTGCAAATGCACTTGTCAACATTACAGATGATATGGTGTTGGATTACTGCAAAGGTCTGGCTGATGTAGTTCGCTCTTTTTCTCAGCAGGTGGAAGCCACCACACTACCAACGATCCATGACCCAGGGCAGAACCTGAGAGCGGGAGACTGGGTTGTGGTCCGAAAACACATGAGGAAAACGTGTTTGGAGCCTCGTTGGAAGGTACCGTATCAGGTAGTTTGACAACAACCTCAGCTGTGAAGTGTGCTAGAATTCAGAACTGGATTCACGCAAGTGATACGAAGAAAGCGGCATGTCCACTGGATCATGACGAAGCGTTGTTGAGAGTAGCAACAACAGTGAGACAAGTCTCAGGGCCGGAAGGAGGACAAAGGGGAACTGAGACTGGATCTGAGTCCATTAGGGACAGTTCCGTCTCTCCTGTGAGAGACGAGGGAGGAGACCTCCAGGAGGGTGACAGAGAGCCTATCTCAACTGAGGCGCAGGAGAGCCTACTCAGAGGAGGGCTTTCCCAGAAGCAGACAATCTTAAGAGACAAACAGAGCAATTGTCAGTCCCAGAAGGGGAAGGAGTTGAGGTGGATCAAAGCCAATGTGATCTGACTCCTCCTGAACCGGTTCCACGTCCGTCAAGAGGAAACACCACAGAACAATGAGAAGGTTCAAAGTTCGACTCTGAAGAGAACACTGACAAAGGGTCCACTGAAAGGAGATACGTGGTCGGAATCACAGGGGGAAAATGGAAAAGAAGTGGTTGTTGAACCGACAATCGAGGAAGAAGTAGATACCACAAGAAGAGAAGATCTAAGTGAAGGAGAGCTAAATGGTGATCGAAAATTGAAAAGAAAGAGAATAGCAAGTCAAAGATATGCAGGTCCTGAATAGGTGTATACAACTTCGAATGAATGGCAGCAAGAGTTTATGTCTTTTTGTTTTGATAGAGAGATTCTGGGTCAGTATTTTGGCATGCGAAAAAAGCTAATGAACTGAACTGCTGAAACAATCTGAGAGAAACTTTTGGGAAAAGAAACTATTGAAGATAACCAGAAGAGACACTGATAACCTGATTTGACTTTTGAAACCTGATTTTGACAAAGCTGCTAACCGATTTTGATGAGGGATCCTGGAAGTGAGACTTAGCTGCTGAAAGAGGAGTTGTCTATTTTTTGGGGGGGATTTTTTCTGCAAGTTTTTCTAAATTTCTTCTGCTTTCTGATTCTTTACAGATCATGAGTAACATTAGTCAACAGGGTAGAGATGCTAGGCGTTGTAAATGTATGAGCATTGGTTTGGCGATTATGTGTGGGATATTGTTTGTGGTGTTGATTGTGGGTATGTCTGTTCTTGATGAGAGAGAAGCCAACCATACTTCTGCTTTTGAGATGACTACTGCATAACAACATTAGAGTTTAGGTTAGATGAGAAATATTTGCATGAGGATACTAATGTGCAAGGAGAACTTTCTTCTATTGTTTTCTATCGCTTGTTGAGTGAGTATGTTGAGACAATGGATGCGAAGAATTGTTATGTGTGTACGCAGATTCCTTCAGCAGTCGAGGAAGGAGTCACATAGTCTGCCACTAACTTATGGAATAAGTTGTAGTCTGTTACTAACAAGGTTTTATAACCAGGAGTACAATCAGTAATTTTACTCAAATTCTGATGTGTTTTCGTTTGTTCCTATAATTAGGTATTGGAGTAGAGTAGCTAAAGATAATGACATAGTAATAGAGGTTTCTTTGAACCTACAATGACGTTTGGCACAGCTTATGCACATAGCAATAATTTGACATGCTTGCTTACACCTTTACAGAAAAGCTTGTTAGATCACATAGATGACAGGAGAAAGGCATTAAAGGAGAAATTAGAAAAAGGCTTAGAGAAAAGGACTTACAGTAATGATTATGCTTATAGTGCAATTAAAATGCAAGGGAAATTAGCTTTAGATGCACAACACGTAGGGAAACTTTGTAAAAATAGGCCTAAATCGCACATTGACACCTTATTTGTGGGAACGAGTAAATGTAGACATGTGTTTTTGTTTCAGAGTAAATGGATGTTTATGTTGAATGGACAGGGCCCTGCTATTCCAGGGATTTATTACATCTGTGGTCTTAATGCCTAGTACCATCTTCCAAGAGGATGGTATGGGACATGTTATTTAGGGATAGGTTTCCCAAAGATTTATCAAATGGAATATTTGAAGAAGTTTCCGAAAGTGACTGAATTACATCATAAGAGACAGAGGAGGGAGTCCTCTTCTGCTATAGTGGGAGATATATTTGGAGCAGTGATTTCTTCAGTGGGAGTCATTCTGAATTCGATAGATTTGAAAGTTGTCTACTATTGTGGATAACATGCTGACAAATCTTTCAGGAGCCATACTCCTAATAGATACTGAATTAGCTGCTAACAGAGCTATGACTCTTCAAAATCGTCTTGCTTTAGACATTCTTTTAGCGAAGGATGGTGGAGTCTGTAGAATGATTAATTCTAGGCATTGTTGTTCGTATATACCTGATAACAGTAAAGAGATAAGAGACTTACTTCCTAATCTGACTAATGAAAGTACTGATTTGAAAGAATTGAAAGAACTAGGTGTTTGGGAAAAGGTTGGCAAGGGGTTTGCTTCAGTGGGAAATTGGCTCAGCAACATTTGGAATGGGATTCTATTGAAAATCTTAAAAGGAATATTAATTGTTGTGGTTTGTCTATTGGGAATGTGGAGATTGTGCACATTATGCAAAAGAATTGAATTGAAAAGGTCAAAGAATAATCAGAGGAGGGAAGAAAAGAAAAGGGAAAAATTGTACAGAGAAAATTCAAAGGGGAACCAAAATTATGAAGTGATTGAATTGACAGAATTTTAGCTGATGCAAAAATTTGTGGGTAATAATTAGTGTGATAACATAGTCATCAGAGGAGGGATTGCTAGTGCAGGTGTTTTAATAAAAAATATTAATGAGTGTTTATGTATTCTGAATAATACGTTTATGTGGAAAATAAAATAACGTCGAAAAATAATGCACGCATTTGAAAATGTGATTACGAAGAATGGCCACCAATGTTAACGAAATGTACTAATCAATGATTTAATAATATGAAATATTGAGCATTTGATAAATTATTGTAGTAGTGCATCATATCTAGGGTTATGCAGTATGCTTTAGCTTTATTGATTATAGGCCTTAACTTAGCGAGTGTCTTGGCCTACTTGCCAGGCCTCATGTAAAAGCTGCAGAGTTTAATAAAATGGCTCTCCTAGAGAGTTAAACTGTGATTTCTATTGTATTGTTTAAATGTGTTTATAACGGAAGCTTTCTCATGAGAACCGACTGCTAGAAGATGATGTTCCTGCTAATGCAACATTTTATATGTAATGTGTGTGAAACTGACTTTCCCAGGACAAGAACAATGAAGATACTAACTAGAGTAGAAGCTGCAACAATATTGTTACCTGAGAAGCCGGACGATGAGGACATTCCAAGACAAACCAAGCAACGACATGTGAATGGAGTAATATTAGAATTCATAGATTTTGGATTTTATTTGTATTGGACAAAGTGTGAACACACGATTAACTGACCAATAAGGATTTGGGGGGTAGTTTTACCAATTTTGACTTCACGGGTTTACACTGGAAAGAGATGACACATTTTTCGCCAGACATTCTGCCCTTACATTTTGCCCATATTGCGTCTTGACAAGAGACGTGCTTAACTGTAATGCTTTGAGACTTTGCATTTTCTGAACTTTGATGCTGAATCCTGATGCACTGCTGATCGACTGATGTCCTGAGGACGAAGACTGACTCTGCTTGTTGATCCACATTGAGGATAGGTATAATATAACAGACTGTTGATTGATATGCATATTTGCTTTTTCTTTCTTGGTACCAACTGTGCTGCTTTGATAGAGCCATAGTTCTTTGATGTTTTTCTAAATTTTTGTTACTAAATTGTTTTGCATGAAGCCCAACATGCTGATGCCAATCTTATGTTAGTTAAGGATCCTCACTAAATGAAATTATGATAACAGGGACTAATGCTTGATGAATTTCTCTGGTAAACTTCATGTATATAATTACATTGACGCAGTTGACTTTGTTACTGATTTTCACCATAACCTTAGAATGTGTTGTAGTTCAAGCTTTGATTAGATTACGTTTCTTCCGCCGCTTTGGACAGCCAGTGTTGTTTCTGTATGTGTTTCATTTGATTTTGAGATTAGTTTACATGACGTTAGCATTGTTAATATAGGGAAATAAATATTCTAACTTTTACTAAAAGGTGTGGTTATTCATGACTGAAAGGTCATGGTGCGTGACAATTACTGACTCCACGGATTATTGATGTTATTGATTACTAATGATTATTGATGATTGTGTATTAATTATTGATTATGTACGGGAGCTACGGTAAGAACATCTTAATTGCGAGTCAAAAGGTTCATCGACCTTTTCGCATCCCATTGAGGTCAGAAGCGCTAACAATAGCAATGGCTGAAAGCAGAACTCGTTTCACATCATATGCAGTGAAAGTAAACACAACGTCACTGGGAGCTGTTGGGCTACCCCCTTTCTCACCTCTGTAAATAATGGTTCAAAGATGCTTCAATTGATAAAGGTATCATATTTTCGTGAGGATAGAATGTTAGTGCTCTTGCTTATGGAGAACAAAGATTATGCAATTCTTGAAGAAAAAAGTAGACACTTTGTTACACGTGCTTTAGTGTGCGTATGTTTATAACCTTGCAGAAGTAAAGATACGGAAATCTGATAAAGTAACACTGTGCTGCACGTGTTAAGGAATTAATTTTACTCATGCTCTGTGTTTTATAACACAGGTTGACTGTATCTTAAGTTTAAATTTTCAAAGCCCAAAATCAGGACACAGAAATAGGACTTTCATTTGGAAGCCACAGTAAACCTAGAACTACGACAGCAAACCCCACACAGAAAGGAGGCTCTAAAAGGAAGATGTCTACTTCACAAGGAACAGATATCAAACAGGCAGTCAGTGGTAATCACACATGGAAAATTAAGTGCATATTCTGTGGTCCCTTTTAAATTAGCTTACTTCGCCACCAACAGATGGCTTTTTTGGGCTGAGTGAATATAGGGTAAGTGGTGAACCTGCATCATTCTGTTGCAGAGCAATAATGCTATCAGTGTGAATAACCTATCTAGTTTTTTTTCTTGTTAACAAGAAACGTGAAAGAAGACACTTGTGGTTTGGATTGATGATTTTGCCTCTGCTTACCACAGACTGAACAAGCACTGACAATGCCAGTCAGTCTTGCTTACCTTTACATATATGCAATACAAGAGCTCAACATAGACAAACCCTGGCTCCTGGTGCTGAGTATTGAGAGTTGGGCTAAGCATTTATGGAAGCCTGTGGTAATCATGAATGTGTACATTAATCCCAAGAGGAAATCTGCAACTGCAGACAAGCCTGTCACCCATCTGCTCCAGCTGAAAAACATGTCCCATCCATCATACTAGCTAGCTTCAGGGGACTTTAATGTTAATTTGTTCCACCACCTGACTGAGGAGCACTCAGACATAATTGGGCCATTCCCAGTTCAGAGCATGCCGCACTATATCCGACAAGACAAGACTGGAGAAAAACTAGCCAAATTATGCAAGTTAGCTGGTCCTATTGCTCTGAATGGATGCAAGTAAGGTGACATTCCACCAACATGGACCAGGGCATCTGCCAAGTTGGTTTCATACCTGGATTACATGCTGGTGAACCTCCCACTATATGACCAAGTGAGGGAATTTAGAATAGCCCACCGCCAAGAGAGTGATCATCATCCACAGGTAATCCTAGCTGGGGCCACTTTGTGCAAACACGGGGCAGCAACAGCTCTGCCAGAAGACAATCGGACAGACAATTTACAATGTCTGAAGTGGAACTCTAGTTAAGTTAAGGACCAGGCAGAGGAAGCGGTGGGCACCCTTGAGTCTATGGTTCGAGTGGATTCCAACCAGACATCTGGGAAACCTTCACAGAAATCCAGACAAATAGATAGCCCGTCAGAGGTGCGAACAAGGATGCCCTGCTTGGACGCCCTAAGTCCATAGTCCTGCCAAGACCTATCTGCCTGGGAAGAGCCAAAGTAGGCAGAATGCTGAGCCAATTACGAAGATCCCAGGAGGATGGAGGTTTATTAGGGGTTCTGCGGAAGGAGAGGAGACTCCCAAAAATGGAGATGTGGGCTTTTAATAAAATCCAAGCACAAAATCCTGTGGGCCCAACCGTTACATACCTTAAAGTCAAATGACTCAAAGAAATTCGGGGATCCGAACAATAACAGTGAGAAAGGCCCAAGGGCAGCTTCCAACTCAAACATAAGCGAGGATACCTAGATTGGGCACCTGAAGGCTCACTTCAAGGGAAGCATCCATGACGCACCCCTGCTGGAGCGGCTACAGGGGGAAGACTGGACCACCAACTCTGCGGGCCAATTAGCATATATGGCAGGAGAGAACTAAGATGATGATTAAAAAAGCTTGGACTGACTGTGTCCCTGCACCAAATGGCATCCCGTAAGTGCTCTTTAAGCACTTCACCCCGTGGTGGGCCAGTTTCCTGGCCAGGATGTTTAACACCATCCTGAATGAAGGGGTGATCCCCAAAAGCTGGAAAGGTTTGATTATCTACCCCCTCTTCAAGGGCAGTGTTGCAGCATCTCCAAGTAATTATTGTTTAATTGCCCTGCTGGACGAAGACCTGAAGTATTTTTTCACTCTGCTGCTGCAAGGCAAGGGCGTAAACAAATCCATTAAGTTGCAAAGTCAAAGGAAAAGGTGGCCAAACGGTCACATAGATGGCTGGTGCTGAAATTGTATGATGACCAAAAAGAGATCCCCCTGTTGGAGGCAACCTACTCCCTTAAGATTAAACTAATATTACTGAAACTATGTGATCTTCAGGTTTTGCTCTCATCCCAAAGTGGAAGAAAGAAGGCCAAAGGGGGGAGGACCAGAAATGTTGTTTATGTCACCAGACAGACGAAACTCTACAGCATGATATTTGCATCTGTCCCGCACTAGCTTACCAGTGGAAAACCATGTTCAAGAGTGATTTTAATGAACTAGGGATTCGGTCCTGCAGGTCACCGGTAATTGAGTCTTTAGACCCAAGGAACGCAACAATTTTTAGATACTTTTAAATCCCTTGTCAAGTAAACGCCAGACTTAGAAAGAGGACAGAGATGACAGTCAGCAGTGACCTCAACAAGAAACCATGAAATCTGCCCATTTCAGGGAGCTGCTAGGGACAATCTGTGTTCTCTTGTTTCCTATCCCGCCATATGGGATATCAGTCCCAGCTCATCCAGTTATGTCCCCACGTCCAAACATTATCACTTTGCACGTTATTTTGCACAAAACACAGGGACTTATATTTGTGAAGCACCACTATGGGATGCAGGGCAGAATTAGGGTATATTGCCACTGCATCTCACATTGGCTCTTGTTCAATCAGGACAAAAGACCTGCACTGTTGCACTTTATCCGTAACTGTGCACGCAACTGTATTATGAACCAATTATTCACAAAACGCCTTTCTCTCACACAGAGTACATCATACCAGCTCTTGATCAATCATGACAGAAGTCTTGCACTATTGAAATTTACTTGCCTCTCTGCATGAGACTGTATTACAAACCGATTACTCGCATAAGGCATTTTTTCTATTAACCAATCTGGTGATATCAATTGCATATTTTAATACTGTTAATGGTGTTTATTGACTAATAATTTGCAAACCTGAACCTCATCTGTCCAATACCAGTTGGCATTACCAATGTTTTTTAGCTGAAGCAATCTGGGTACAAAAGGCATACTGTGGGCTTACCAAGAGCGTACAGCCGTCCCATTGCTTACCAATGGTTGACTTTATTGTCATTCTCATTTGTTTGCTTCTTATTTGATGGCTATCCTGGTCTCAGCTTGTGGTTTTTGCTCACCTGGAGCCTAGCCTCCTTACCATCTCTCTGTTTTTTATTTATCAATCCAGCTCAGATCAGTACATTAAAAAAATGGCACCCATGTAATTTCATAGATTTGCACATGTGTGGTGAAGCATGCATTTGAATATGTATTTGTGCACCAACAAAATCTCACACAGCATCAGCTAGAAATGCTTTTGCCGAGGCTGTACAGCGTTGCTCAGAAGCATTGGCGAATCTAATTGGTCCCCAAGGGCTAGTCATATTAGTTTTGTCAATGTTTGTTGTATATATGTAAACTTAAACAAGGTTCATTATTTTACTGCATTATTAGCCCAGACGTCTGCCTTTCACATGTCTCACTGTACTAGACTCTTTGATGGATTTGGGCTCGAGCCCTGTGACAGGAGAATTGATATGTTTGTTACGCTCAGTTACATTTGCAGGGTTTGTCTGGGGAACACGGTGTAACTGATAAGCACAATTCTGATATCCAAAGGATGAAATAAGGGCTGAATGATTGACAAAAGAAATATTATTAATACATTTAAAAAAGTGGGATGTACTATTTCAGTTACACAAGGGGTTAATATATATATTAACATAAACCAATTACTCCATTGAACCTCCTATTTATTAGGCAATTCCCTTCAAAACTGATAAATCTTTCAGGGAAGGAGACGTTTATGATGTACACATGTAAATGATAAACATAGTTTAATAAAAAATTACTTTCTTTCAACATATTTCTCTATTAATAATAATATCAAGAATTCACTGAAAACAACAAAGGTTATAGGGACCTTATGGTTAGGCTGACATTTTACTCGTACAAAACCATAGAAATTCAGCAGTTATAGTTATACTCATAACTATACTTATGTTAAGAAACTGTAACTCATGGCCTGAAGTTAGTTAACAGCACGAGCACTGGGTACTTTAAAAGTATGCGATGGAGTGGAGTAATTGGATTATGGAAATAAACATTTACTGTTGTCATATAATCTCCATGGCTCAGAAGTTGAAAGATGTCTTGAATCGTGGCCTTGCGAAAAGTCTGTTTTCTTTGATATTTGATTAAGTTTTGCAAGTCCAGAATAATCAAGAAGAAACATGAGTAAAACCCCTTCCTTTCTGGTTTCCAGAGGTTCGTTCTATGGTTCCTTTGCTGAGCATGGTTTGGACTTCTAACTTCAGAAGGTGCAGATGCCTTTACAATGACTTTAGGAGTGGAGTTAGCGGCAGTTTTTGAATGAATTCCAGTGTATGACCATATGCAATTAGGTTTAAAACCCACTGGTCTGTTGTTATTTCTCTCCATTCGGATAGGTGATTATAAATTTGACCTCTGAGGCATACAAGAGGAGATGAAGCTGTAGTCGGGGACTGTCTTCTGTCACGGTCGCCTTTTTGTGGACCTTGCTTTCTTCTCTGGGTTTGACTTGCACAGGCTGCTGAAGGAGGTTGTCGCTATTGGTATTTGGGTTGAAACAGCTGTAATGTAGGTTGGAATGTTTGATAACCTCCCAGATAAGAGAACTGTCCTCTTCCTTTTGCACTACGAAAAGATAGTCTTCTGTACTGCAGAGTACCCAAGGAGTTTGCTATATTAGTATCCGCCTTTATTGATTGTAAAGCTTCATCAACATGCTTTCTGAAAAAGAGCTACACAATCATATGATAAATTCAGAATTTTGCTTTGCACTTCAAGTCTGAAAGAAGTGGCCTTCAACCACCCTTGCCTCTGTAAAACTGCTGCTCCTGCTAGTTTGCTAGTTGGGGAATTCTCCAGAGCTTTACATTTTTTTGTCCAAATATGGCAAAACTGCAGCTACTGTTATCGGATTTTTCATTGTTTTAATGCCTTCCTCCCGTATATAATCCACAATTGGATTAGCTCTTATGGTTTTATGAGATGTCTCTTTGAAACCATAACAAGAAACAGTCTGTTTCGTAGTCATCAGAAGGTCAAATTTCTTTGCCACTCTTTCTAGAAAATTCTGAAATCTTCCTATATCTTCATATGGAGATTCAACAGGTTGTGGTACTGGAGATAATGGAACCTGAAGTAAATAATCATCCCACTCAGCATTTACTTCTCTCACTTCTCCTTCCTCTCTTTCTTTCCCTGACATACTATCATCCACTGGAATATCTTTTGATTGTGGTGTAGTCCTTTGAAAAGTGGCTGTTGGTGGAGTAAGTGGCATTTGTGGAGTCGAAGGCTGTATACGCAGAGATTGAGCAGGCACTGTAACCTGTCTAGTTGACGCCGATGTAGCTGGGAATCTTTTGTAGTAGTCTGTTAGTGTTAGTTGTAAGTGTGTTACTAGTGCTTTTGAGACATATACCATGTCCTCCTGAAACTGCGGTTGCGGATGTAGGATTAGAATGTATCTGCGTAATGTAGTCACTCTTGTTGGGAAGGATAATACTCCTGGCCATAGTAATTATCTCCTTCTTTATCCTGCTGGTATTTCACAAGCAGCTCTGATGGACTATGTGCCACACTAAATGGACCCTTGTTGTTAGACTCAACCTTATATAGAAGATGACTAGGTGGTAATGGAGATACTTTACTTGGAGATGTATGTTCTGGCATTGGAGAAATAAAACTTTCTTCACCTTCGTTTTTCCCCTGTTGACGGTGCCGTCAACGTCGTCATCAATGGTCTTGTAGGCTTTGTAGACAGTATTGTTCTCATTGTCGACAGTGTTATCGATGACAAAGTAGTAACTAACTTGATCATCAATGGTACAGTCACCATCGATTGTGTGGTTGTCAATATGGCTATTGTCGTCGGTGAACTAACAATGTTTACCGTCATCACTGGAGTCAAGGCTGATGCAGTTGCTTTCACTGGAGGTGCCATAGATGATTTGTTTATTCAATAGTGTGCTTTTTATTTTTAAACATATTTTTTTAATTTTCAAATACAAATATTACAACCCTTTTATGGGCTCCTCTTGTCAATTGTGCCCTATTGCAGTAGACACCTTCAATGTCTCATACAGGATGATATATATCTGGCATGTCATTACATTCAACAAGTAAAATAGACAGTGGTAGCTTCATACCTAGCTATTGTGTGGTGTCTCCTATTCTCCCGGTCTTTCTTGTCATGGCATGTGATCTGGCAGGCATTCCACTATGACAGAGGTCCCTTCTCCCTCCCTCCCTCATGAACCTAGATAATGCAATGTGTCAGTTTGTGGTAGGTATCTCTTGCTGCTATGTGGGACGGAACCCTCCATCTGCTTTCGGCCTACTCCCATGTCTCCATAAGTATCTGTGTGGTCTCTATTGGCGCCTGATTTGGGTATCAGGGCTCCATATTGGGGGTCAGCGCAGTGTTTTCAGGGGGTGTCACATCATCTTGTGGCCCCGCCCCCAGGTGTTCTAGCTCGCATACCAGTGTGCCCCATGCCCATGCCCTCTCCAGTGGTCCTTGGCCTCTCCGTGCTTCCCTGTGCCTAACTGCCTCCTCTGCCTTTGCCCATTTCAACACTTCTCTCTTCCATATACTTTCTCGGGGGCTCAGTGTTGCCTTCCAAGTCATTGCTATTTCTCTTTTAGCCAAAACCAAGGCCAAATCCTGGAACTGGTCGGTGACTTTGTGTCGGACTGGTCGGCAATAGCCTCCTAATAAGCAGTGTCTGGGGTCAACAGGTACTTCTCGATCGATCTTATATGTGATGTGGTGTGTAATAGATCTCCAGAACTCTCGTATGTTTGGGCAAGACCAAAACATGTGGAGAAATTCTGCGCCCTCCTCTCCGCATCTAGGACACCTGGCCTCTGCGAGACTGAAGTGACTCTTAATTCTGCCTGGTGTCAGGTAGGCTCTATGTAGCACGTATATATTGAAAAAAAATTATTGGGCATTCCTAGAGGCCCGTGGAGTCTGAGCCAGTATTCCCTCCCAATCGTCGCCTGTCTCCCATTTCTGTTTAAGGATTGTTAGCGGCTTGCATAATGCGGATCTGATTTTCCTATAAAGGCAGGTCACTGCCTTATGGGTACACGTGGCGCTTACTAGATACTGAGTCGTCTCCGATATGGGTGGTACTGTTCGCCCCACCTGCCAGTGTTGGACGATCGTCTTGGTGACTGCTCTATAAAGCAGAAAGTGCCCTATGGGAATCTGATACCAGGTGCGGAATTCTTCGAAGGGCAGGAGAGAATCTGCTTCATATATGGTCCCCAAAGTGGTTGCCCCCACCGCCTCCCATCTTAAGAGCCTCCTCCAGTCCTCTCTATGCGGTAATGCCAGCAAGCATTTCAGTGGTATTTCAGGCGCATAGGGCGTGACACTGTGATCTGCAAAGATGTCGGAGCCAGCATCTGTGCATCACTTTCAGCTCATTGGGGCCAGCGGCAGGCGGGGGGGCCTGGTCGAAGTATAACCCTAGTCAGGGAGTAAAGGTCTGGGGTAGAAGGGGGAATCTCCCTATCTGGCATTGTCCGGCCAGCTAGCCATCGAGTCAGCCATTGTAGTTGACCCGCTAAATAGTATGCTTTGACGTCGGGGACAGCTATTCCCCCCTCCTCAAGTGGTTGCTGCAGAACCGTGAGTGCCAAACGTCGCCTGCCTGTCCCCCATAAGAAGTCTATGATCATGGAGTTTAGTTTTTTGAAGAAGGTTCTCTGGATCTATAGCGGGAGAGTGGTGAAAAAGTACAACAGACGGAGTAATGCTATCATTTTTAAGAGTGCCACTTGTCACACCATGGATATTGGTAATGAGACCCAAAAAGTCATATTACCACAAAGTCCTCTCAGAGTCCGCTCCAAGTTTCCCTCCAGCATGTCTAGGTTATTATGATAAACCTGAACCCCTAAGTAGGGCAGGCATCACGCTTCCCACTGTAGGTTCCCAAGGTTCAAGGGTACAGTCCTGCCCTCGAGGACAGGAAATAAGCTGTTTTTTTGCCAATTTACTCTAAGGCCAGATGTATCCACAAATCGCTCAAACAGGCTGCGGGCCCCATGTAGGGCGTCTCTATCTTCCTACAGGAAGAGCAGTAGATCATCTGCATACATGGCAATGTGGTGCGTTTGTCCCGCTATCTTTATGCCCTCGTAAGCACTTCCCGCCCTGGCAATACAAGCCAGCGGTTCGATAGCCAAAGCAAAAAGCAATGGAGAGAGGGAACAGCCTTGTCTGGTCCCACTCTCCACCCGATAGCGCTCCGATATTGTAGCTCCTGTTCGGACTCTGGCCGTCAGGTTAGTGTAGAGCAGTCTCGTCCATGCGATGAACTGGTCTCCCAGCCCAAATTTACGTGGCACTTCATAAAGATATTGCCACTCGAGGCTATCAAAGGTTTGTTTGAAATCAATTGCTAAAATAATCACCTTTTGTTTATCATAGGCTTCACTATGAAGTAGGGAGAAGAGGCGCTTTATATTCATCGTTGTTTAGCGCCCTGGGATGAACCCAGCCTGGTCCATATGGACCAGGTGTGGCATATGCCACAATAGACGCGTCACCAGAATTTTGCTCAGTATCTTATAATCCACGGACGGCATCGACAGGGTGGCTGTATGAGGCAACATTTGTGGGCGGCTTCCTTGGTTTCAACAGAGGAATGATCAGGGCCTCCCGGGCTGACACCGGGAGAGTATGATATTCCCTAGCTTCTTCATATACCTCAACCAGTCTCGGGCCCAGTTTATCTATATTTGTTGAGTAAAATTCAACTGGGAGTCCATCCGGTCCCGGGGTTTTGTTTTGCGCCATACTGCTGATGGCCGCCTTCACTTCAGCTAGAGTGATCGCTGCTCCCAGCTCTATCGCAACAAGCTCAGAGACTGATGGGACTACAATATGTGATAAGAAATTGTGTATCTCTGCTTCCGTGGGTCGGACTTTGTTCGTGTAAAGGTCGGCATAGTATTTATAGAATTTGCAGTTGATCGCAATCTGGGTGTATATGCTATGCCCCAGGGGGTGGGTTAATTCAACTATAGTTGATCCCCAATGCGCAGGATTTGCTAACCATGCCAGTAATGAACTTGCACCATCCCCCTCCGAGTGTGCGAGTGCTATCTAGGCTTTATAGTCATAACTGCATAGTTGTTTGCCACTGCTGTCGTTTCTCGTGCTGTGAAGAGTGCTGTTTGTAGGTCTAGGGCGTTGCTGTTCAAGTGTGAGCACCGCCTGCTCTGCTTTCCTTATGTTATGTAGCAGCGTCCGACGTGCACCGGTAGCTGCTGAAATGCAGTTCCCTTTACTGATCACCTTGAATGCGTCCCATTCTGTCAATTTTGAGTTTGACGAGCCTCTATTGACCTCGAAATAAGCACCTATTGCTGTGCCAATGGTATGTGTAGAAGCTTGATCCTCCAACAGAGCAGACTGGAGTCGCCAGATGGGGATCGGTGCATGGGTCCGTGAACACCCCAGCTTAATTAGAAATGGGTTATGATCAGACAGTGTTCGGGTTAGATACTCAGTCAGGTGTGTCAGCGTGTGTATATTTGGAGAGCATAGGAATGTAGCCAATAATGTAAATCATTCATTGGTGAGTAAAAGGAGTAGTCCCTGTAGTCTGGGTGCTGAATGCACCAGGCCCCAATCCTTCTACCAAGTGGGGTAACTGTGAGCTGTTCTGTTAACCTGTGAAGAGGGTAGGGGGGGATGTGACCTATCTAATGTCAAATCTGCTAAACAATTAAATTCTCCCCTGAACAGTACCAAACCTGTTAAGTGCACTGCCAATTGTTCGGAGATGGAGGTGAGGAATCCACTTGGTCTGTATTGGGACCGTAAATGCTGCCCGCGTTATTTCCCTCCCATCTAACCTTCCAATAATTAGTGTAACGTCCCAATGGATCTATGACAGTCGAGTGTGCTGGTATGGTACCCCATGTTTGATCCATATTAAAGTCCCTCTGGCATAAGCCAAATTAGTGGTACATTAGACCTGGCCTCTCCATCGTCTTTGAAGGGCACAGCTCTCCACAGCATCTGAGTGATTCTCCTGAAGCACTGCAATTTGAATTCCCCTTCTACTGAGATAGGAAAATACCTTGTGTCTTTTAGTCATGGATCAAATTCCTCTAACATTCCATGCGAGGAGCTTGAAACTCAGTGTAGCATCAATAAGATGTATAGTGGAGAACACACTGGCGAACTTCGGGGTCCCCGTCCCACCCCAGAAGAGTCCCTTTCTTATCAGTATGCATATAAGACATATTCAGGCAACACGAATGTAGTGAGTTCTTCTTGGTTATTATTTAGGAAGATAAGAAAAATTTACTTAACCAAAACATAATAATATATGGAAGTTTGTTTATTAAGGTTGAGTATGCAAAGGTAAGTGATTTTAGTCCGTTTCGCTTCTTACTATCCTTCTTTCTTATCTTGTTTTCTGTTCGTCTCTTTATAGGTTGGTCTTGATATCTTCTGTGTCTCATTTCTTTAGGTATCGGTTTCCTTGGATTGCCTCCAACGTCGTCAGGGCCACAAGGACAAAACAGAACCCAGAAAAGAAAAGGTAAGTGGACTCTATTTCCTCTTTTTACTCATTATTTATTTAAGGGGTGGGGAAAAAGGGTTAAGAAGGAAGAACTAAAGAAAGACCCCGTGTGTAAGCAAGAAGAAAAAAAAATGCAAATAGTGTTTCAGTGAGGAGTTCTTTCAATTGAGATTAGTGACAAGGAGGAGCCCAGAAATACAAGTAAGCTATTTCTAATTTACTTCTTTTCATTCTCTTCCCTCAGTTCATCCTCCCCCCTTCCCCACCTCCACCAATATCCCTTAGGGTTTTGTGTGCAGGCACGTACCTGCATGAGCTGGTTCTTTCGCCTTATCCCGCGTCTGTTGTTCGTCTCATTGCTCTGCTCAGCCGGCCCCTCGCTGGCACGCTCATCTCCTCCTATGCCGGACACTCTCCTTGGCGTCTTCATTCTCCGTTCATCTTCCGTCCACTCGTCTTGTTCCTCTCTAGCCTTTTCCATCGCGTTTGTTTCCTGGATATCCGGGTTCACTCCTTTTCTTTCCATAGTGCCCCCGGGGTACAGCAATATCGGCCCCACTTCTATAGTGCGGTGAAGGGTTTTCGTTCTGTAACCAAATAACATTCTCCCCAACTCCCTGTCCCCAGGGCAAAAAACGAAATGTTCTCACCCAAACAGTGAAAGAACTGAGAGTCAAAAATAATCATGCCCTCTAACGTTCAGGCTACGTTGTGAGCGGGGTGGCAATTCCGCTGTTCTGTGGCAGTGTGTCCTGGGTGCCCCTGGCTCCCATCTCACCCCTCATCTTGTTGTCGGCCATGTGGAGATTAGTCATATTCATGTAGTAAGGTGTTTGAAGGTGCTAGTTGAGTGTAGCTGTAGCGCTCCGCTGACTATCTATATGAGTTCATCTGCAGTGTTTGGAGTGACCACTGGCAGATCTACAATCAAACAGGTCGGAACCATGGTCTCACTCTCAGAGTCTGTCTGTTCATCGCGCACCTGTCGACTCGGGAATATCGTGCACTGCAAAGCTCCACCCAGTGATGCAACCACCGCCATCACCCTCTGTTGTTCTTCCTGTACTTCTTCGGGTGTGGGTGGGTCAATCCTGGGCAGTGGCTGTCTCCTACAGGATCTAGGACGTTTCCTCTTTCTGTGTTGTACAAGGGCGTTTGAGTCGATGTTTTAGCCAGGTCCACGCTTCCTGCGGGGTGTTAAAGAATTCCACCCCTGTCTGGGTGACCACTCGAAGCTGAGCTGGAAACTGCATGGAGTATGGGAGCTCTAATTCTCTGAGTTTTTGTTTCACGGAAGTGAAAGCTGCTCTCTGACGTTGAACTTCTCGAGAGATGTCAGGGAATATTGATATTCTGCTGTTGTTAACCTTCAGATCTTCCCAAAGTCGTGCCTGGTGTAGTATTGTGTCCCGGTCTCTAAAAAGAAGTAGCCGCCCTATCACTTGCCTTGGTGGGGTCCACAGCGGAGGTGTCTTGGCAGGTACTCTATGGGCTCTCTCCAGTGCAAAAAAGGGTGAAAGTCCTTCCAGGGCCACTACAGTTTTGAGCCATTCTTACAGATAACCCACCTTGATGTTGTTGCGCCTTGCTCTGTTGTCGGCATCCTCTGCTCTACGCTCAAGTATTTTTAACCGGGCTTCGATGGCTGTCATGCATCCATCTGCTGAGGCCAAGGCAGGAGTTGCTGCTGATAGTTCCCTTTCCGTCGCAGTGACTCTCTCTGCCAAGCGCCGATGGTAGTCTCGAAAGGAGTCCCAAGTCTATGCTCAGAATGTCTATTTTGACCTCAAGCGCTGCCCGTGAGGCTGCTATGGCCTGAAGTACGTCCTGTAGTGTTGGCGTAGTGGTCAACTCCTTTGCGGTGGATTGTATTGGCTCCACCATTTCATTGGTTAGTTGCACCCGTGAGAGTCCTCCCAGATCTCCACCCCTCTTCTTGGTTGCTTTCCCCATTTGTCTATGCATGAAGGGTAGGCTCCCATTCTCAGGCGTCTACGACAACCAGATGCAAGATTCTCCTCTGTGCTGCGTGACTGCGTCCTGCCTGGAACCCCCACGGTGAGGTGAGTCTGACCGTTGCAGTCTGGTAAGCTAGAGTTCTGGCTCTTTTTGGGGCTCCGAAATTGATTGTATGGGGACTCCAGCTGTGTCACTGCTGTCAGTATGTTGATTATTTCATGGGTGGGGCCTGCTAAGCCAACAATTTCACTCGTCCTTCTTCCCTTAGTTGGTTTGGGATGTGCAGGGGAGTCCCATCTTCCACAGAGCAGGTGGGAACGCAGCCTCACGTCGCCTTGTTAAATCGCTTCCTTTCCCTCTACTGGGGACTGCTGGTGTTTCTAGCAGGTACGTCTCCCTTACCAGATATGATTCCCTGATCTTTGCTCTGATCTCAGGGGTTCGCGTCCTGTGTCCCCGTCAGGTGTCCCCGTTTGTCCAGACAGTCTAGGTCCCTCAGCAGGTCTCCCAGGGCTTCATCGTGTTAATCACTGCAGCTTTAGTTCGCCTTAATTTGCCGTGTGGCAACCAGGGCAGGTAGGGCCCATTGTAGTTGGCCCCCTCCTCCTCAGGTAGGTCACCCAGGTGTCTCCTCAAGGGGTCTCACCTCCGCCACCCGCACGGTCGGGCCTCCTCCATTCACAGGCCCTTAGTCAGCTGCAGCAGGCTGCTGTCATGGATATCATCCGCAGTGGCCTGCTCCAATGCTTGGTGGCTAGCATTCCGCTACCCCCACCTTTCAGTCCAAGAGTCACTGCCTCAGGAGTAGCTGTGTCCGCAGCCGGTCTGTCCCCATCCGGTCCAGGCCTTCCTCCGCCGTGCAGGCCGAGCGTGCCGCGCTCACCTCCAGCTCTCCAACCGCCAAGGTCGCCTCTATCGGGGCTCCGCCTCCAGGCGATCAGCAGCTCGCGTGGGTCTCCGCTGGTGCTGCCAGGCCGGGACGCTCAGCGGCCCACCAGAGACCCAGGTGCCTCGACCCAGCAGGGCCCAGCCTCCTCTTCTTCGTGTCGGTGGTCGGGCCCGTGCCCTCCGGCTCAACCTCTAGGATCGCGCCCGAGCCGACCGGTTGCCATCTTGGGAAGGCCATGCTGCGCTGCCTCAGGCCCCAGATTCAGCTAGTTGTGGGCCTTGGGGTGCCTGACTGTTAAGCCCCCGATCATCACTGTGGTCCACGACATGAGCCTCGTGCGGTGCCCCCCGTCAGGATGACCAGAGGGGTTCCGATGCGGCCGTGGGTCCCGGAGCTCCAGTGCCTCAATCGCTTACTCCATTCATTGCGTAGCCATGCCACCCCCCCTTATTCAATAGTGTGCTTGTCGATGATTTCTCAGTCAACAGGGCTGATAATGGCTTTTCAAATGTTTGGAAAAACTGAGGAGAAGGTGTGGTAAGTTCAGATTTTGAGGTCTCTGATTATTCTGAGTAGATGCAATGCTTTCTATGTTTTTGAGGGGTGTTTATCAGATGGACCTCACTTCTTAAAAGACCCATAATGAGTCTTTTTTAATCCTTTTTGGAAGTTTCCTGAGGTAGCGGAAATTCTGACCTCTCCCATTTTTGCACCCTTTTGGCAGATGAGGAAGAATCCTCACTATCCTCAGAAACTGGGTTGTCCTTAGCTTATAGTTTCTGAAGCATAGTAACAATCTCCCCTCTCTATCTTTCAAGATTTTTGTAGACAGAGTACAGCAGATTTTGCAATCATTTACCTTGTGAGATGGGTAGAGATAGTATATGCAGTACTTGCGCTGGTCTTCAGAATGTAGTCTCTTCTTCCCACAGGTTCCACATAACCTTTTTTAGGCAAATCTGACTTTGTAGGCAGTTGGATTTTCCTAGCAGAAGCTAGCTGTTGGATATACGAATGGCAGCAATGATAATCATTTTGAAATTCAGTAAGAAGTATAGTTGAACTGAGCAGAGCTCAGGGAAGACTCCCTTCACACAATGTGTGGCATAAAATCTGAGAGAGTGAAGCCTCTGAGGGGCGTATTCTAGAGCGTGCTGCAATATGACTGGGTGGAGTTTGGGTTCTTTCAAAAGATTGAAATATGTTACAAAAGTGAAAGCTCTAAAGCCTTTCCAAACTATGTTTATCATTAAACTGCTTTTCTAGTTTTACCATGGGACTCCCACTTTGACGACTGAGAATGATTCAACCATGTGACTATGAACAATCCAATACTGGAGAATGTATTGTTCATTAAGGTATCAAAGCAACATCCAATTAGTTACCCATATTAACAATTTCCTTTTTATACATTGACCTGAATACCCTAGATTTTGAAATCCCACAAGGAGGTATCCTTCAGCTTGTTACACATGTGGGCTGATGATCACAATATGTTAATTGGCAGCAAATATTCAGTGATATTGGTTACTTTCAAATGAAAACAATGGCTGGGCACAACCCATATTTCGGTTTGGCATATCCTAGTAATTTGCCTACTATTTATGGCAGAGTTCCGTACTGAAGTTTTGAATCAGCAAACTATATTAGCCGATTAGACATTTATTTCCGACATGTGAGTCTGTAACCGTGACCATGAAATGGGAACGCTTTTTATTCTTTTACTGATGAAAGAAATCACTATGAATATTTTTTGAGTAATTTGGGGTCAGTACGGTGGCTAATGCTATACTCCTTTGTGATACCCCCATTTGACTCCATCCATGCCTCTTTCTTCTACCAAGGTACACTTTCTTATTCTTTATCTTACTCTTGAAAGTCATTTTTTCATCCTTACTTCCTGACTTTGATACTTTTTTTCCTATTGTTCTCTTCCTCCTACTTTTCTTTTCTTCTGACTTTTCCCTCTCCTGTTCTCAGTCAAAGTTTGAAGATAAGAAATAAACATGGGTCTCCAAAATGAGTGATACTGTCCACCAATGACACAAATTAAGCATTCCTTATCAGCGTGCCTCAACAGTTCGGCTCAATGTTAGTTGTAACAGAAACTAGAATACATTATGAATTTAGCCTCATCTAAGATAAGTATGGAAACATCTTTGAAGCTTCTTTTATCTTCTTTAATAAATAGTTATTTTAATAATTTAATTCACACATCAAATCTACTTAGAATAATGTGTGCTGTTTTGATTCAGAATAACACCTGCATAAGTTTAATAGAGAGCTGAAACAAGTCTACGTTATTTAGCCCCCTTTCTTTTTTGCCATTATACGTCCACAAGGCATAAGTGCTTAACAGAGCAAAATGTTTCCCACTAAGCTTGGGGGCGGTTCACATGTAGTTGCTCCAAAAGACAGAGGGTAGAGTTCTCCAAGATAAAACTTACATGGGCTTTCAGAGATTTCTTAATGAACCTCTATGTTATTCTCGTAAATGTAACTTGAGATGAATGTCAAAATGAGCTTTGGTCAGAGGCACTGTTCTTCCTCAGGGAGTAGTGTGCTTGTTTGTTTACCATGGTATATATTTTGATAGCTCTGCATGTCCTAAATCACATTAGTATCTTCTGCTGCTCAAAGTCAGTGTCATAACATGTACAACAAGTAAATTGCATACTACAGTGTGATTGTAACCCATCAACAGCTTACAACAATAGTGTGTGTGTTCAGTCCACAGGACTGTTATTTGTAAGGAAAACTGCCCAAGATATTACTTCATCTTTATTTTGCATAATTTCCTTCTGGTTTTTGTTTCCTGGAGAGATGAGTCTTCCACACATTCACTAATCCCAATTTTAAGCAGTCTGCTCAAAATGTCTTGGCGCTTCACAGGAGGCTCCTGAAAGGCCCACTAAACATCTATGTCCTCCCTCCTGGCTGCTGCTAACCCTTTGTGATGTGCTGCCTTTATATACCTATTCTCCCTTAGAATTTCCTCTGACAGAACATTCCCTTGTACCTGAATGAACCAACCTTTCACATAAGGCTGAACTCTGAATCATGGTATAGGTGACAAAGGAAGATATACTCTTAAGTTGACAGAAATCTATACAAAACTAGATAGTCCTGTCTGGTTTTTGTACGATTACAATTGGAGATTACATTCAATCTGAGAAGGCTCAATCACTCCTAACTAGAGCATAGTTTATTTTTCTTGTGTTAGTGACTCCTGCTGAGTTTTGAGAATTTAATAGGGTTGTAATGTGACTGCTTGATTTAGGGGGATCAATAGTTTGTGTTCTGCCAGATTGGTAAAGCCTAGCAAAATTGACAAAAGATCTTGAAACAGAATCCATAATGAAAATTGCTGGTAGGGGTTGAGAGGAGAAAAATACAGATTCCCACGGATGATTACAGCAGCAGTGGATATTTATTCCCCAATACTCTGTGAGGGACAAGTTGGAACCCGGAAAGAGTGCACCGTTGAGGGTCTGACTATTCTGTAAGAGAGGCGTAATATGCTAAGGTCCTTGGAACATACCTAAATCTGGAGAGCCTGCGGCAGGACACCCTCGTTGCTGATTCCAGCAGGCAATGATTTAAAGAATTAACTAGAAGTGGCATGATTCCAAGTGGCTAGGAGCTTTAAGGACCTGAAGGAGACGGTGTGAGAGAAGGGCCTCTCTGGAAGGATTAGATGTACCAAGTGAGCGTTCATTGTGCAACGATGCAGATTTACTGCGGCAATACTGTAAAGGCAGAAATATCAGCTAAAATGTGTAGGATTGTTAAAAAGCATGTTTTTTTAGCCAACCTTGTTCAGAAAGAACAGCCAGGACTAGGACGATAGAACCCAAAATACTGACAATCTAATGGAGTGACAAAAGGGTACAATGGATGCTTTGAATTCTATTCTGTGCAAAAGTGGAGAAGCCAATAGTGGTGGTGGAGGCACACCTAGAGAAGGTGGAAGTCAAGGTGAGAGGCTTGGAACTGTCAACGAAGGAGGTAGGCTCCAGGTTACAGATGGAAACTTAGGTGGGCTCACTGAAGAAAGCCCAGGATGCCCAGGGAGACGTCCCAGGTGAAGTTACTGGGCCAGACATGATGTTGGACAACAGTGTTGAGGCTCTGGGACACATGAGACGCCTGGCACATATTAGGGTAAATGGGCGTTCCAGCTTTGCTACCTGATTGATCTATCTTGGGGGTGATGGAATCTTCTTTACATGACACCTCAAGCCTTCTCTGAACATCAGTGGCACATTACCTCAAAAGGCATGCAGGCTCCCTTCCTGGAGCTCTTCTCAACCAGAGAAGCATAACAGGGCACAATTTTTGTAGTTATAGATGACCCAGAGTTGAGGGAATCACATTCCAAGAGAGGTGCTCTTGGGACGGAAAAATCCCTTGCACAGTGATAGGTCTGCACCCCTGCCATGAGTGCTCCAGCTATCAAGTGATGATCTCTCCTCCCTCTATACACGCCTTTGTCGAACCACTGCAGTGCTCATGCCCTCTGGAACCTCGCCAAACACACCGAACCTTCAACCACTGGTTAAAGTTGACATGTGGACAAGCCGGAAGTCTAAAAGGCCTAAAGAATGAGGAGGGGATGTAGAGAGGACATCTCCAGGTTATTTCTTTTATTAACTCATCAAAGTGGTTAAACGGAGGAGCATTGTGGGGGCGGTAAAGCGCCCGGGCCGTCTGGGTGCGCACCCTTAGTTGTTGGGCTGTTCACCCTCTCACCCTTTCTCCAGGCCCCTTCCCCAAGACAATTCAATTGTTTTTACAGTGTGCATCTGGCTCCCATGGCAGCCGGCCACCACTGTTCTCATTCCGGGTGGGGAGCCGCAGAGTTGAGTGTCTGGCAGGGTGAGGGTGATTCCAGGGGGGCCTGCACAAAGCAATATCAAACAGTGAAGCAAGTGCCCTGGAGGCACACACAGATGGGCCTGATTATGATGCATGGTGGCACTGATACCTGGCTGCTGAAGGAGCAAACGAGGAGCGAACAACATAAACAACCACAACTGTGGAGTGGAGTGAAGTATGCTCAAGGGGTTTGTCTAAATACCTATTTAGGACATTTGGTACTTTGGAATCTGGTGGCTGGTAGAGGCGGGGCTGCGGGAAGGCTAGAGAGTGAGAAGGTAAGAGATAGCATCCATTGGTCCATCTGCTGGGGTGTCATAGTGGATACTAAACCTTGCCTTAGGGCATACTCCACAGGAGCCTTAGGAATACTACCTTAGGAATACTGTAGAGTTCGAAGTAAAATAGGATTAATACTTGGATATACACTTTTTATGTCCCAGAGACTTGTCACTCGATACAGTTTGTTAAAATAAGGACCCTCTCCCACTCTTTGACCCCTGTATATTTGGTTCTGGTTGCTGTATAATGCTGGACACTGGCTAGCCATTGGTCAGCCATTAACCTGTCCCCAAACCGGTGCCGGTGCCTGTACCTGGCTTCTACACTGTTTGTAGTTTAGCCTGCACCCCTCTGGAGCAGAAAGTGATGTTGTTCTGTATGGGGTACAGGGAACGGAGGTGTGAAGAGGCCTGGTGGGTGCTGTTGAGTGGTCCCCCTGCTCTCTGGTCACTGACTACTTGTGGCTTTTTAGGAGTTACTGATAATATATTGACAATTGACTGACTATCTATTGACAATGAACTTCTTACTTGCCTTAGTGCATATTCCACTTTTGTTTAGGACATCCGGAATAGTGATTACAGTTCATTTGTTGTCTTCCTGCAGCAAGAGTTGTACAGCCTGCAGGCAGCCTGCTGCTAGGAGCCTGTACAGGATGTTAAATAAATTGCCAGTGAGATCTCCAACAAGGTCTCTGACAAGGAGTTGGAATGGTTGCCGCTAAAAAAGTGGGTGCACCGATGGAAAATAAAGAAGAGGCTGGAATCTCAGAGTCCAGTACGAACACTGAGAGTGTTAAGGAAAAACTAAATGGGCACTTGAAGTCAACCTCTATAAGATTAACAAAGAATTCAATCAGAAAATACATAATAACAACAACAGTGAATAGTGGTGAGGTGGACAATAAAAAGGTGTCTTCGGAAAGATCAAGGCAATACGTCTCATAATAGTCCAATGGAGGGGCATGAAGGGGTATCAATATCTTGTGAAGTCATAGAAGCAATAGAAACCTTGGGTGAGGACAAGCTAGATAGAGATCAACTGGGAGCAGATGCTATAGACTAGGTCAACCAGTCTAAGGGCAAGAGTTTCACAAAGGTACCTAGGGCGGGCATGCAGGTAGAGGTGCAAGCAAAAGTATTCTGTGATACAAACAGTGGCTTGTCTTGGATTATATGTAACTCAACTGGGCATGTAGCAAAGGATACAGACCCATGGTCCGGTGTAAAGTCCCAGGATGCAAACAATGGGTCTACTATAAACTCTGGGGGTTGAATATAAGGACTATAATAAATATAATGTGGTAAGTGGTATGTCAATGCTACCAGGTACGAAGGAGGATAGCCATTGTGCTCTATGCTATCAGAGAATATGCAATAGTGGGAAAGATCCTCTAGTCCTATAAAAGTGAAAGTGGTATACCCGATACTGAGGAAGATAGATAAGCAAGGTAGCCCTCTTCCCTCCAAGATCAACTTGTCCTCCACACAAGATAAAGAGGTTTTTGAGCTGTTAACCAAAACAGGAGGAGAGGGAGATCAGGAGTTTCAAGAGGGAGAAGCTGTCTTGTCACAAGGTAAAGCCCTACAAAGGGGTGAAATGCCAATTAACACCAAATGGCTGCATTGTATGAGTAATACACTGGAATCTATAACCCTGTTGCTGGCGAGACTTCTTATGTAAGTAGTTTATTTTCTGATTACTAAAAATCATTACAAATAACACACAATAATACATAAATATACTGTATACATAAAACAAAGCAATTAAATAATTACCAATATACATGGCTAGGTACAGAATAACATTTATAAATTCCTACCAGAATAATAAAGGAAAACATTGGAATTGATACACAATGATAAAAGAGAATTCAATAGGAAACATGGCCTCAAATCGTGTAAAAGTGCTTCTTACCCCATCTTAAGAAAACACTTAAAATCAAGTTGAAACAAGAGCGGTTAGCAGAAGCAAACATGATTGTAAACATTCTTTCAGCTGCTGTCCAATAATAGCTATACATATCATACTGAAAAGCCGTGATTCCAAAATACGGTGACAGTAACAAATTTAACTGTAAACATTCATCTCGCTACCATCTAAACAGTATAATTGAGCCTTAAGAGTTTTGGCCATTGCAGGTTTCAAGGTGCAAATATCAAAGTCCAAAGTGGTCATGATAACAATGTAAACTTTCTTTCTGCTACCTCCAGAAACTTCACAACCAGGAAAATCAATGGTACTGACTTGTCCGATACAACATAACATAATGCATGTCGACATGTTCTTACACCTGCTTCTATGAAGAGTGGTTTTAGAAAAATGCGACAGGCCTCAAGCTAGTTGGAACACACACAAATCATAAGCATTAAGGTTTCCCCCAGGGGGGGGCAGAGCCAAGAGGGCGGCCGAGTAAGACGCCTAGAGAATAGTTGCGTTTACGGCCTGCATGTTTTCCTGCCTAATCCTGCCCACCCAGCACCCAGGTCGACTGCGGCGGTCGCCAGATCGCTGGCAGGGGCAGGAAAGTGCAGTGATCACGGCTGGTGACAGCAAGACAGACGAGTGGCGTAGGAGGAGGCGCGGACCTGGGGGCACAACTCACACCAGGCCGAGGTGAGCGAGCCGCCTTCACTACACAATAAATAAGCTTGGAGGTGTCCGCCGACCTTTGGCGTAATACTGATCAGTGGTGCCAGGGGCGCTAGTGGAGATGTGAGGTGAGATAAACCTGGCCGAAGAGAGTGAACCGGGGTCGTGCTCTCATGCCTGGGCTACAGACGTAACCGACATCCGAAGCGGAGTAAGGGGAGAGTTGTGCACAAGACTGGTGGAAGGGGGAGCCTGGCACCCGAGGCGGCACAGAGGGCTGCACTACGACCGAATGAGACACCGGGAAAGGGAAGGACCGGAGGCCCGGTGATGCAGCCGAGGGGGGCTGTGGCCGAGACGAGGTTAGTAGAGATCGACAGGCGGGAGCCCTGTTAGAGATAAAGGCCACGGGGGACAAGCAGTGGCCTGCAACAAATGATCTCATGAGACCCAAGCCCCAACTGAGGCGACCCCAGTGAGAAGCGGAGTAAGGGAAGAGCTGAGCACAAGACAGGTGGAGGAGGAAACCCAGCACATAAGATTGTGCCGCGACCAGCCCAGGTGCCGGCTTGACACGGGCTCAGAACCACGGCCTACATCGCCGTGGGGCGCTGCAGTCAAGACAAGGTTAGTGGAGACTGATAGGCGGGAGCACGTAAGTTCCGCTAGAGGCACAGCCACGGGGGACACACAGCGGACGAACAACCCCACGAGACCCAGGCCCCAGTTGAGGAGGCTCCTGTAAGATGGGATATTACTGAGGCACGGAGGCTGATGGTTGAACACCCGGCCACAGCACATGGTCGGCCAGACACAGTAGAAAACAAAAACTAAGAAAGCACAGGGAAGCACACGACTCCCCTTGCAGTGCTGACAAAGGGGGCGGTTGGCACCAGTGCAAACAGGGTGTCAAGAGGAAAGAACCCTGCAGGACTACACATGACAAACTGCTTTTTTCCCCACTGTAGAGCTACCCCTAGGGTCTCCCCGACACACAACACAATTTGTACCTGTAGATTGTACATAAAGTGACCGCACTGTGCTGAACCCAATGTAGAAAGTGCCTACACTAACGGTACCAACTGGGGCCCCGCCTAGCCCACTAATCGCCCGCTTTCTAAATTATCGCGACCGCGACTTGATCCTACAGCACTTTCGAGCACGTGGCCCATGGCACTTTGAGGGCTCCACTATTATGGTCTATCTGGACTTCACAACCGAGGTGCAACGGCGACGCAGCTCCTATGTGAAAATTAAGCAGCGCTTAAGGGAATTTAACATCAAATATGCACTACTGTTCCCCGCTAAGCTCATTGTGGTAGATGAGGAGAAGACTCTCATTTTTCTTACCTCTGAAGATGCATGGACATGGATGCATGCCAAAGGGATTGCATCACAATCAGTAGGAGAACGGGAGGCAGGTGACTAGTTACTGCCAACTCCACGTCGTCGCCATGGATCTAGACACAAACCCACCAAAACACAAGCAGTGAAGGAGAGGGCTAAATCACTAGAAGAGACTACGCAATATACGGCACATACCTTTGCTATCTTCCAAGAGAAGCAACACTCTGGTTCGGACTCAAGACACAGGGGGCTCCCACTCCACACTGTCGGGCCTTTCTAGGGGCCTAGTAGTAATACCTCACACCGCAGACGAACTGTAACTGACTTACTCAAGGCTACCCACATTATCTGACCGCAACATGAGAGCTCATTGTGGGAATGAACACCTATGCAACGTCTAAAGTGTGAGAACTGAAGGGCAGTCACTTGGGGACTACAAAGACCTCCTCATTGACACCGGAGCCGACCCATCGCTCCTCTGGACTACTACTGCAAAGTTGGATGGGATTATAATCACCTGGGTCGTGGCCGCAGGGTGTGACTCTAGCTAGAGCTTTATGTCCCAACCCAGATTCTCCAAATGGACAGGTTTAGCCTCCACATACTATTGTACCTACATGCACTGTAACATGAGGCATTATGGCGGCATGGAAATAGTCTTACTGCATGCAAGGTATCTGTTAACTGTTTATTGGTTAGTTCAAATTATTTCATTTCCGCAGAAGATGGAGGGAAGAAGGCAGATGAGGGCATTGGAGACTGAGGGCATGAAGGTCCCATCCTTACGCATACAGATCGAACACAGGACAGGGGATTCTACAGTAGAAGGGGAGGGCACAGGTGGGTCGTCTCCCTCCAAATGTTGTTATAATGGGAGATCACAACACTGCAGATAGGCGTAAGTATACCCTGGAATATTTGGGGCATGTCTGAACCTGCTTAAAGATACCGAGTATACTCTTATCTTAAATGACACTGTGTACAAATAGCTATCTTACAAGAGACTCATCTCACTGAGGGTGAACTTTGCAAGCTTAAATCCAAATGAGGAGGGCAAATATATGGATTGTCATAATCGGTGTTCGCCAGAGGAGTATTAATATGGGTGGCACCAGAGGTACCGTTCATGTCTCACATACATAAAACAGATGCAGCTTCTGGTATGGCATTGTGGAGGGGTTTCTAGATGGGGCACCAGTAGAGATTGTGGGGGCTTATGCACCAAACTGTGCACAAGGGGACTTCCTCAACACACTCACACCAGCGCTCTTTGGAGACCCTCTGACCCCATGCCTGTGGGGCGGGGATTGTAATTGTGTTCCTGATGTGGAGCTTGACAGATCGTTTCCTTCACTACATGGAGCAATGAGTAGAGGGGTGTTCCAACACCTGGGAACAAGGATTACAAACAGGGGCTCAAGCGGGGTTCATACCTGGCCGCAACACTTTTCTCAACATTAGACGTCTCTTGCATACCATGCAGGAGACCCCTTCTGAGGCGCACAATCAAGTGGCGGTGTCATTAGATATTGATAAAGCCTTTGATGCCCTTAGTTGGGAGTTTCTATTTATGGTCCTTAGACACATGGGCTTTGGATATAATTTTTGGAAATCGATCCACACGTTGTACACCAAGCCGATGGCTAGAGTGAAAACAGGACAACTCATATCTAGCAGCTTCCCGATCTCCAGGGGCACCAGGCAGGGTTGTCCACTTTCCCCTCTTTTATTTGCCCTGGCTATGGATCCACAGGCTTGCCACTTGCAAACACGAGCAGGGGATTGGGGGATTTTTGATAGGGACGTTCATCACGTCATCTGTGAGTAACACATCTTACGCTCCTCCATACTCACCCCAGATTCTTATATCCCAGATGACAGGGGGGCCCCAACTAGCTGCGTTACATAATCTGACGCCTTGGATTGCAGGTGGAGTTATAACCCTAGGAGATCTCTTTAAAGACTGTACTTTAATGCCCTATACGGACATCATGGAAGCTGCAGCCTTGAGCCCGTGCCACTTCCTGACTTACCATCCATCTGCCGACAAGAAACATGGGGTGCGAGCGATGCGGACCCACCCCAATCGCCTGTCTTGCAAATATTGCTTTCAGATGTTGGCAAGAAAAGAATCATATCAACACTATACACAGCACTACATATCGCTACTAGCGGGCTTATGGAGGGAACTCCCAACAGGTGGAATGCTGCCCTCCCCACATCAACTTACTTTATCACAATGGCTGGGTGCACGGCGTGACATGCAAGAGCTATCTCGGAATCCTCGATTCAGATTCACACAATTTAATTACATTCACCAAGCCTATTTATCCCCTTACCCCATTGGCCACATGTTACCCAACTCAACAACTCAATGTCCGGGATGTGGACTACCAGAGGCAGGATTTTTTCATATGGTATGGGAATGCCCCCCTGTACTAAATGCATGGCGCTTAATTACCGCCCAGATAGAGGAGGTGATAGAGCACCCACTACCACTTACTCCTGACTCATGCCTACTAGGAATACAACCCAGAACTAAAACGGACAAATACATACACAGATTCATGACGTAGAGCTTGTTTTGTTTAAAAGGTAAATAGCAATGCAGTGGAAAGCTCACGCAGCACCGGATACCACTAAATGGTTCCACACAGTCATGAGTTGGGTGGAGACAGAGGCAAGAGTCTTACACTCATTGAGGGACCAGGGGCAATTACACTCGGGTTGTGAAAGCTGGGACATGTTGGTGGCAAAATGGGAAGCTAAAGACGATACTTACCCACTGTGAAAAGTGTCACATGGTATTAAAATATTTTCTAGACCATATATTCCCATCCATTGGCGGGACAATGCCCTGCACATCACAAATGCAGTACTCAAATACACCATATACTATACCACAACACCCTACATGCTGCGCACCTTTAAGCACTTCCTTTTGTCCCCGCACACATTTCACGTGCACTGACCTACTTCTTCACCACCGTTAGACCCCTGAAAACCCGGGCAACAGGGCGTACTGATGGCATGCGATAGTAATCTGAAATGTATAACATTTAAATGTTTTGTTCTACTCAGTGGAATGTTATGCAATGGTAATCACCCTCTCCCAGGACATTGTTCCGAAATCTGCAACTGTTTATGTTTGTTGTTTAATAAATCAATAAAAAAGATTTTTTTCAAAGGTTTCCCCAGTGTACCCGCACAGTCTACAACAATTTCATACCCATTTGACAATTTTGGTATGCCATCTTTTGTTGGATACCTGTCAAAGCATAGTTTCAGAAATACATCCCTCATACATGATGGAAAGTAAGTAGCCAAATAGGACTTGATTTCTAGCTTATCATAAGAAAGTATCACACTCCAAGCATGCTTCTTAGCTGTTATTGAATTCTTATCCACTAAAAACGAATGCACCGTGGCCTTTTGATTTAAAAACTGTTCAAAACAGATTCTGTTCATTTCAGGGAAACTCAGCTGCAGCGCATAACTCTGACAGCACTTTGTAAAATAAGATCTCCAGGCGCCAGCATACATAGATTTATTAATTTCCTGCCAGCACATATACGCTAGAGAACCTGGATGAGATAAGGATAAGGAATCCACATCCTAAAGAAGGGTTGCCTGTCTTCCTGAAGCCTGATTTTGAAGCCCAAATTCCAATCGTATTTGTGCTTGACCAATGTCTTTTGAGATCCTTTAATCAGACTTGCATGTCTTAATTAACAACAGATCAAGTAACTTAGCAGCTTTTCCTTTGAAAATAACTGAGCCATAAGCACAAGCAGGGGTCAGCTTGGCTACCATAATTTTAAGCAAATGATCATATGATTGGCACCACAATTTATCACAACATAAAAATATTAAATAAACAAGGAGCAAGCACACATCCTTGCTTTAGACCATTACTGGTTTTGTTGCAATGAGTCATACGGAAACCATCCCCTACTTGCACCTGGACCCAAGTATATGTATATGGGAAGATAATTGGATCTAGTAATTTGTGGGGAATACCCCAATCCACAAGTTTTTTTCCTACAACATGGATCAGGGGACTGAGTCAAATGTTGCTTTTAAATCCACAAAGCAGATGTATAAATGTTGCCTTTTCAGGATAGCCTGGTCTGCCAACAAGATAAGTGTAAGTAGACTGGTAATTGTAGGCTGGCCTTTCTGAACTCCTGATTGATTAATTGGTATTAGATGCTGAGCAACTGACCGACCAGTCTTCTAGGTCCACCAACAGTTGGGAAGCAAAGATGTTCACATCAACATCAGTTAAAGCTATTAGCCAATAGTTCACTGGATTATCTGGTGGGCCACTTATATTGATAGGCTGGAGAATACTTCCTTGCCGTGATTCAGGAACTGCATGCTCCAGTAAAACCTCATCATATAAAGGAGTCAATACCCTTGCCCATAATTCAGGACTGGCTCTGAAAATATCGTTCGGTTGACCATTTGGGCAGGGGACTCCATTTGTTCTAATTCGACAAATGAAGGAGGCTACTTCTTCCTCATCTACTTGCTTCAGTCTTGTAAATGTTGGCAAAGTCATTTGGCTAAATAGATTATTTCTAGGCGGTACCCATATCTCAACTTCATTAACCTAAGAAGTCTCAGGAAAAGAGGACCCATTCTCCTTAGAAGCAACTGCACGAGGACCATACAAATTGGTTATTAAATCAGCCCAATCATTTCCTATGATATTAGCACTTCAAGCCCTATTACCACCATTATCCAGTTTGTTAATTATCCTCCAAAAAGCATTGGTGTTATTTGACTTGGATACACTTAGTAGTCTATTCCATAAATCCTGTTGGTAGGTCACCTTTGCCTTCCATAACTTTTGTTTGTATGTTTTCCTTAGTACCCTCAATTTATCCTTAGAAGAGGAAAATAGCAAACGACTCAATTAATATTTCTGACTATAGAGAGCCCGTGTTGCTCTATTAAGAGCCTTCTTTTGTTGAGCAGTTGAGGCGTAAACCATTTGTTACCACAACTGGTCTCAAAGGATTATCTTTTAGTGTATTTTTCCAGCAAATCTATAGATTATAGTATTAATAATGACTTTCTACTTTGCCCCAATGGATCCTTTAAATACCTCATCAGAAATACTAGATTTGATTACAAGCTCTGCAAATTACACTATTTCATCCTGATTGTCAGAGTGCCATATCAATCTTTTCAGATTTTAGGAAGAATATGCTGTAGCATATTCAATTTGTCTTTGTAATGGAAAGATTGATCTAAGACTAGTGCTTGTGATCAATTTCAACTTCTGGTATAATTGTATAGCCACTGACATTGTTTGCCATGTCATCCGAAATGAAAGTATAATCAATTACCATACAGTTTTTAGAAGATAGGTACAGTAGATGGGATCATTAAAGAGTTTTCTTAGGCAAATTCGAGCCAGATTGACACAGATGATCATGAAAATATTTAATACCACCACTGTTTGGCTTATCAGATGAACATACAGTTGTACAATGAGTTAAAAATCACCAGAGATTAGTAGGCTGGCGGTCAGGTATTGTTATGCAGGTGATTTAACAATAACCTACAGTATACATAACTTTGCAATTTCTCTTTGTACTCAAATAAATATTTAATGTAATCAGTGGGGAATGAAACAACACACATTGTAACCAGGACAGCTGCAAGTCTATTGCCTGGGCTTCAACTTCCAAGTTAGTAGCAATACACATTGAAAGCCCTCCTTTGACACGGCCTTGTTGTGAGGTATGGATGGCTGGGACAATATACTCTTTGAAGCCAATTATTGGAGAACTTTGTCTTTCCATATTTCCTGAAACATCAAGATTTCAAAGGTTTGCAAAAAGGATATAGTATTTAAATCATCCAACAGCCTTGTAAAAGGGCGTGGCTTGGTGCTCATGGAGTGAGCAGCCACGAGGAGGAGCTCCGGCCCGGGATCTCCGTTACAGACCCATCCTGACGGTGCTGCCGGAAGCACCAAGAGCAAATCCTGTCGGAAGAGGTCTGGAGGATGGGGCTTAAAAACCAGGAGGTTTCCAGCCCCGGGGAGGACAAAAACAAGCTCTGAAGGGCAGCGAATGAGGCGACAGCGCGCCGCCTGACTTAAAGATGGCGGCTGCGCTAGTCTAAACTACCCCTGCCCCCCGAATACACTTGAACTGCACCGATGCCCAGTGGGGGGAGAGGCTGTTGCTGAGGCGACCGAAGTAGAGGCGACCCCCTGAGTAAAGAGGAGCACTGCAGGGGAGCGGTGGCGGCGGCGATCGGGAGCTGCCTGTCCCCAAAATGGCGGCCGCGCCAGGCCTCAGCAAATAGAAGAGGAGCCTGGTTTGATCGGCGAGCCAGGGGCTGACTTTGATTTCAACGTGCATAATGGAACTATTTTAAAGGCACTGTTGACCTAATACGACCCTGGAGGGTCTTGGAACTCACTTTAACAGCAGAAGAGCAAGGAGGGTGCAGCTTGCAGCCTGAAGGATTGGGGGGCCCTCGGGGGACATATTCTCTCCCCATAATTGCAGAGAGACGGGGCCAGCAGGCTGAGGGACTCTGGATGTTGACCTGCGGCCCTGCATGGGACTAGGGCCTGAACGGACGCCTGTCTGGACCGAGTGCCCAGTGCTGCATCATCCGAAAGTGGCGCAAAGAGGTAAGCAGCGCAGCTTCACCAGGCAGCTTTGGTTAGGGGCGAACAGTGACGCAGTCTCCTCAAAATAGAGGTCCCCCTCTCCCACACAGGATGGGAAAAACTGGGAAGAGGAAGGAGGCGGTGGGTGAGACAGATGCACAGCGGGCCTGCGCTCCGCCCTCCCCTAAGACGTTGCGGATTGGCTCAAATGAGGACCCATCTGGGAGGCCCACGCTGGCCGATAGTATGCAGGCCATTACCTTCACCAGGGAGAGCCTGGAGACAAAGATCGACTCACTGGCAGTTGATCTGGGCCTGCTCCGGGAGGACCAACGCCGCCTTGCGGAGAGAGTAACAGCGACAGAGCAGACGCTGGGCACCCTCAGTCCAGAGCTGACAGCAGCGGAGGCCCGAATCACTAAACTGGAGAAGCAAAAGAAGTTCTAATGGCTCGAGCAGAAGATGCGGAAAACAGGTCCAGAAGAAATAATATCCACATAATAAGCCTCCCTGAGCAGGTCGGTCAGCGCAACCTCCCTGAGTTCTTGGAGCATTGGATCTCTGAAGCTATTGCACCTGAAGGCCTTTTGCACTTTTTCGCCCTCGAGAGGGCGCACAGAGTCCCTTGCGAGGACACCTCCTCTGGGGGCTGCGCCGTGACCGGTGATAGCTCGCCTACTGCAATACAAGGATCAGGACCACATACTGACACAGGCCAGAAAGGCTGGGGAAATAAGGTTTGAAAACTCTTTGATCCGTATATTTCCTGACTTCTCCAGAGAGGTGCAGAGGCAAAGGGCAACATACTCGGAAATCAAAAAACGCCTCCAGCAAATGAACATCCCCTATGCAATGTTGTTCCCTGCTACGCTGAGAGTAGCGGATGGCAGGGGAGCGCGATTTTTCTGCACGCCACAAAAAGCGAGAGACTGGCTGGAGGAGCGGGGGGGCCCAACGAGGGAGGGGACCGCCCGAGAACCCAGACCCCGCAGCAGACGCCAAGACGCGAAAGGACATAGGCGGAGAACTGTGGCGCCCACACAGGAGGAAGCACAAGCGGAGAGAAGCCGAGCCGCTGCAGCGGTAGCCTCCTTCAGCCTGGGAGGCGGTAGCCCGCGCTCAACTGACACAACGAGAGGACCCGAAGGATCGGACTTGAGGCAGAGTCGGCAGGATCAGCTGCGACAAGCCTGGAACTACCTGCAGTGACACCTGGAACCTCGGAGTACATCATCTGATGGCTGGCCCCGGCGCTTGGCATCTGATACCCGAACTATCACTCGGCCTCCAGACCAGAGGCTTGCTTGACTCAAGAGGCATGTAGCAAAACATTTAAACTAGCCCTGGGCCACGGGCTTGATCCCTCGGATGGCTCGAGAGATCTTACCTGCCTACCCACCTAGAGACAACTTACGTTTGATACAGTTTGGATGGAGAACTGTTTCACCACCGGTCCTGGGGAAGGGGAATTGAGTGTGTTTTGGTTGTTTAGGGGGGGGATTGTTTTCAGCTTTACCTGTGATGAATCCATGCCCACAAGAAGCACTGGTCTAGATCGCCTGGTCGGATGGCGGTTGCGCGGGGAAGGCGGTTGGAGGGCTTCTGTTATGGGTGACCAGCAGGGATATAAAGGTAATCTCCTGGAATGTAAGAGGGATGCATAATATGACCAAGCGGTACAACGTATACTCCTATTTACGCAGACGAGGGGCGCATATAGCAATGTTACAAGAAACCCATCTGACGGTCGCTGAGGGCACAGCACTGCAAAGGAGGTGGAGGGGACAACTATTTCATACTACTTACTCGTCTTACGCAAGGGGCCCCTTAATATGGATCAGGGTGGGGGTCCCGTTCCAGGTCACTACCACATTAACAGATCCTGACGGAAGCTATGAATTCGTCACTGTCCGCCTGGGCGACGAGATATAACCTTGAACAATGTGTATGCTCCTAACATAGAACAGAGCGCGTTTCTCAACAAATTAACAGCCATACTGGCACCTCACATGCTTCACTCAGTGCTGATGGGGGGGGACTTTAATTGCATGGCTAACCCAGGCATAGATAGATCCCACCCACCGCTGCGGGAATCCTCAATTAATGCGCTTTTCTAGAAAGTTCATAGATTGGCAGGCAGAGTGGCATCTGGTAGACGTATGGAGAACTCTTGTCAGGAATAAGGCTGTGCGCGGTCCAGGACCCGCCCAAAACTCCGCTGCGCGGTTTTGCAGCACTTTTTTGCGCACCACTTGTCATCCCCTCTTGTTCCAAAAGTGGCCATCAGCGTCGTCTGCCCTGTGGGAAAGCTCATGTAGCTGCAGGGTCAGGACATTGGTGGACAAGATGCACTTATCAGTGCTATTCAATGAAGGGACTACAATTCCCATGTTTTTAGAGGCAGCAGCCATCTTGGGGTGTGGCAGGCCTATAAAGCCCAGCCACACCGAAGCATGTTGCTCACTAATTTGAAGACTTCTATGCAGTAAGACCTCGTGGGGGTTCCTCTGAAGGGGAGCAGATTTCCTGCATGGCAGATTGACGGCAAATCGGAGTATTCTTGTTTCCATGGTGAATTCAGATACGAGTAGGTCGTTCTCGTAGTGGTAAGGTCTTGATGAGCCCAATCTTGAAGGGAGTTTTTACTTCCAAAAGGTAAAGCGCCCCTTAGCACAACGAGCAAAGCGTTTTCAGAGTAAAGCAGCCTTGGCGCGGCAATCAAAGCGCTTCAGTCCACATAAGTAAAGCGCCCTTGGCACAGCAAAGCACTTCAGTCCACATGAGGAAAGCGCCCTTGGCACAGCAATCAAAGCACTTCAGTCCGCATGTGTAAAGCGCCCTTGACGCAGCAATCAAAGCGCTTCAGTCCGCATGAGTAAAGCGCCCTTGGCACGGCAATCAAAGCGCTTCAGTCTGCATGAGTAAAGCGCCCTCGACACAGCAATCAAAGCGCTTCAGTCCATATGAGCAAAGCGCCCTTGGCACGGCAATCAAAGCGCTTCAGTCCACATGAGTAAAGCGCCCTTGGCGCGGCAATCAAAGCGCTTCAGTCCACATGAGTAAAGTGCCCTTGGTACTGCAATCAAAGTGCTTCAGTCCACATGAGTAAAGCGCCCTTGACGCAGCAATCAAAGTGCTTCAGTCCACATGAGGAAAGCACCCTTGGCACAGCAATCAAAGCGCTTCAGTCCACACGCGTAAAACGCCCTTGGCACAACAATCAAAGTGATTTAGGCCACATGAGTAAAGCGCCCCTTAGCATAACGAGCGTAGAGCTTCAGATAAGACAAGTGAAATCGCTTTCTGGCATAAGGAACAAAGCGCTTCATTTATAATAATCAAAACACTTCATGAACAATCAACAAGGCGCTTCTGCCCAACAAATAAAGCGCTTTAAGTTCAATGAGTAAAACTTACAGGCCTATAGTTGTAAATGTGAAAGCATTTTTGGAGATAAGCAAATTATAGTTTCATTGTTTTTTGGAAAGCATAATATGTGAAAAGCATATTTAAGTCTTTGAGAATTTCTAGGCTGTGATCAGACGTTTATGTTATGAATACATAGTTGTTACAGGATTGATATTCAAAGTATGACCATAGTCCAAAGCTATCGCCATCTCTTGGTTCTGAGGTTGTAGTTTGTTCTTGTTCCATGATTCAAAGAAGGGGATTCGCCCTCAATTCAAAAGGGGTCTCAATCTGATATCACAGAGACGCCTTTAGTCAAGAGTCTATTGATGATTTATACTACTATGAATGAGTATATGCATATTTGTTCTAACCTTTTCTTTTCAGATCTCTCTCCCTGCAGTTCCCTACCCTAATTCCCTTCCCCCCGCCTGGCTTCATCATAACTCTGTGCTATAATAGCTTTCTGAGTTGGTGACGCCGGGAGGTGGGCCTTTTGTTCAGCAATGTGCAGATCCCGAGGAATGGACACTGTTAGACTAGTGAGCCCACGAGTTTTATACTTTTCTCTTGGTCTGTAAGTGAGCTGCGCAAAATGACCACCTTAGATTCCCTTATGCAAGTAGTCACTCAGATGAAAAGGGATTTGACAGACTCAAAAAATGTTACAGCTGATTTAGTTACTAAAGTAACTCAGTTACAGAGTAAGGTGGATGGTTCTGAATCTGAGTCTCGTCCTACGCTTTCTGCACCTGCTAACATAGCTGTGAATGTACCGACACAGATTCCTCTAGCTGCACCAGAGAGGTTTTCTGGGGACCCCAATAAGGTTCAAGTTTTTCTCATACAGGTGGAACTACATTTTACGTGTCGGCCCAGTGCCTTTCCGGACGCACAATCTAGAATTGCATTCCTTATATCATATCTGAATGGTGATGCAGCTAGTTGGGCAGTGCCATTAGTCCGATTAGACAGTCCCCTTTTATATAATTACAGCTGTATGAAAGAAAAGGATTAAGGAAAACATGGAAAAAACCCAGCTGGCGAATGGAAAGGTCCAGACAACTTCAATTGTCCTCAGATCCTATAATAGAACCGATGGATATAGGAACTGTTGGCCCATCATTGACCAAAGAGGAGAAAGACATGCGAAGGAGAAATGGTCAGTGTCTTTATTGTGGAAAAAAGGGTCATTTCATAAAAGAATGTCAAAAGAAACCCAAAAGTAAAATTGATCCAACATTTGTGACAAAGAAAAAGATAGCGGTTGCTTTGGAAAAATTCACAGGAAAACTAAAGTGCCCAAGAAAAAATGAAGAGGACCTCTTGGGCAAATTGACAATCCCTTCGGTGTGTTCTTGCACAAATCGGTATGTCAAACATTTTCGAATTTTAGTACAAATGATTGTGCAGGGAAAAAGACTTAGGCAGATGTGACCGCCGGCCGGCCGCCAATGCGGACGCACTCCTGCCGCAGTCATTATGAGATCCCCGCTGGGCCGGCGGGCGGAAACCTGGTTTCCACCCGCCGGCCCAGCGGGGATCTCGGCCGCAACACAGGAGCCGGCAGTGCTGCGGCCGTGCGACGGGTGCAGTTGCAGACAGTGCAGACAGTGAAAAGCTGCATGGGGCCCTGTCAGGGGGCCCCTGCACTGCCCATGCCAGTGGCATGGGCAGTGCAGGGGCCCCCAGGAGCCCCGCGACTCCCCGACCGCCAGGAAAATGCTGGCGGTCGGGGACTCTTAATCCCCTGGGCAGCGCTGCAAGCAGCGCTGCCCAGGTGGATTATCACTGCCGGGGCAAATGTGGCGGGAAACCGCCGGCCCCGTCGGGGCGAGCGCATTGCTTCCGCCGCATTCATAATTCCCTGGATTGCACCGACAGCCTGTTGGCGGTGCAATCGCCACAACAGCCCTGGCTGACTTTGACCGCCAGGGTTGTAATGACCCCCCAAATGTACAAGTTCTAATCGATTCAGGGGCAACAGGAAATTTTGTGGACCAACAAACTGCACTAGACTTGCATATACCCAGTGTCAAGAAAAAGATTCCAAAAGTTGTTTATGCAGTTGATGGTAGTGAATTGTCAGGAGGCCCCGTTAGTAAACAAACCTCACGAATACAAATGATTTGCAAAGATGATGAGAATCAGAACCACTGTGAGATAACTTGCTTCGATATAATCCAAGCACCCCAATATGGTTTTATCCTAGGAATGCCGTGGTTAATGTTACACAATCCATGCATAGACTGGCACAACCAGGTTTTGCGTTTTTCTTATTCCTCTTGTACAAAAAGATGTTTTCAACCAAGATGAGACAAAGAAGGAAATCTTCAACACTCTATTGCTACTGCAATTGAGAAGGAAATTTATCTGCCATCACAGTATTCAGAATATACTGACGTTTTCTGTGAAAAGAAAGCGAGCTCCTTACCACCTCACAGGCCGTACGATTGTCAGATCGACCTTGTACCCGGCGCCAATATACCAAATTGTAGAATCTATGCATTATCAGAGAAAGAAAATCAAGTCCTACGAGAATACCTTGATCAATGTTTAACCAACAAGCTAATTCGGCCATCACGATCTCCAGAGGCTTCTCCGCTGTTTTTCGTACCAAAAGCAAATGGCGATTTGAGGCCTTGTATTGACTTTAGAGCGATAAATAAGATCACTGTTAAAAATAAATATCCTCATACCAGTCTTGTTAGACTAGGTAAAATCCGCCGTTATTTACACCAAACTTGACTTGCGAGGTGCTTATCACCTAGTTCGAATTTGAGAGGGAGATGAGTGGAGAACAGCTTTTAAGACTCGTTATGGCCTCTTTGAGTATCTAGTGATGCTGTTTGTCTAAGTAATGCCCCAGCAGCCTTTCAATATTTCCTAAACGATGTTCTGAGAGAGTATCTAGACATCTTTGTCATCGTTTATATTGACGATCTATTGATTTATTCAAACTCTGAAGAAATACATGAAGAACATGTAAAAAAGGTATTACAAACTCTACAAAAACATAACTTGTTTTGCAAATTAAGTAAATGCAAATTCCATACCAAAGAAGTTAAATTTCTAGGAGTTATTTTAACACCTGACGTCATGCAAATGACTGAAAGAAAAATTCAAGCTGTATCCGAATGGCCCACACCAAAATCAGTACGTGATATTCAATGTTTTTTGGGTTTTGCAAATTTTTATCGACGCTTCATCCATCACTTCTCCCAAAAGGTGGCACCAAGCACTAAATTGCTAAGGAAAAAGGCCATCTTCTACTGGTCCCAAGAGACAGAGGAAGCATTTCAAGACTTAAAAAAGGCCTTTACTACAGCTCCCTTTCTAGCTCACCCCAATGCGGAGGAACCATTCATTGTGGAAGCCGATGCATCCGATGTTGCTGTTGGGGCCATCTTGTCCCAACGTCATCGAGAAACTGGACAATTACACCCCACAGCATATGCGTCAAGAAAAGTGAATGAAGCGGAACAGAATTACACCATAGCAGAAAAAGAATTACTAGCAATTCGCAATGCTTTCAAAGAATGGAGACATTATCTATTGGAAGCAAAATACACCATAACTGTATATTCTGACGATAGCAATTTAGAATTTATGAGTTCTGCAGACTACTAACTCCCAGACAACTGAGATGGATACTATTTTTTGCAGAATTTGATTTCATAGTGACTTTTAGACCAGGAGTAGATAAACGTAAGGCCAACACATTGTCTAGGCAAGATTCTTCGATCACACATACTGAACAAAAGCCCATGCCTATTATAACGCCTTCAAAAGTGTTGTGTTTAGTAGCAGCCGAGAAATTCTTTGATCTCATTCATAATCATATCACCAAGTGGCAAGAATGGTTACAACAAGACACCAAAAGGTCCATTCAACAAGGCTTACCTCTACACAAATCTCGAGTATTCCTGCCTACTGAGGAGTTAAGAGAGACAGCTTTTCATTGGTTACATACTCATCCTCTTGCAAGTCAAACAAGTCCTCAAAAAACAATAGAACTCATGAAAAGGTATTTTTGGTGGCCTACATTCGTTCACGACCTTAAGCAAATGTTACAATGATGTGAAGTATGTGCAAGATGCAAAAGCGAACATAGCAAGCCCAAAGGTCTACTGATACCTCTACCCATTCCCAATCATCCATGGGAACATATCTCTATGGATTTTATTATTGGTCTTCCTCAAATAAAGCAATTTATAACCATTTAAATGGTGGTGAATAGCCTTACCAAATATGCTCACTTCGTTGCCTGTAAAAGGCTCCCAACCTCCGACACCTTAGCAACTATCATCTTAGAAAACATAGTTCGCCTTCCTGGACTTCGAAGAGTCATCCTCTCTGATAGAGGAACACAATTTTCTGCACGTTTTTGGCAGCAATGGTGCAAGGCTTTACTAATTGATTCGACTTTATCCACTAGTTATCATCCACAAACGGATGGTCAAACAGAGAGACTAAACCAAACTCTAAAACAATACTTACGATGTTATGCAACAAAGTCTCCTAAAACCTGGCTGGATCTTTTGTGGCTTGCAGAACCGGCTCATAATAACTCTCACCACTCTTCAATAAACTCAACTCCTTTCTATGGTTTATATGGGCGTCATCCGCACATTTTGCCAGTTATGCTACCTGCTTCTACTCAAACCACTCCAGCAGTCATGACATGTTAACGCACATGAAAAATGTACATTCACAATTGCAAACACATCTTCCTCAAGCAAAGAAAAAATATAAAATGCAATATGACAAAAAACACCAGCCTGGTCCTCAGTATACAGATAAAGATAGATTTTAGTTATCCACGAAAAACTTTGTATTAAAAAAAAATATATATGTTTCATCCAAAATTCATAGGGCCCTATGAAGTTCTGCAACAAGTAAACCCAGTAACATATAGACTAAAATTACCATTATCTTTGAAAACTCATCCGGTGTTTCACACTTCACTTCTGAAAACTGCTTCACCCTCAAGTGTCACACAACCTGCTCCTCTATTAGTCCAAGGTCATTGGGAGTATGAGGTGCGATCTATTTTAGACTCCAGATATCGGGGGTCTTCCCTTTGGTACTTGGTGTCCAGCAAAGGATAGGGGCTGGAAAATGACTCTTGGGAACCTGCAAGACATGACCATGCACCACGTTTGGTGCTACGATTTCACCTCCTCCATCCTGATAAGCCAGGCCCCTGGACCGCGCTTGGGAGAGGGTGTAATGTCAGGAATAAGGCTGTGCGCAGTCCAGGTCCCGCCCGAAACTCTGCTGCGCGGTTTTGCGGTGCTTTATGTGCACCACTTGTCATCCCCTCTTGTTCCAAAAGTGGTCATCTGTGTCGTCTGCCCTGTGGGAAAGCTCATGTAGCTGCAGGGTCAGGACATTGGTGGACAAGATGCACTAATCAGTGCCAATTCAATGAAGGGACTACAATTCCCATGTTTTTAGAGGCAGCAGCCATCTTGGGGTGTGGCAGGCCTATAAAGCCCAGCCACACCCAAGCACGTTGCTCACTATTTTGAAGACTTCGATGCAGTCAGACCTCGTTGGGGTTCCTCTGAAGAAGAGCAGATTTCTTGCATGGAAGATTGAAGGCAAATCGGAGTATCCTTGTTTCCATGGTGAATTCAGATACGAGTAGGTCGTACTCGTACCGGTAAGGTCTTGATGAGCCCAATCTTGAAGGGAGTTGTTACTTCCACAAGGTAAAGCGCCCCTTAGCACAAAGACCAAAGCGTTTTCAGAGTAAAGCAGCCTTGGCGCAGCAATCAAAGCGCTTCAGTCCACATAAGTAAAGCGCCCTTGGCACAGCAATCAAAGCGCTTCAGTCCACAAGAGGAAAGTGCCCTTGGCACGGCAATCAAAGCGCTTCAGTCTGCATGAGTAAAGCGCCCTTGACGCAGCAATCAAAGCTCTTCAGTCCGCATGAGTAAAGCGCCCTTGGCACAGCAATCAAAGTGATTCAGTCTGCATGAGTAAAGCGCCCTCGGCACAGCGATCAAAGCGCTTCAGTCCATATGAGCAAAGCGCCCTTGGCACGGCAATCAAATCGCTTCAGTCCACCTGAGTAAAGCGCCCTTGGCGCGGCAATCAAAGCGCTTCAGTCCACATGAGTATAGTGCCCTTGGTACGGCAATCAAAGCGCTTCAGTCCACATGAGCAAAGCGCCCTTGACGCAGCAATCAAATCGCTTCAGTCCACATGAGGAAAGCGCCCTTGGCACAGCAATCAAAGCGCTTCCGTCCACATGCTTAAAACACCCTTGGCACAACAATCAAAGAGATTTAGGCCACATGAGTAAAGCGCCCCTTAGCATAACGAGCGTAGCGCTTCAGATAAGACAAGTGAAAGCGCTTTCTGGCATAAAGAACAAAGCGCTTCATGTATAATAATCAAAGCGCTTCATGAACAATCAACAAGGCGCTTCTGCCCAACGAATAAAGCGCTTTAAGTTCAATGAGTAAAACTTACAGGCCTATAGTTGTAAATGTGAAAGCATTTTTGGAGATAAGCAAATTATAGTTTCATTGTTTTTTGGAAACATAATATGTGAAAAGCATATTTAAGCCTTTGAGAATTTCTAGGCTGTGATCAAACGTTTATGTTATGAATACATAGTTGTTACAGGATTGATATTCAAAGTATGACCATAGTCCAAAGCTCTTGCCATCTCTTGGTTCTGAGGTTGTAGTTTGTTCTTGTTCCATGATTCAAAGAAGGGGCTTTGCCCTCAATTCAAAAAGGGTCTCAATCTGATATCACGGAGACGCCTTTAGTCAAGAGTCTGTTGATGATTTATACTGCTATGAATGAGTATATGCATATTTGTTCTGACCTTTTCTTTTCAGATCTCTCTCCCTGCAGTTCCCTACCCTAATTCCCTTCCCCCCGCCTGGCTTCATCATAACTCTGTGCTATAATAGCTTTCTGAGTTGGTGACGCAGGGAGGTGGGCCTTTTGTTCAGCAACGTGCAGATCCCTGGAAAGCACACTGTGACAACTCTTAACCCTGTATCCAGGTATATTCTCATTACTCCGCTGCTCATGATCTCCATATACGCCTCAACACTTTCCTGAGCACTCCAGAGGTGCATGCACAGACGCAGGGAGTAGAATATCTGGGGAAAACCATTTCCAATCATAACCCGTTACTACTGCACTTGTCCTGGACAAGTGCTGTCACATGCATACCCACCTGGAGACTTAAGCCAGACTCGCTGACAGACCCTGCTTTCAGGGAACAGATCAGGGACCATATAACCCACTACTTTGAGGACAACGAGCCCAACGCTCCTTCACCACAGACACTCTGGGAGGCATACAAAGTAGTGGTGCGTGGTCGTTGTATGGGGGCTTCCATTGGGATTAGAGGGTCCTTGCTGCGGGATATAATGATTGCAGAGAGACCTCAGGTCACTGGAGAACCTTGCACTGGATCATCCCGAGAGGCGAGGGGAAGAGCGCGAGGCCAGGGAAAAAGTGGCAGAGCATACCGAGACGCTAAGATACTTCGACTACAAGCAGTACACTGCAAGGGCCCACACTGAAAGGGATAAAACAGGGGCACTGCTGGCATGGTTGGCTAACCCCGCCAAGAGAGGGACCCCTATAATGGAGATTACCACCCCACTGGGTGCAAAGCTTTATCATCAAGCCGACATAAACTCGTATTTCCATGACTATTACTCCGCCCTCTACACCAGCTCATCCCATGCGACGGGAGCGGAGCTGCAAGATTTCCTGCCGGCACTGTCGCCCAGAGCACTGACCGAGGCGGAACGCAAAGCCCTGGGTGGGGATATCGATATATCGGAGATCGGAGCAGCTATAGCGGGCCTAGCTCGCGGAAAGACCCCAGGCACGGATGGACTTCCCATTGAGTTCTATGCAACTTATGCACAGACACTCACCCCCCAGCTGGCATCGCTGTATAACGAGGCACGAGCGACTGGCCGTCTTCCGGCTTCGACGGGTGAAGCCTTAATTGTTCCATTGCTCAAGCCCGGCAAACCTCCTGATGAAGGAGGGGCATACAGGCCCCTCTCCATGCTTAACACGTACTACAAAATATTGAGTAGGGTACTAGCAACAAGATCACTGCCACACATTACACAGCTGGTCCATTCGGACCAAGCGGGATTGATCCCCACTAGGGGTATACCGCCCAGAATGTACATTGGCTGGTATCCCTCGTGGAATTGGCGACCCCTGCTGACACAGGTTCTGCGGTCCTTGCCATAGATATAAAGAAGGCATCCAACAGCCTGGAGTGGGATTACCTATATAGAGTTCTCGCTCACATGGGCCTTAGGGGAGGCTTGATTAGATGGACAAAGTTGCTCTACGCAGACCCAAAGGCAAGGGTAAGAACGGGCATATCCAACTCAGCGCAGTACACAGTTGGCAGGGGCACCAGACAGGGATGCTCTGGCAATGGAGCTGCTAGCCGCTCAGGCCAGGACAGCCGCCTGGTACCAACGTCTGGTCAGGTGCGGTCGGCATAATGTGATTGCGCTGTATGTGGACGACCTCCTCTTATTCTTACGAAATACCGGACCGGAAAGGGAGGGGGCTCAGACTCTACTGGCACGCTTCGGACAGTTATCAGGATTGCGGATCAATTGGCAAAAATAATTTTTATTCCCAATGGTAGCGGGCGCCGGGCCGCCAACGGAGCTGGGCGGAGTGACATGGGAGCCGCGTTGTATCACGTACTTAGGGGTGAGAATATTCCACTCCCGCCGCAGTCATTATGAGATCCCCGCTGGGCAGGCGGGCGGAAACCTGGTTTCTGCCCGCCGGCCCAGCGGGGATCTCGGCCGCAACACAGGAGCCGGCTCCAAATGGAGCCAGCAGTGTTGCGGCCATGCGACGGGTGCAGTTGCACCCGTCACGCTTTTTACTGTCTGCTATGCAGACAATGAAAAGCTGCATGGGGCCCTGTCAGGGGGCCCCTGCACTGCCCATGCCAGTGGCATGGGCAGTGCAGGGGCCCCGCGTCTCCCCGTACCGCCAGCCTTTTCCTGGCGGTTCAAACCGCCAGGAAAAGGCTGGCGGTCGGGGACTCTTAATCCCCTGGGCAGAGCTGCAAGCAAATTATCCGCCGCGGTCATAATTCCCTAGATTGCACCGCCAGCCTGTTGGTGCAATCGCCACAACAGTCTTTGACCGCCAGGGTTTTAATGACCCCCCAAATGTACAAGTTCTAATCGATTCAGGGGCAACAGGAAATTTTGTGGATCAACAAACTGCACTAGACTTGCATATACCCAGTGTCAAGAAAAAGGTTCCAAAAGTTGTTTATGCAGTTGATGGTAGTGAATTGGCAGGAGGCCCCGTTAGTAAACAAATCTCACGAATACAAATGATTTGCAAAGATGATGAGAATAAGAACCACTGTGAGATAACTTGCTTCGATATAATTCAAGCACCCCAATATGGTTTTATCCTAGGAATGCCGTGGTTAATGTTACACAATCCATGCATAGACTGGCGCAACCAGGTTTTGCGTTTTTCTTCTTCCTCTTGTACAAAAAGATGTTTTCAACCAAGATGAGACAAAGAAGGAAATCTTCAACACTCTATTGCTACTGCAGTTGAGAAGGAAATTGATCTGCCATCACAGTATTCAGAATATACTGACATTTTCTGTGAAAAGAAAGCGAGCTCCTTACCACCTCACAGGCCGTACGATTGTCAGATCGACCTTGTACCCGGCGCCAATATACCAAATTGTAGAATCTATGCATTATCAGAGAAAGAAAATCAAGTCCTACGAGAATACCTTGATCAATGTTTAGCCAACGAGCTAATTCGGCCATCAAGATCTCCAGAGGCTTCTCCGCTGTTTTTCGTACCCAAAGCTAATGGCGATTTGAGGCCTTGTATTGACTTTAAAGCGATAAATAAGATCACTGTTAAAAATACATATCCACTACCTCTCATACCAGTCTTGTTAGACTAGGTAAAATCCGCCGTTATTTACACCAAACTTGACTTACGTGGTGCTTATCACCTAGTTCGAATTTGAGAGGGAGAGGAGTGGAGAACAGCTTTTAAGACTCGTTATTGTCTCTTTGAGTATCTAGTGATGCCGTTTGGTCTAAGTAATGCCCCAGCAGCCTTTCAATATTTCCTAAACGATGTTCTGAGAGAGTATCTAGACATCTTTGTCATCGTTTATATTGACGATATATTGATTTATTCAAACTCTGAAGAAATACAAGAAGAACATGTAAAAAAGGTATTACAAACTCTACAAAAACATAACTTGTTTTGCAAATTAAGGAAATGCGAATTCCATACCAAAGAAGTTGAATTTCTAGGAGCCATTTTAACACCTGACGGCATGCAAATGACTGAAAGAAAAATTCAAGCTGTATCCGAATGGCCCACACCAAAATCAGTACGTGATATTCAATGTTTTTTGGGTTTGCGAATTTTTATCGAGGCTTCATCCATCACTTCTCCCAAAAGGTGGCACCAAGCACTAAATTGCTAAGGAAAAAGGCCATCTTCTACTGGTCCCAAGAGACAGAGGAAGCATTTCAAGACTTAAAAAAGGGCTTTACTACAGCTCCCATTCTAGCTCACCCCAATGCGGAGGAACCATTCATTGTGGAAGCCGATGCATCCGATGTTGCTGTTGGGGCCATCTTGTCCCAACGTCATTGAGAACTGGACAATTACACCCCACAGCATATGCGTCAAGAAAAGTGAACGAAGCGGAACAGAATTACACCATAGCAGAAAAAGAATTACTAGCAATTTGCAATGCTTTCAAAGAATGGAGACATTATCTATTGGGAGCAAAATACACCATAACTGTATATTCCGACCATAGAAATTTACAATTTATGAGTTCTGCCAGACTACTAACTCCCAGACAACTGAGATGGATGCTATTTTTTGCAGAATTTGATTTCATAGTGACTTTTAGACCAGGAGTAGATAAACGTAAGGCCAACACATTGTCTAGGCAAGATTCTTCGATCACACATACTGAACAAAAGCCCATGCCTATTATAACGCCTTCAAAAGTGTTGTGTTTAGTAGCAGCCAAGAAATTCTTTGATCTCATTCATAATCATTTTCATATCACCAAGTGGCAAGAATGGTTACAACAAGACACCAAAAGGTCCATTCAACAAGGCTTACCTCTACACGAATCTCGAGTATTCCTGCCTACTGAGGAGTTAAGAGAGACAGCTTTTCATTGGTTACATACTCATCCTCTGGCAAGTCATCCAGGTCCTCAAAAAACAATAGAACTCATGAAAAGGTATTTTTGGTGGCCTACATTCGTTCACGACCTTACACAAATGTTACAATCATGTGAAGTATGTGCAAGATGCAAAAGCGAACATAGCAAGCCCAAAGGTCTACTGATACCTCTACCCATTCCCAATCATCCATGGGAACATATCTCTATGGATTTTATTATTGGTCTTCAAAGCAATTTATAACCATTTCAGTGGTGGTGGATAGCCTTACCAAATATGCTCACTTCGTTGCCTGTAAAAGGCTCCCAACCTCCGACACCTTAGCAACTATCATCTTAGAAAACATAGTTCGCCTTCCTGGACTTTGAAGAGTCATCCTCTCTGATAGAGGAACACAATTTTCTGCACGTTTCTGGCAGCAATGGTGCAAGGCTTTACTAATTGATTCGACTTTATCCACTAGTTATCATCCACAAACGGATGGTCAAACAGAGAGACTAAACCAAACTCTAAAACAATACTTCTATGTTATGCAACAAAGTTTCCTAAAACCTGGCTGGATCTTTTGTGGCTTGCAGAACTGGCTCATAATAACTCTCACCACTCTTCAATAAACTCAACTCCTTTCTATGGTTTATATGGGCGTCATCCACACATTTTGCCAGTTACGCTACCTGCTTCTACTCAAACCACTCCAGCAGTCATGGACATGTTAACGCACATGAAAAATGTACATTCACAATTGCAAACAAATCTTCCTCAAGCAAAGAAAAAATATAGAATGCAATATGACAAAAAACACCAGCCTGGTCCTCAGTATACAGATAAAGATAGATTTTAGTTGTTTACGAAAAACTTTGTATTAAAAAAAAAAAAAAATTGTCACCAAAAATTCATAGGGCCCTATAAAGTTCTGCAGCAAGTAAACCCAGTAACATATAAACTAAAATTACCATTATCTTTGAAAACTCATCCGGTGTTTCACACTTCACTTCTGAAACCTGCTTCGCCCTCAAGTGTCACACAACCTGCTCCTCTATTAGTCCAAGGTCTTTGGGAGTATGAGGTGCGATCTATTTTAGACTCCAGATATCGGGGGTCTTCCCTTTGGTACTTGGTGTCCAGCAAAGGATAGGGACTGGAAAATGACTCTTGGGAAACTGCAAGACATGACCATGTACCACGTTTGGTGCTACGACTTCACCTCCTCCATCCTGATAAGCCGGGCCCCTGGACCGCGCTTGGGAGAGGGGTGTAATGTCAGGAATAAGGCTGTGCGCAGTCCAGGTCCCTCCCGAAACTCCGCTGCGCGGTTTTGCGGTGCTTTATGTGCACCACTTGTCATCCCCTCTTGTTCCAAAAGTGGCCATCTGTGTCGTCTGCCCTGTGGGAAAGCTCATGTAGCTGCAGGGTCAGGACATTGGTGGACAAGATGCACTAATCAGTGCTATTCAATGAAGGGACTACAATTCCCATGTTTTTAGAAGCAGCAGCCATCTTGGGGTGTGGCAGGCCTATAAAGCCCAGCCACACCCAAGCACGTTGCTCACTATTTTGAAGACTTCGATGCAGTCAGACCTCGTGGGGGTTCCTCTGAAGAAGAGCAGATTTCCAGCATGGCAGATTGAAGGCAAATCGGAGTATCCTTGTTTCCATGGTGAATTCAGATACGAGTAGGTCGTACTCGTAGCGGTAAGGTCTTGATGAGCCCAATCTTGAAGGGAGTTGTTACTTCCACAAGGTAAAGCGCCCCTTAGCATAAAGACCAAAGCGTTTTCAGTTTTCAGAGTAAAGCAGTCTTGGCGCAGCAATCAAAGCGCTTCAGTCTGCATGAGTAAAGCGCCCTTGACGCAGCAATCAAAGCTCTTCAGTCTGCATGAGTAAAGCGCCCTCGGCACAGCGATCAAAGCGCTTCAGTCCATATGAGCAAAGCGCCCTTGGCACGGCAATCAAATCGCTTTAGTCCACATGAGTAAAGCGCCCTTGACGCAGCAATCAAAGCGCTTCAGTCCACATGAAGAAAGCGCCCTTGGCACAACAATCAAAGTGATTTAGGCCACATGAGTAAAGCGCCCCTTAGTATAACGAGCGTAGTGCTTCAGATAAGACAAGTGAAAGCGCTTTCTGGCATAAGGAACAAAGCGATTCATGTATAATAATCAAAGCGCTTCATGAACAATCAACAAGGCGCTTCTGCCCAACGAATAAAGCGCTTTAAGTTCAATGAGTAAAACTTACAGGCCTATAGTTGTAAATGTGAAAGCATTTTTGGAGATAAGCAAATTATAGTTTCATTGTTTTTTGGAAACATAATATGTGAAAAGCATATTTAAGCCTTTGAGAATTTCTAGGCTGGGATCAAACGTTTATGTTATGAATACATAGTTGTTACAGGATTGATATTCAAAGTATGACCATAGTCCAAAGCTCTTGCCATCTCTTGGTTCTGAGGTTGTAGTTTGTTCTTGTTCCATGATTCAAAGAAGGGGCTTTGCCCTCAATTAAAAAAGGGTCTCAATCTGATATCACGGAGACGCCTTTAGTCAAGAGTCTATTGATGATTTATACTGCTATGAATGAGTATATGCATATTTGTTCTAACCTTTTCTTTTCAGATCTCTCTCCCTGCAGTTCCCTACCCTAATTCACTTCCCCCGCCTGGCTTCATCATAACTCTGTGCTATAATAGCTTTCTGAGTTGGTGACGCCGGGAGGTGGGCCTTTTGTTCAGCAACGTGCAGATGCCGAGGAAAGGACACTGTGACAACTCTTAACCCTGTATCCGGGGAATATTCTCATTACTCCGCTGCCCATGATCTCCATATACGCCTCAACACTTTCCTGAGCACTCCAGAGGTGCATGCACAGGCGCAGGGAGTAGAATATCTGTGGAAAACCATTTCCGATCATAACCCTTTACTACTGCACTTGTCCTGGACAAGTGCTGTCACATGCATACCCACCTGGAGACTTAAGCCAGACTCGCTGACAGACCCCGCTTTCAGGGAACAGATCAGGGACCATATAACCCACTACTTTGAGGACAGCGAACCCAACGCTCCTTCACCACAGACACTCTGGGAGGCATTCAAAGTAGTGGTGCGTGGTCGTTGTATGGGGACTTCCATTGGGATTAGAGAGTCCTTGCTGCGGGATATAATGATTGCAGAGAGAGACCTCAGGTCACTGGAGAACCTTGCACTGGATCATCCGGAGGGGCGAGGGGAAGAGCGCGAGGCCAGGGAAAAAGTGGCAGAGCATACCGAGACGCTAAGATACTTCGACTACAAGCAGTACACTGCAAGGGCCCACACTGAAAGAGATAAAACAGGGGCAGTGCTGGCATGGTTGGCTAACCCCACCAAGAGAGGGACCCCTATAATGGAGATTACCACCCCACTGGGTGCCAAGCTTTATCATCATGTAGCCAACATAAACTCGTATTTCCATGACTATTAGTCCGCCCTCTACACCAGCTCATCCCATGGGACGGGAGCGGAGCTGCAAGATTTCCTGCCGGCACTGTCGCCCAGAGCACTGACCGAGGCGGAACGCGAAGCCCTGGGTGGGGATATTGATATATCGGAGATCGGGGCAGCTATAGCGGGCCTGGCTCGCGGAAAGACCCCAGGCACGGATGGACTTCCCATTGAGTTCCATGCAACTTATGCACGGACACTCACCCCCAAGCTGGCATCGCTGTATAACGAGGCATGAGCGTCTGGCCGTCTTCCGGCTTCGACGGGTGAAGCCTTAATTGTTCCATTGCTCAAGCCCGGGAAACCTCCTGATGAAGGAGGGGCATACAGGCCCCTCTCCATGCTTAACACGTACTACAAAATATTGAGTAGGGTACTAGCAACAAGATCACTGCCACACATTACACAGCTGGTCCATTCGGACCAAGCGGGATTGATCCCCACTAGGGGTACCGCCCAGAATGTACATCAGCTGTTATCCCTCATGGAATTGGCGACCCCTGCTGACACAGGTTCTGCGGTCCTTGCCATAGATATAAAGAAGGCATCCAACAGCCTGGAGTGGGATTACCCATATAGAATTCTCGCTCACATGGGCCTTAGGGAAGGCTTGATTAGATGGACAAAGTTGCTCTATGCAGACCCAAAGGTACACAGTTGGCAGGGGCACCAGACAGGGATGCTCTGGCAATGGAGCCGCTAGCCGCTCAGGCCAGGACAGCCGCCTGGTACCAAGGTCTGGTCAGGTGCGGTCGGCATCATGTGATTGCGCTGTATGTGGACGACCTCCTCTTATTCTTACGAAATACCGGACCAGAAAGGGAGGGGGCTCAGACTCTACTGGCACGCTTCGGACAGTTATCAGGATTGCGGATCAATTGGCAAAAATCATTTTTATTCCCAATGGTAGCGGGCGCCGGGCCGCCAACGGAGCTGGGCGGAGTGACATGGGAGCCGCATTGTATCACGTACTTAGGGGTGAGAATATTCCACTCCCAGCCAGATATTCTAGACGGCAACATCGGAAGGGCGGTGGGGGCTCTGAGGTTGTGCTTTGGTTTTTGGGGATCGCTCCCGTTATCGGTGGCCGGACGGGTCACCCTCCTCAAGATGGTGACGCTGCCCCGGCTGCTGTACTATTTTGCAGCATTGCCGCTCTCGGTGGCTCGCGCCTTGTTTAGAGAACTGGACATGGCGATCACCGTGTTTATCGGGGAGTGGCTTGGCAGTGCCCGATTTTGAAGCATACTATTTTGCTGCGCAGCTGCAATGGTTAGCGAGATGGATGGGAGACGGCGGTATTGGAGAAAAAGTAGAGGCCCTTATGGTTCCCTCAACTGCTGAACTGGCCGGAATCTTTTTTAATGCCACAGGGAGAGGACGGACGAAGTCTATCAAATCCACCGTTATCCGCAGATGCTGGAGGCGACGCCTCCACAGGGCGGGACTGAATATGCCGTATTCCTTTGATGTACCATTACCTTGGCTTTGCTGGCTTCCTGGGATGGGAGAGAGGAGGGGGCCTACTCACCTGGGTTGAGGCGTGGATCACACGGCTGGGGGAGCTGTACAGAGGGGGCAACCTCCTACCCTTTGAGGATTTTCAGCAGGAACACTGCCTCCCGCAGGGCCATTTCCTATTACACTGCGCACTCACCCGATCCGTTGGGCGACATTGGGGGACGGGGGCTGCCGAACCTCCTCAACATGGTCTCAGTAATTATTTGCTGACTACAGGGTGCACACATAAAGCGGTCACTAGGCTATACAGGGTGACTGAGGAAGCAGAAGGGATTCCCATGTTGGGACTGAAGCAGAAATGGGAGCATGATTTGGGGATGCAGATGCCGGATACAGAATGGGTACGCATTCTGGAAAGAATGCCCAAGGTGTCCAGAAACGCTAGGTTCCAGCTTATACAGTTTTACATACTCCACAGAGCTTACCTCACCCCACTCAGATTACGAGATCACTTTGGAATAAGAGAGGTGAAATGCCCCCACTGTGAAATGGGGGCAGCGGATTTCCTCCACATGCTTTGGTCCTGCCCCCGGCTGGAATCCTACTGGGACACAGTGGTCCCAAAAGTGGCTAACATCACAGAGATCGAAATTACCCGCACACCAGCTAGATGCATACTTCATTGGTTCCCACATACACCCAGGAATAATGCCACTAGTAGATTCCAAGACCTTGCATTTATCTTAGCCAAAAGGAAGCTGACGAGGAACTGAAAGTCCCCGGGGGGCCCGCGGCTCCGGGACTGGCGAAGGAAGCTTAGGAAGTGGGCAGAAAGTGAGGGAACAGTGCTATACACGGAACTAAGAAGGGGTCTGGGGTCCCCTGAGATGAAGGAGGCTTGGGATCAGATTGTTATAGCATTGCAGAGGGAGCATTCGGACCCAGGCAGAGATGCACCCACACAGGCTGATACACATGCAGATTTATGCCCTCTCAGGGGTCCAGCCACACGGCACACAATATGAATAGAAGGGGCCCCCATGCGAGCTATTCGGGACACTCCGCGCAACTAGCATGGCCAGGGAGGATTAGGCATGACCAGGCAGGATATATAGTCACCACAGGATATAAGCTGAGGGGGGAGGGGACTAGTTTCATTTTGTTTGAGCACCACACACTCTCAATGGACACGCGTAGCTGCAATTATCAGGTGCATATCGGTTTTGCTGTTATTTGTACATCAGGTGAGCAAGCTAGGCTAGCCTGACCCTCACGCTAGTTAAAGAGATACTAATGATAATGAAACCCTCAGAGGCAGATGGAAAATTTTATATTTGTACAAAGATGCTAACACCAGTTATCCCATTGGCTCTGTAACAGAGCGAACAACAGCTAACAATATTGCTATGCACAATGTAAATTCTTGATCTATTCGGCTCGTTAATGTCTGTATGTATCATCACCACTTTGCATCAATAAAATTTGTTTACAAAAAAATCCAACAGCTTTGTAAGGCCACGGATATTACAAGATCAGAGTCTTATTGGCGTTTGCATGTAGTCTAAAGCATTCAGGCATCAGGCCACATAACTGTGTTTTGATTCAGATAGAGTAGCAGGAGCTGTGCCCAGTCTTCCATTTGCACATTGTTTTTGGAAATTAGTTCACAAGTGCGTACTCCTGAGAGTTTGTAACTGAAACACCAGAAATATTACCTTTATTGTTGAGAGGGACAATCAGTCCTCATAGTAGCATGCTTCAACCTAGCAGGTCTTTTGTGAGACAAAGCATCTTTCTTTGATGGAACTACTGGCATCCGTACTGATGGATATTTTGGTAGAGCAGGTTTCATGACCTCTATGCCCAAATCAGCAAAGAGAGCTCTACTTTCAAAGATTTTGTTTGCAATAGCAGTGTTAAACCAAGCAGTAAGGGTAGGTTCACATGTGGTATAAGAAGGTTCTTGCGTAAATTGAACAGATACAAGATCGCCTGATTTAATAAACAATAAAGTTGGAATAGAAGCAGTTAATTTTAGTAAAGTCCCTCGGTTGAGTATATCGCCCGACGCCCGGGACATCTTGTTTGGGGTCAAGGGCAACAAGTTTTTATGTTTACTTTGTCCTTGGGACAAGTAGGCCCAACCCCCTGCAGCACAAACCTTTTGGCTGCCTGTTTACAGAGAGTGGAACTCTCTGCAGTTGAGGTAATGTGTTTCCAAAAGATAAAGCTGTTCGGACTTGTATTTATGGTTCATTATTTGAAAGCCTTCATTATTAGGGTGAGTGCTGTAAATAAATGTTTTAAGGTCACACTTCACTACTGACGTTGGTTCCAGTACAAAAAAAAAAAACGTGTATACACATGTTTGAAAAGTTTAGGCTATGAGGCTAAGTATAATGCTCCCAGAATGCTCTCTGATTATATGCAAATTAAGTGTCATTTAGTAAAATGTGTTGATGCATGCTAGTATTTCCCAAAAATATTTCTAATGGAAAATCAGTGTAACCATTTTCAACACGATTATGGGAAGCATGAAAATAAACAAACACTGACAAAGCCAACTGATCTGACATATTTTTATAAGTCTTTTAGTTTCATCAATGCGTGTCTTGTTTTGACATGGCTTTTGTAACACTTTATTGTTGTGGGAGATACCAGGCCCTCAACATTGTAACAAAAACTGGCAAACCCCCTCCAAAAAAAGTTTTTGAACTCTAAAAGCACACGTTGCCACCAGCGGCATAGCAAAGGCCCCGCAGCCCCCCTTCAGGGGGCCCCTTCAGCACAGCACCTGCCCTGAGTGAGTCTGGAGAAGGGGCTCCTCCATGTTCTTTACAAAGGGGCACCCTCCAGTTTCGTTACGTGACTGATTGCCACTGTAGTTCCTGACACTGAACAAAACTACTTTGTGTGGTAATATGCTCCTTGTGGAAGAGCAGAATGCGATCACTCACAGTAAAGCCGGCCGAAAGAGAGAGGAATAGAAGTTTAATAAAAACAAAATGTCTTTAACACCAGATCTAATTAGGGACCAAGACCCACATGTAGGTAGCTTTTTGCATGTCGCAAACAGCGACTTTCGCTGTTTGCGACATGCAAAAAGCACATTGCGATGCACAAACCCAGTTTTGCGATTCAGTAACCTGGTTACCGAATCGCAAAACGGGTTTGCGACTCGCAATTAGTAAGGGGTGTTCCCTTCCTAATTGCAACTCGCAGTGCAATGTTGGATTGTTTTGTGACCGCGAACGCAGGCGCAAACCAATCGCAGTTTGCACCCATTTCAAATGGGTGCTAACACTTTCGCAAAAGGGAAGGGATCCCCATGGGACCCCTTCCCCATTGTGAATGTCACTGTAAACATTTTTTCAGAGCAGGCAGTGGTCCTGCGGACCACTGCCTGCTCTGAAACGAAAACGTTTAATTTTTCGTTTTTGTTATGCATCTCGTTTTCCTTTAAGGAAAACGGGCTGCATTACAAAAAAAAAAAAACTGCTTTATTGAAAAGCAGTCTCAGACATGGTGGTCTGCTGTCTCCAGCAGGCCACCATCCCTTTGAGGGCCGCCATTCGCGAGGGGGGTGCAAATTGCGACCCACCTCATGATTATTCATGAGGTGGGCATTTGCGAAGCCCTTGCGAATCACAGATGGTGTCAGGGACACCATCCTACATTTGGATATGCGACTAGCAATTTGCAGGTCGCAAATCTGAACCTACCTACATGTGGCCCCAAATTCTTAAAGAAAGTCACAAAAGTGCACCCATGGTATATGTCGTACCCCTATAAAATATTTGTGAACTGTATTTTAGCATGGGTAAATACGATGTGTAGATTTGCTCATGTAAAAATCTATTGAGCATTTGCAAGTTCATTTTCCCTCCAGCCACTTTCTTCCCAACCCTGGAAGAAGTTCTAATTCTGCCATTGTCCGGAGTAAATGTCCAACCTTTCTTATTATGGGAAAATATTAGAGAGAAGCTGGTAAAAATCTTTAAAACATGCAGGTTAGTAGGTTTGCAGACTCAAAGGCGTTCCAGCCCTGGAACTATTGCTTACTGCTTCCTCCAGCCCCAGTATGCAGATCTGCAGAAAGGTGGCAAAATAAGGAAATTGCTACAGTAGGGATTGAAACTGCAAGTATTCAAGCCCTACTATGGTAGTAGCCCTGGCATAATCAGAGAGGCTATTATCAGAGCACTTACATAATGAGATTGCTGCCATAATTTGTCGCCACACTACATGGCACCAAAGGGACAAGTAGATCTTTTTACAGGACAAGTAGATTTGAGAAGCAACCTGTCCACTGGACAAGTAGATATTTTAATAAATTCCACACCCCTGTATCATGCATTCCTCTTGCCTCATATAAAGGATGGAAAATAATTTTTACTCCATCCATTAATCCCAAATTACATTCATTATCTGGGTGCAACCCTCCAGCCTCTAATGATTGTCGTCTTACCAGGCAAAGTTGTCAAGGGTTCAACATGAATCTCACCACTGTCCCTCCTAAGCCTAAACAATTGCCCAGAATTATTCAAATTGGTAGCAGTTCGATTACCACTGTTTGAAATACCTGATGCACTAGGCTCATTTGATATTACTAAAGTTCTTGATTGATGGGTTTTCTTATCAAGTGAGAAATTATGTCTTATCCCTTTTCCTTTACTCTTTGTCATTTCTTCTAATTGCTGACCACATGCAGTAGTAATTTGATGTACTTGACAGGATTTAGAAGGGACAACCCCTGACTCTACTTTTTTTGGGGGGTATCTGCTGGCCAAATTGCCCATTAAGTGCGGGAGTGATAACGTGGCAGGAATTAGAAGTGATAGCTTGGCTGGAATTAGGAAGGACCACTTCAGAGTCCACCATTTTTGGCTGTAGCTGCCCATCAAGCTGAACTTTAAATTTAAAGATAGGAAAACAAGCCATCGGCTTTACTTCAGAACTCACTGCTACTGCTTTCTTAGATTTATTAACATTTCTTAACCACTTTCTGGCCCTTTTCATTAGACAAGTTTGTGAGCTTAGGCAATTGGACGAATTAGAGGCATTTGAATTTTTGCATAATGCCCCTAGCTATCATCTCTACTGGGGGAACCGTCTCAACCCTTTCCCCCACCAAAACAGACTCAACATTTGACATTTTGTCTGTATCCTCGGCTAGTATTTTTTCATAACAGATGGCTTTTATAACTACATCAGCTTTCTGGGATACTGTAGACCCATTAAGTTGATTCTTTTGGGCAATTAAACCATCAAAACTAGGACCAGCACTTAAACCCGTGCTGGGTTTAGGAAGGGTTGAAATTACTATCTTACATTTTGGGTTGCAGGACAATTTGTTTACTTCCTCCACAAGGGATCCCACTTTCATAGGGAGGTCTGAAACTTTACCTAAAATACGAGCACAAGTACAAGTTGTTAATTGATTATTTAAGTCGGATTGTGCTCTTACAACCAAGTTGGTTAAATTATGTAATTTGGAATCTATACCTGCAACGTAAAGTGTAAGAGTATTAAGCAACTCCACCTGAATATTTGGTTATCAGAGTAGAAGTTTAGGGCACCTGTAACAGCATCCATTGTGTTTAGCATGTTCTCCCATAACCTGGAATCAGCAGAGAGCAGGTTTTTGGGGGATTTAGCCTTCTCAGAGCCTATTGCGTAAAAAAATTCCAAAAATGAGAGGTCAGCAGATTTCAAGGAATTGCCAAATTTGTGGGCCTCTAGGGGACCTTGCTCTTGTACAATAGAGTTATCAACATCAACTTTCAATGGCATTAAGGTTGGTTTTAAGTCAAGGTATTTGTTACATGTATTAGGAACCGGGCTAAAAGAATCTGTCTCAGAACTGTCATTAAGATGTTCATTAGCGGGAGCGCCAAAAGCATCAGAAAAGCTCTCCAATAGTAGTGAGACTAGTATGAGAACTATGTTTGACTTCCTTAGTTCAGTAAGAAAGAGACATCCCCATATTCACAGGGACGTGTTCTGGCTGATTGGTATTTCCTAGAAGTATCATAGAATCCGTCTCCAATAAATTCAGCTTTCATCGATTGGATAGGTCTTGACATTATCTAGCATCCTCACTTGACCTGATTCCAGCAATTGTTTGAGATGATATTGAGATATAGCCTTCTGGTTCATGTGGATTTGCACTTCAATAACCACTGAACAAAATCCGGCACCAGACAGTGGACGCTTAGTTGTAAAATTGTCACAGACAACTTAGTTTGATATAAGCTCGCATGAAACCATTCCCTGGAGTGTCATAGGATTGCAGGCAGGTTCAAAAGGACTCATAGTTGGCAAGTCAGGTAGAGATGATTCCTCCCCACATTGAGTTTTTGCTGGTAACCTAAAATAGTCCACTATGTGGGACTGAGAGGACTGAGTAACCACACTGTTTCTGGATTTATAGAGGCCTCCCATGCACAGGCCTGGAGGAGATGTTGGCAGCATATTAGCTGAAGAGTCATTTAACTCTTTTAACTCCTTTAAGGCTGAATCTGAAGCAACAATGGGAGCAACTTGGACCTTCTTCGGTATGATCCGCTTTTTGTGGGGTTGCAAGGACCCACATGGACGCCCAGACCTTATTATTCCTTGAGGCATAACTGATGATGGGAAAACTTTTGGGGCACTGTAGTCCAAAATCACAGTAGCCAACTCGCTTTGAGATAGATGATACAAGAAGGAGGGTGAACTCACGAGGGGCCTGCATCCGCACCTGGACCTAGCCAGACTATCTCTGCTACCCCCTGGCTCAACCCTCCGGTAGCGGCGACTAACGCTGCTACCACGGCAACATGTGCCAGCCCAACCAGGCCTTTGGTCACTTATTATTCTTAAGTTTTGTTTTTATGCCTTATTGTCTCTCTGCCTTATTGTTGCACTGTAAACTCTGGACAACTCTCTGATGCAAAGATGGTTGAAATGAAGATTACTTTCTGGTAGTGGCTGACAAAAGAATAGCAATGATAGCAACTATAGCAATGATAGCAATGGAAGAAGGCGTGCAGAAAAGTTGTCAAGATGTCCAATACAAATCTTGCATTACCAAGGCTGAGCCTACACAACACATCCAGCACCCATATATTTAGGGAGATTTAGGGAGCAAGCATGCAGGCATAAGCAGACTTAAACTTAAGCTTAGGCAAATAGTAAAGTGGCAAATATCCGTTCATTCCCGATAGGAATCCTTTTAAAAGCATGTATGCAGCATGCCTGGACTTCTTACCTAATATCCTCCATGTGGCGCAGTGTGGCTTGGTATTTGGTACTACTCAATTTTAAAAGTTGGTACTCTCTCCATTCTCTCCTCCCAATGGTAGTGGCAATTGTGGCTACGTGATGGGGGATGAGCTCAGGGGTCTTGAAAAACCAGCAAGACAGCAGCAAAGCAAAGCAGGAAAACGCAAATCAAAGCAGGTCAAAGCAAGCAAGCAAGGCAGGCCAAGGCAAAACCACTCCCAATACTGCCAATACAACCCAAGCCAAGCCTAGCCTAGCCCAGCCCAGCCATAGTGTACAGTGATGGGTGTGCACCCCTGCCATGAGTGCTCTAGCTATCAAATGGCGAGACTTGTTGATAACATAGCTAACAAAAATAGTTTATCATCACAATACCTCATAAATCAGAAGCCTAGAATCAACTGCTGAATAAGTCTAGCCTAGTACCCAAGTTCAGCAACAAGTGCCTAAAACCCATGTACGAGAGTCCTGAAAGATATATTTGCAAATCACCGAATTGGAAGTAGCAGGTTATGCCCCCAAATACCCTCAAAATTGAAATTGTGATTATCCCAATGATTAAGTGGGAGGGTCAGGAGAAGGTGTTGCCCCTCAATGGAGATCTTAGTACAGGAGGAAGCGAGGGAGAGTGATGAGCCCTGCACAGAATTAAGTAATAAGGATATTCTGTACATCAACATTGAGGGGGCCAGTAAAGATTGTTAAGTATGGGATACAGGAGGGACAAGAACATAAGGGTCAGAAGAATGTTTTTTCAATCTTCCAAAAGAACAGTGGTAGGAAAGGAGACCAAAAAAGATCTACCATAAATGTCTAAGAAAAGGAAGAATCAAAGAATAACGAAAAAACTCAGAAGAATTATTAGGATTCCACCCAGCTAGGCAAGGAGGTTAATTGTCCCCTAGGGGAAGCTAAATTGAAGGAAGTAAAGTCGGACTCTTGTAAGGGGGTTATTCTCAAGCTAATGTTATTGGAAAGACAGGAGGAAAATAAATACTTTTGCACTAGTGTAAAAAATCAGACAAATATAACAACATTTGAAGAAATGTCGGGGGGATATATTAGCGGATGTGTCACCTAAGCTATTGAAAAACAATACTCCTAGCCCTTGGGTTACCGTTAAACTCCCACTTAATCCCGTTATTCTGAATATATATCAGAAGAGGAGTCCCCAGGCAGAAAGTCTAGATGCCATGATAATGGTGTAGTGGAATATTTAGGAAAAACGTTGAATTATGAAAAGCAGGAAATCAACAATAGGATAATATTGTTATGGTGGACATTTTTGCTGATGGAGGTCAGGAATAGTTCTTAAACCGATCAAGAATTCTGACAATTTTGAGCTCTCTCCAAAACTATCAAAGATAACATCCAAATATGTATTCTTGGTTACATTACCTAAATACGATAATCATAGGCAAAAAGGCCAAACTGCAGTGATACACTTCCAGTCAAGTCTAGTAGCATAAATGGTCCTAAGCTGTATTAATGATCTACAACGTTCTGGTTATGATGTCTATGAACGTAACAAAAATTTTGTCTTGAATTTAAAGGAAGGAAGACCAACGTCATCTTTATCAAGTAAAAAATGCCCCAATTATGGACAATGACCGACAGGTGTGTAACAAGTTATTGGGGACTGTGAGGAATTTTGATAACAAAAAGCAATCAGGGGAGACTCATATATAGGAATTGCAATAATAGTTCCTTGCAGAAAATTGACCATTGGAATTAGACTGCGATGGCAATAAACTCAGAAAAACAGATTCCTAAATGCCCACCTCAGAAAAGGTGATGATGATCTGATATGTTGTATGTCATCGACTAATGCTGGACTAGGAAGAAATTAGTAGACTCTTGCTCAGAAACTGAAGGACATGGACACTACTGTTGTTATGTTACAGGAAACCCGAAAGTCAAGTGGAGTGGTGATGAATGGGTTTAATACTTATAAGGTAAATGCAATGAAAGGGGAATTTGGTAGGGCATCAGGGGGTCTTCTAACATTAATATCCACAAGGACAGACATAAGGTTGAGGAGGACCTGTAAGGAATTTAGATTTTCTTTACAGTTTAAATAACAGTGTTGAATCAGTACGCCCCTTTTAAAACTATTGAAGACAAAGATTTTATTGTTATAAATACATATTTTCCTCTAAATAACCATCAGGATAAACAAGTGCAACAATTGACACTCCTCTTGGATAAGATAAATGTAACATATACCTAGTGCACAATATTGGTATTTAGGGATTTTAATGCCAAAATCCTTAATCCCAGGCTGTTTGATGAATTACAAGCGAAAAAGGAGGCAGGCTTAAATATTCCATCCCAGTTATTAAGAAATAAAACTAGTGATGCCCAAGGGAGGAAAGCATTTTGTCTGATAGTTATTAATGGAAGATGTAAAGGAGATCAACCGGGTATACCTACTTTTGATAATAGCAAAATGTATTTACTGATCAACTGTGCAATAATATCTATTGACAAATTCTGTCTAGTTGAGTATTTGGTTATAGGAGAATTAGCAGGCAGTGATCACTGGCCCCTGCTGTTGTGAACACTGGCCCCTGCTGTTGACACTTGGCTGGGTGACCAGAGAAAGAGAGATGTGGCAGAACTCGGCTCACATCCAGAACATGAATGGCTGTAGAATTTTATGGTCAGTGAAAATGAAGAATAAAGAAAAACAATTGATGCAGAACCTTTTAATTCTATATTGTGGAAGCCCAGATAATAAAATATGGTAGGAATATGAAATATTGATAAATTATATTCACCCAATTATCTAGTAAGGTTAGAAATACCAATGAAAAGAGAAATTTCAAATCAGGGTCTGAGGGTGAAAAATTTAAAATAAAGATTGTTTTAAATAAGAAAATAAGGGAGGCATATAGATTCGACAGCGAGACCAGAAAATAGGCAGACTAGGGAGTATAGGAGACTTCAGAAAGGAAATAAGAAAGGTTGTTTGGGAGAGAAGGAGTCTTTATAGATGGAAGTCATTTTAGTCCTCTGCAGTGGTAGAGTTATTACCTTTTGGAAAGTACTGGGTAAAGCGTTGGGGGCTATTAAAAAAAAAAATAACTGAGGCCTGTTCAGTAGATGAAGAACAGTGGGTCAATTATATCACAGACCTTTATGGCATTAAGAGTGAAAGCAACAACTTAAAGGAATTGCAGAAATATTTGGGTAGCTCTTTGGGTGCCACATATACAAGTAGGGAGGAGAAGAATGTAATGCCCTCAATAAAGGAGGTGACAGCTATAATAAAGAACTTAAAGAGTTAAAGTGCCCAGGAACCAGGTGGGTTGTCAGCAGACATATTAATATTGAATCCCGACCTGTGGGCACAATTCCTTACAACCATGTTTGCTAACAATGTTCGCTCAAATAGAATAGTGGATTCTTGGCAGGGAGAGTATTCAAGTTCCAATTTAAAAAAAAAAAAAAAGGGTTTTGAGAAAAGCCCAATACCTATAGGATGGTAACCATAGTGGATACTCCAAGTAAAATAAATCTACGCAAAACACCTGCTGCAGGCCTTAGATGCTTGGGTGGAAAAAGTAGACATCCTTCTGAAAGTCCAACTGGGTTTCAGAAGGAACCACTCAACTACTGACGGGTGTTTTGCATTAAAAATTGTAGTCGATGATTGTGTTATAAAAAGAAATGAAGCAATTTACATAGCATATATTGATTTAGCTACCGCTTTTGATATGCTCAATAGAGGTACGCTTTGGGAAAAACGTATGAACTGGAAAATTCTCCCCCGTTTACTGAAGTTGATACATGATGGTTTTTGGACCCAAGTTGAATTGTGAAGCAAAGGAACCTTAACAAGGAAAACGGGTTGCGCCAAGGTTTATATGTTCATTTTATTTATATATATATATATATATATATATATATATATATATATATATATATATATATATATATAAAAAACAGTGAAATTATGGTCATCATCAATGGGTTAATTTATGAATTTATGTATCTGTTAAAATGCCAATTTCAACTGAGGGATGCAACCCGTTGGTCTATGAACTTATGTAACGTCTTGCAGGCCCTGAATCTGTATTCAGCTTTTACTCATAATTAAATGCAGCAAAGTGTTAGTAAAAAGAAGATAAACAATATGCTAAAAAAATCAGTCTGGGAGCGTGGTCTGACTCACAATAGAGTAGGGTTTCTCTCTCTCCGGCTCATGCTCATGCTCCATCCACGGCACCGGAGCCAGCCTAAGGACTCCAAATGACAGGGGAAGTTAAGTTCTCTGACCACCTGGCAATGCAGAAACTCGGCGGAGTGTATCAGGCAGGCCCCGGCCAAGAGCTGCAGACCCAGTGACACAGCCTAGCTGTTCAGCGGCCACCACATTGGATGCTGCAGACCACGTAGCAGCTTTTGGCCTCTCAAGCCATGTGGGAACCAGAGGGTGACTTCATCGACCACCCAGCCGGCTGCCGCACCAGGAGACACTTGGAAAGAGTCGGGACCCTTCCCACCTGGATCGCTGGGCTATGGTGATCGTCGTGCAGTGAGGCAGCCTACATCGGAGGGGTGATGTGATCACAGCCGTGGGGAGACAGCACTACCCATTCTTTGGAGGGACCTTGGAATTCACCTCTAAGAGTTGAGCCGCCAGAGGTGACGGTGGGTTGCACGCTGTCACTGCCCTAACAACAACCCCCACGTAGCAGACCCATCCCTGGGGGCAGCACAGTCATCTCCTGGTCATAGAATGAGGAGAAGCACACTTTCTAAGGACACACACTGAGTCTGGTTCCCCCAAAAGAGGCCAGACAAAACAAGATATACCAGACCCATACCTTCAGCTCCTTTTCAATCTGGTATTTTGACTGGCCTGATAACCCTTGCTACCCTTACTTACACTCCATGCGCTTCACAGAGAGCGAAATTGAGATCCTGGTTCTGGAATGGAGACCCCGACCTAACAGCAATGCAATGACCCTAATTGACTTTACCTTTGCTGCAGCAGCTTCAAGGGGCCCTCTACCCCTGGCGGAGAAATATGAGGGGCACCATAGACATTCACCAAATCGTCCTTCCCCCACAATAACTTTGTCTCACAGCTGAGGCTATAACACCCAGAGGCGATGCAGTGACACACTTGCATAGGGTCTTACCCTGCGCTGACTAGCAGGCAGGCAACACAGAAGCACCTTCTACATCATCGAGAACTTTCAGAGATTCCTGGCCCCATGTTCCTTTTCACCACAGGGAAGTGGGGGAATCGCCCTCAGCAGATGAAGGGGCCATCACAAGTTATTCAACTACCTGATAGCCACGATAGGTCTCACTGGACAGCCCTGACTCCAGAATACTGTCCTCCCAGTCCCATGGCTGCCCTCAGCACAGACACAGGTACTGCAGACACTGCTGCTCCATTTCTGCCTTAGCAGAAGACACTTCACAGATATGTCCTGCAATAAATCTACCAAGGACACCCCTGTGACTGCATGGAGCAAGACTCCACCAGCGGAACTGAGCCGCATGATACATCCAAGGAGGCTCCCCACCTAGCCCCTCTAATGCAAGAATACATAAACCATTTCCTTCAGGAGATCCGCTCAGTAATCGAATCGCTCAGATCAGATTTTTAATCCTGCATCAGAGACATCAAGAAAGATGTCTCTGAAATAGGGGAGAGAGAAGACAATCTAGAACGCACAATGGCTACCCGGTTGGAGGCCCAAGAAATGCTGTGGAGATGTGTCCGGACCCTGGAGGAGCAACACCTTGAACTACAGGCCAAGCAGGAAGACCTAGAGAACCGCAGTCATCTGAAGAACATCTGCATCTGGGGTGTATCGAAGGGCCAGGAGAGAGATGATATCATTGCATTTATGGCAGCCCTTCTCCACGTAGTTCGGGAAGACGCCGATGCATGCCTCCCCTCCCCTTATGCTCGATAAGGCCCATCAGGTGGCTTCTGCCTGGACTCCTCAGGCGTATCTCCTGACATCCTGACGCAAGTACACTACTTCTCAGAGAGGGAGATCATCCTACATGCGGCCAGGACAAAGGCAGACCTGATATTTCGGGGACACGCAATACAGCTGTACCAGGATCTCTCATCTACCACCCTATGGCGCAGATGTGATTTGAAGCCAGTTACAGACAAACTATGCAAAATGAACACTGGATATCAGTGGAGCCTCCCTTTTACCATACACTTCACCTGGGAGGTCAAAGGACGATCCTTGCACTCTCTAACAGAAGCAAAACAACTGATGGATATGCCTTCCCCGACCGTGATGGCTCCATCTCGCCGACCTGGGTTGCTTGCAAAACTGCTTTAAAACCCTGTTGGACCATGGTGGGCCTCCACAACTCAAACAAACCTTTAGCGGAGCGGATCACACAAGAAACAAAGCAGGACATAATTCAACATCTATGAAACATGGACAGAGACACATTACCCTGACATTCTAACTGATGGAGCCTGCTTAACGAGTGCAATCATCATGATGCTCCAACCCACCTCTCACACAAGGTCCTATGCAACTGCACGACCGTCACTGGACCACAGAGGTGGTGACAGACTGGAAGCCTTGAAGGGTATGTGCGATTTGCCACCGGTGTCAACCCTCCTTTCTAATGGACAAGGCACCCACCCCCATGCATTTCACGCCCAAGAGGGTGACTCCTCCATTGAAATACTAGCACACGAGTCCTGATCTCCGAGGGAAGTGGATGTGCAAGTTGGACCCGGTTGGTCTATAATTGTTATATATTTTTCTTAAACATTTTTCTCTCTCAGGTCTTGGCACAAAAATAGACGATGTGAAACTAGAAAGCAGGTTGACAAGAGCTCAATGGAGGGAGAGTGAGTGGCTCTGTGTGGCGCCATCAACTCCTTGGAGTAAGTGTGACAATAGAGGGATGCCCCAACTCCATCCCCGGTTTTAGAGAATGATTAAATTAAACTCTGTTTTCTTGAGGGGTTACAGTGGGAACTGATCTGATAGTCTCAATACTTCTGACTCAGCAATGTGGCGGTAACGAGCAGGAGGATGATTGTGTTAAGGGATCTGATACCCTGATTGTTGGACCTGGCCCTTTTTGAGGGTTCATCCCCAGACTTTTTGCCTCCTTCCTCCTATTTTATTCTGACCTCTTATTGTTGGCTCTAGGACTCTAAGCAATTTATCACTGCTGATCAGTGCTAAAGTGGAGGTGCTCTCCCTTCTCAAGTTGGTATGATTGGCTTATACCTAATTGGCACCTTTAGTTTACCTGTACATCCCTTGTACAGTGTTATCCCTATACCCAGGGCCTGTAAATTAAATGCTACTAGTGGGACTGCAGCGCTGCTTGCGCCACCAACGGAAGTAGCCTTTCAAACCTGTCTCAGGCCTGCTAGCGCAGGGCCTGTGTCCGCAGTTTTCTGCACAGGGACCTGGCGTCTAAATTTACTTGCCAGGCCCAGAACTCCCCTTTTACTACATATAAGTCATCCCTAAGATTGGCCCTAGCTAGCCCTATGGGCAGGGTGCCATGTATGTAGAAGGCAGGACATGTGCCTGGTTGCGTGGCCGGTCCTGGTAGTGACAAACAGCCTATTTGGTTTCTCACTGTTGTGAGAGCTGCCTTGCCCATAGGATTGCACTGGAAATGTCCTGCCTTATGACTGGGGGGGTATTGTCTGATTTATGAGGGGTAGTGTAGGCATGTGTGGTATGGTTGTAATGGTAGTGAGAAATGCTGCTTACTGGTGTAGGTGGCTTTTTTATTATCATTACAGAAATGCCACTTCCAGAAAGTGAACATTTCTCTGTGCTTATGATTCAGGTGTTTTGCAGCTTGACTCCAATCCACGTCTGGGCAGAGTGACACCTGGACTCTGTGCATACTTTTCAGACAGCCTGTACACAGGGAGGGTGGAGGTGTCACAGAGGTGCATCTACATATTGAATAGTCTTCCTGAGCTGAGAGAAGGGGAGATGAGGCACACCTGCATTTGTAAAAGATGTGCCCTGACCTCACACAAAGGGCTCGTTTACCCCCAACTGGTGTCTGGAGCCTGTGCTGGAGGAGAGAGGGGACACTCCTAAAACCAGTCGTAACTGGTTGGAACCTCCTTACCGCCTCTTTGTTAATACTGTGCAAAACTGAGTATAAATACAGGGGATTTTCCCCATGAAAATGAGACACTGAAGAGACACTTGTAACATACTTGGAACTGGAGCAGCACAGAATGCTGCTGGAGGGACTCACCAGGATCCGCCTTGGACTGCTGCTGCTGGGCTGTCCTGTGGGGTCACCAGGCAGAACTGCCACTGACTGCATCCCCCTTGTGCTGGCGTGTTGCTGGGCACTACTGCCCTGTGTTCCACTTGTGTTCTCCTGGGGCTGGGTGCTGTGGCCCCTGCCCCTACGTCTACTTGCTTGCAGCGCAAAGGAGAGCTTTGCCTGGGGTGCAGAGTGCCTGAGGAGCACTCTTCTTTATTCCTCTGAGCGCCTTGGGTTATCTTCCAAAAGCGCCTGGAGAGCACTCATCCTTTTATTTATCCAGTGCCTTGAGAGTGCTGGTAATGCTGCTGGTTTAAAGTGCTTTGTGAGCGCTTTCTGTGTGGTAGCCGAAAAAGGAAATCAACACCGTGACCCAGGCGTTTGAAAATCCGAGCATGTTGAAAGCGTACTATGTCCTGTGCCACCGGGGCATTGCAAAGTGAAGGATGGGCAAGGGCGCTCCTCGCCGTGCCCCCGAGGCAACGCGTGCTGCAGAAAGTGCCCTTGGGGCACCAGTGGACCCTTCCTTTGGTCCAAGAGTGTCCGCTGAGGCCCGGGAGAGCAGTAGGAAGACTTGTGCACCAGATCGGATGAGGGCGAGCCAGTGAGTGCTTTTGGCAGTACGGGTGGGGTGGAAGCCTCATCGGAGGTCTCCCTCGCTCCAAGGGGCCCCCAGTAGAAGGGAACACGGACCGGGAGGGAGCCTTGATGGAGGTCCTCCTCCACACCGGGCCCCCATCAGAGTTTAGGAGTCACGGGTGGGGAGGAAATCTCATCAGGGGCCTCTCGCACTGCTGGGCCCCTTTCTGTTGTTGCTCAGCTCCCCATGGGGGGGTGGGCGCAGGGACTGTGGGCGCCCTTGTCCAGGCATGGGTCCCTACAGAAGAACGGAGGGGGTGTGTGCTGCCCACCTCCCCCAATCATCAAGCGGCCCCCGTTTTGGCACCGAGGAGCGCTGGGGGCCCATTTATCCTTTGTCGGACTTGAGGTGCCTTCATTATAAAGACAGGTATATTTGGTGGCAACGTGTTCATTAGGGGCATTTAGACTGGTGTGTTTAGACTGGTATGTTTTCTGCTCATGACTTGCCATATATTTTTCTGATGTTCCTTTTATGGGCATTCTGGGAATTTTACGCTAACCTGTTTTTATGACTTGCCATGTGTTTTCCCAATGTTCCTGGCATGGGCATTTATGAAGATCTTATGAGGTGCATTATTGTAGTAATGTTTTCCTGACTACTGCTTATGTTGCAGAATAATGAGTAACCTGTGTATTATATGTGACTACTGCTGATTTTCGCAGAGTAACAGTACTGTGTAATGTTCTGACAACTGCTTCGGTAGCAGGGTATTACTGTTTTGTTTGGTCTAATGATGTTGTGTACAATACAATTTATTTTTATATAACTTCGTGTTGTGTTTCCTTTGTGGTGGGGATAGTGTGTCACATGTTTTCTGTGTGTTTTGCAAACACTTTACACATTGCCTTTGGGATAGGCCTGACTTCTCGTACCGAGCTACCATGGGGATGAGCAGGGGTTATCTTGGATGTGTAACTCCCTCGCCCTGACTAGAGTGAGTGGGTTCTGCCTGGCTTAGGTGCATACCCTAGCCAACCAGAAACCCAATTTCTAACACTGATGAAGGCCCATAGACCATAATTGGCTGAGACAAGGGTGGCCAAAACATGTTGGTTTGAATGAGAGAAGGAGTCCAGGACACTAATATCTGCAGTTCACCCCACGGTTGGTTTAGAACCCGGTCAGGGGGCCTGCTTAATAAAGAGTCCACAGGGTACCCTCCTAGACAGTTTAGTTTATTAGGATTTACATAACAGATCCCTAAGGAATAAAAGTGGTATCCACTTTGATATAAGATCTGGTGGATAAAACTGATCCATCCAGGATGTTGGTTTGCCCCTGGATGTAGTTGTGCAACAGGCATGAAGCATGCCACTAACTAGTGTGTGAGGGCAGTTTTTTCAAACCATATGAGTTCCCACGCTTGAATAAAAACTATAAATTCTAGATTGGTAAATTTAACCCTGTTCCTCTGTTTGGTGTGTGAGCTGTCTAAGAGCGCTTGGCAGTTTTATCCACAATAGGCGGGCGGGACCATATACTCTTAGTGCACAGTCATAGAGTGCTACGGTTCGGCTTGTTATACTCACCCTTCTCCCAATGGATCAGGGTCTCAAATTAATCTCCTTGATCATCTGGGGACTTAACTCCCCAAATAAGGAAAATACAGGTCTAAAATTACCTCCAGCTCCACGACTCTGACATTATATTTTTTACAGGAGACATATCTTCGAGGGGTAGACTGACACATAATGATCTATCCACGCTCTCCCATCCGCCACTCGGCTTCAACGGACTCTAAAACTGTGGGGTTGGGGGATCCTCCTTAAATCCAAATTTGGCTTCCATGTCACTGGAGGGGGGTGGAGGTGAAGGACAGTAATCTTAGATACTTGACTTTACATATGGCATGTGGGCAACAGTGCCTTACCCTCCTCAAGATATATGCCCCTAAAACCTCAGAAGACTCATCTCCAACTCATCTTACGGGAACAATTCCAGGAGGTGGTGGGGGACATAATTGTGGGAGGAGATTTTAACATGGTGTGGGACCCCACGATAAATCGCAATTCCATATCAAGGTACTGGGGCCATGTCTGCACATCTGAAAACAGCAATAACAGATCTGGGTCTTAACGACGCTTGGCGTTATACCCACCATGACTCAAGAGATTATCCCTTCTTCTCCCATGTCCATTCCTCATACTTGCGGATAGACTATCTATTACTGACACACTCCCTTTTGTGAACTCTTACCACTGTCGAGATTGCAGCCATCTCAATCTCGGACCACACATACACAGAACTGGCATGGATGTCCTCACGGCTTCACACAAAGAGTGCCCCTCATGGCGTCTACCTCTGCAACTTCTCGGCAATCCAGTAGACGTGGAGGAGATTTGTAAGGGCATAATCAATTACATTATGCATAATGCTTACCAGGATACCGCTCTACACATTTTATGGGATGGATTCTAAGCTACCATTCGAGGGGTAATGTCCTCAATAGCTATAGCTAGAAATAGGGAGGCCCAACTGGTGGAAAACAAATTTACAGTAGAGATAAAGGCTCTGGAGATTAAGGACAAAATAGCACCTACTCACCACCTTAAAAGACAGTTAGCCAACTTATGAGGACAACTGTGCGTACATCAGACAAATATAGCTGAGTGGTCCCTCCTGGCGCTTAGACAGAGATTTTATGAAGGGGTGAGAAAGTGGGTACACTACTCGCCTGCAAGTTTCTCCAAGTCTAGGCGAAGACCCATATAGCTACAATTAGAACATCAGAGGGGAGCTGGGTGGTTAAAAAGCGTGACAAACAGAAAGAATTCACTAACTTTTATCAAGGCCTTTACACAACCGAGGTGGTCACACCCACAGATAACAGCTTACCTGACTAATGTCACCTGGTATCCTATACAACCCCACAACGCAGAGCTTTTAGAGGCACCTCTCACACTAGAAGAACTCAGCCGCGCACTCCAAACACTACTATAGCCTTAGAACCCGCCGTAGCGGGCTCTACCGGCTATTAAAGGCCCGCTCCCGCGTTAAAGGGAAAGGGCCTTTAATAGCCGGTAGAGCCCGCTACGGTGGGTTCTAAGGCTATTAGAACATTCTGCCACTCAGGGCAGAATGTTCTATTAGATAAAACAAATTCCTCACGAAGCCCGAGGGGATTAAACTCCCCTCGGCTCCGTGAGGCTTTGTTCACAGCTCTTGCTGTGAACAAAGAGAACATTGGAATGTTGCCGCTGCGGGCTTTTACCGGTCAGTAAAAGCCCGCAGCACTCCATTGTTTTCAATGGAGCTGCCAACATTCTAATGTTCTAATATTGGATAAAACCCCGGGGCAAGACGGCTTACCAGTCAGTTTCTACAAATTGTTTCTACCGGAATTCTACCGTAATTAGGCAATCTGTGGCTGCAGCAGAGATATCACTCATCCCTAAATCGAGCAAGGACGCGTCACTATGCTCCTCATATCGTCCTCTTGCCCTGGGGGACTAGCCTGTCCTAACCTCCTGGAGTATTACTGGGCGGCCCACCTTAGATATATCTTGGCACGGGCAGCACGAAAGAGTGAGTCTCATTGGCTGCATATTGGCAGGACAGTGGTTTTTAGACCACTGTGGGACCTGGCCTGGCTACCCATCCATGCTTGCCCTCGTAGCACTTATCTGGCCACTCCTACTAAGACCGTCCTCGAAATGTGGGACAGACTGACACTGAAAAAGGGACTGACCACATTCCTCTCCCCCAGTAACCCAACTGCTCACAACCTGGAGTTTGTTCCTGCCCCTAGCTGCTTTTAGTAACTGGACATATGAGGAATGTCGAACTCTCCGAGACCTGTTCGTAAGGACTGAAATGAAAACCTTTGTGCCACATAACAGACAATGCCAGGATGCAATATCTCCAGCTACGGCTTTGAGCATTACAGCCTCTGTCTACCCTGCCATTGTCAGACCCTACATACTGTTTAAGAAGCTAGTACATTCATACAATGGCTCACAGGGGCTCATATCCAATACCTACCCTACGATACAACACTCTACCCTTCCTGTCACTCACGCCTAGACAACACAGATGAGCTAACGCCCAAACAGCGGGACACCTTATGGCAGGACATACTCAGAACATACCGGTCAGTCGTTTTTAGGGAGATGGCTTATAAACTAATGTTTCAATGGTACCTTACACCGTCTTGCCTCTACCATTTATGAAGGGTCCTTTGACATATGCTGGAGATGTCAGACCGCCGGTGGAGATTTCTGTCACATTTAGTGGACGTGTGCCCCGATCGCCACTTTTTGGAAAGAAGTTCTTAGCCATATTAAAGCCACGTTGGGTTACCCCTGTCCCGCTACATACCACACGGTGATCTTAAGGATAACACCCATATCTCTCAAAGCAGTGACACAGTCCGAATGGCTGCTTATTAGTTACATGCTTCATGCAGCCAGAGAACTGATAGCTTAGGCAGGAAACACACAGCCGCCCCAGCATAGCACAATGATTTACACAACTGTAGCACGTCTTATCTGTGTAACAGCTCTCCCACAACTTAAATGGGACTGACAAAAAGTTTCAGGCAATATGGTCCCCCCTTATTCACTATCTCACATACTAGTTCTCTCTTTCCCCTCTTGCCCCCTTTTCTCCCCACCAATGCTTTTCACTGTCCCAGGCATATCTTAAAGAACTCAACCTAGCCTTCTCCTCTACCCTTCTTACTTCGCACTGCCACCGTATGTAGGGGATAGAGCCTATTGTATTGTTTTGCTGTCAAGTCAGGAACATATTGTCATGAAAACCATTTTCTCACTAATGCAATATACATTTTCTTTCTTATTACAAACTTTAATAAAGAGACTTAAACAACAAAAAAGAGTTTGCAAGTGGATATTACGGATGTCAGGAAGAGACCACAGGTTGTACACTTACTACACACAGGTTATAAAGGCAAGTTGCAAAACATATAAAAGCACAAAATGCTCGACATTGGATGCTAAAGTTTAGAATAGGTCAACTGCAGTCATTTATAAAGTGGAAATACAGCCCTGCGAACTTTAACACAGACCACCAAATAGAGGACACCTGTCCATGTTGCGCACTTTAACCTTAAGCCATATTTTAATTTTTCGCAGTGTTTTTAATATTAAAAGAAAGAAAATGTTTTTTAGAGAGCTTCAGATATGGCACACTCAAGATTTATTATTTCTAATATTGGAATGTAGTAATACCAATCTAAGCTACAGGGCGGGAACATTTTTAGAGATAGTAAATAATAGTTTGTGCAAAGAAGCTGAATTAAAATATCATTAATGGCTAGTGCCAGTGGTGATAAATATTAAAATGTGTGACAGAAATCCAGCTGCATTCAAATGTTTTAAATGTTATCCTGGCTTTTCAACGTTATCATGATTCCAAAGAAGTTAAACTATATTTTGATTATTTATATATACACACATTGTCACTTAATACTAAGGGAAGTAATGGGTAGTTAACTGGAGCAGAGGGATGGGGATGTTAGATTAATTATGTGGGTTTGATCTTATTTGATTGCATGTGAAAGTATTTGTAATGTCTGTGTGTTTTGTTTGGCTTGAACCAAACAAATAAATAAAAATAAATAAAGAGAGCCCCAGCAGCAATGGTATCTTGATCCCGGCGTTATTGTTTCATCATAGGCGCACAAGTATCAGGCATGTGCACCATGGCATAGGCCTGTCTAACTGACTGCAGGTCTTGTTGGACTGAGATGGGCAACCAAAGCACAACTCTCATTCTGGTGGAAGGCTACTGCCTTTCCATAGAGGTAAGTACCATGAGCACACTGGTGGCAGCATACTGTGCAGTTATCAGTGGGAGTGAACAAGCCTTTTAATCTGTGTCATTAGAGTGAAGTCTACAGGCTCTCTCATGTAAAGTTCCGCCGCTGTGTGCTTAACACACACTTGACCTACATAAAGTTCATATGTGGTGCTCTACTGTTAACGTGTGGTTAGATTTGTGTGCTGTATGTATGTGTGCCTGTGAATTTTACAATACAAGGAAGAATCTGGGATCCATTTTAGGAGACCCAGAGCTGATTGGAGGAGCATGTGGCAGTAGAAAAATCAAAGGCATCACTCGGTGAAATCCAAAATCCAAGCTAACCTGCCCCTGGAGCCTGGAGCACTAGTGCTGACCTGCTTGTCAAGACCATGTGAGGGAGAGGAGAGCGCTGGAGGGAGGGAAGTCCAGTGGGGGATCCTGGTAAATGAATCCCTGTTGCGAGGAGACAGCTACTGCACCAATAGGTGGCCGCCTGCATGCACGTTCAAGTTGGCAACTCCTTATGCCAGAGGGGGGCACCGTGAAGAAAAAGATACTGTTGTGACCATCAGGCTGTCACCTTTCTATGGAGTAAGGCAGGTGACCCTGTATGCCAGACAGGGCCACCAGAAGGAACAAGAACTGCTGCCTGGTTTAAGATGTCATTGAGAGGAGAGGCAGCCACAGTAACCTGTGTGAGCCTGAGCCCCCGACTGTTGATCTGAACTGGAGCAATAAACCCCCCCACCTAAGGAAGAATCAGAAGAACCTACTCTCACTGAAGGAAACACTGTGGATGCTCAGCCGCTGCCCCTGCAAAGCTGCAAGAGCTACTCACTAACAGCAGCCACTGCAGCTCCCTGTGGTGTCTGCAAGTTAAACGTTCCCAGAAACTGCAGTCGTACAAACCCTGGTCGTAGGGCAACAGGCCTCAATAAAACTTGTTCTGCCACATAGCACTTTGGGCACTGGAACTCTTTTGACTTATAAAATAGTTGGAGTACGACTCCTGAGGCTCTAACTTAGTGGGGCCTAAACTGAATGTCGCCTATTGGGAATGGGGAAATATATCCCCTACCGCTAGAGAGAGGTTAGCTGGGATACAGTAACCTCTGTCTATCAAACATTAAAACCCTAATCTCAGGGGACTGTACTTACTGCTTGTGTATGCTGTATTTGTATTTGTACATGGATCGCTCTTTTTTCTTTTGACTGGACACTCATTTACTGCTGCTGCTGAATTTACTTTAAGTTGTGAGACTGTGCTCACTGCCATGCATCCACCTTTTCCCCGTGCCCCCAAAGTTGGCTTGGACTGCTCAACCCATGTCACTACTGTGAGTCAAGTACTGAAAGGGTAATGGCGCTGCTAAGACCCCATAGCGAATCAGGCCCAGAACATCAAGAGTAAAAGTCCTCAACCCCCACAGTTGGGCCCAGCCTATCCTGCTTACCCCGTGGCCTTTGAAAGGGGCTCTGACAGGTGGCATCTTGGAAGCACACACTAAAAGAAGAGGAAAGGTGTGCTTTCTTGTTCCTGGCTCTTAATTTGGCAACTCAAGCGAGAATGGCAGGGGATGCATGCTGAGTGGAAGGAACTGTTGGCAGGTGGTGTGAATCCTCCATGTCGTACCCTGCAAAACTAAAGGTGACAAGTGACAGAAAATCCTTTGTTTTCACTAACACAGAGGCGGATTAGTAATTTCTAGATTACATCAACAAAGCGAGGTCCAAGATACCTGCAAATTCACTTTGGAGGAAGCTGCTTGATTCTTTGAAATATTGTTTAGTACCATGTGGTTTTCTACTTTTTTGTTTTATTCTAAAGCATGGAGCTGACCCCCACCTACACCCCTTCATGCATTCCTCTCCACAGCTCTGAATGGAACATTAGATCACCATAACCTCACATGCAAAATTAGGTTTATGCTTTCATGCTGTCATTCATGTAGTGGGGCAACAACAACGAATAGTTATGTCTGAATACTGTTCTTTTGCAGTCATCAAGATGTTATACAATATGGTATTAAAATATTTTAAACCAATTAGCAATCGATGCATGACAGCTGAACATTCTAATGGCAACTAAGGCCCTTTGTTAGCTCTGCTTTGCTGTCTGTAGTTTCCAAATTTGTAGTTTCCAAATCAGAGGTTTTTAATGGAGCAAAGCCCGTTTTATCTGAAATCCTTTATTACTAACTAAATAACTACATATTATCTTTTCTCTTTACAACAGACAAACAGCGTTGTTTTCAATAAGCCTTTGTCGGTTTAAAAAATACTAAATACTAAAACTTGTGGTTAAGAGATTGGGGTCAGTTCTTGCCTATTATCAAATCTTCGGAAAACATAACAAAATTCCATCCACTAGGTTTATATGGGTCTAGTAACACTTACGAAGGGTAATGAAGACCTTGTGAATTATATTACAACTAAGCACAGAATCTAGGTGGAAGGACACAACTGCTGCCACAGCCTTTTATCAAGGTCTGAGGGAGAATTTACAGTGCTCTATATATGGATCCAATCGACCTACCAAATCCACTGCATTTATTGACCTAACTTTAAAAGCAGATGCTCAATTAAAATTCTGATGGGCAGAGAAGAAAGAATAGTACAGAAGAAGCTAGGTCTCAAAGGCAGTGTACAACACTGTGACCACTAGTACTCAAGATGAGCATTTGGAAATTAGAGAATCTCAAAAGACGTGAACTACAGATGAAAAAGAATCCAGAAACAAAGAGAGGCTTTGCGTATACTGTGGTCAGTTAGGACACTGTCAGAAATTGTCCTTTGTTACCCAGAAACTGTGTAGCTAAACCCTGAATAACAAAACAGGGCAGAGCATGATTGTAACAAAAGTGTCTCTTATGAACCAAGCCCATTACTTCCTGGAGGCACTGCTTACTACATTACAAAGGCCCATTGCTGTATATGTTATGATGGATTCAGTTGTTTTTTTAATGTTTCATGGATAATAGTTTTCAACCTCAAGCTGAGATTCCCATTCAGAAGGAGTGAGAGCACGAAGACATACATGGAACAGATGTAACAGCAAGTCAAGAAACCCTTTCTCTATTAATGGCCATCCAAACAGCGCATATCGACAGAATAAAATTTGATGTTATAGATGTCCCTTCCTTCTCCATTATCCATGAAACAACTGGGCTGAAATGGTGCAACTCTCAAATTAACTGGGAAGATCATAAGATCTTCTTTGCTTCAACATGCTGTGAAGAATATTCCTTCCAACAAGAAGCTCAATCAAGAGAAGACACCATCCTTATTCTTCAATGGAGAAGAATACTCTTACACCCAAAGAAAGATCTCTGGGAGACGAAAGTGTCATATCACCTCCTTACCAGAAATTCAGAAATGTATTTATTAAAAATGGAGCGGATTTGTTACTGCCTCTTCTGGAGTAAAATTGCACAATATACTTAATTCCTGTTGAATTAACTGAGCATGTTAGACTCTATCCCCTCACCATCAAAAAAGTGAGAATCTGCGACAATATCTTAATGGAAATTTAGAGAAGGGATTTGTTAGCCACTCAACATCCCCAGTGGTGGCACCCAAATTCTTCATGGCAAAAGAGAATGGTTAACTCTGCCCAACCATTGATTACCTAAAATTGAAATCTTACATTTAGAATTCAATATACCCTTCCTTTTGTATCCGTTCTGTGGGATCAAGTAAAGACTGCAAAGTTCTTCATGAAGCTACATAGTAACATAAAAATTATTCAGAATACATGAAGGTGATAAAAGGAAGATGACATTTAATACCCACGACAACCACTATGAGTAATAAGTAATAGTACCACCACCTCCCAACATTTTGTCAACTACATCTTCTGAGACCTACAAGACATATTCACTGTGGTGTACTTGGAAGACATCTAAATTTTTTCCACTCCAATCCAAGAACATCAGAAACAAGTACATGAAGTCCTATCACGGCTATGAAAGCATTCTCTATATTAGAAAAATGGCTTTGTGAAGTCTTTTTTAATCTTCTTATTGGAAACACTAAACACAAATAAATTCAGCAGGCATAGCACTGGTACAGTTTGTAGTATCATCACATTTTTCCCCTCCACCCCAGCCTCCCAAATGCATATGTGCCAGAGCCACATGTCTTTAATTGGATTCTTGTGCATTTCCATGTGAACTATAATCACAAATATTGTCCCTGAGGGAACTCCAGCCTACCCAGATTTTCTCCCATTTCAGGGGGCAGCCCTAGCTTTCATATGCCACCCTTTCCACCAACGTACAATCAATGAATAGATCATGGTTCAGGCCTCAATGTCTGGTGGAACCCCAGGATTTAGCAATGTTTCTTTTGGCCACCACCAGTTCTGCTGAAATCCATAGTCTAGTGACCCCCGTGGCATCAGTCTCGCCCCAAACGATAAGCGCACACTGCTTAGCTGATAACTCAATGCCCATAACAATTCAACTTGGCTTTTCAAAGTCTTTGTTTCACCCTGCAAAGTAACAATTACCTCTTCTTACTTTGTCTCCCATGTTGGGCAGGTCAGTCCAAATCAACACAATTTTGGTGGTAACCAAGTCAAATTTCAGTTTTATGTCCGTCAATGTTGGGGGCACTCCTTCTTGCTGTGGCTCTCCGGGCCCCCCTTTGCCCACAGGAAGGTCTTTCAGACGGGCATATTTATCAAGTTTAATCTTCCCTCCTGTCATTGTGTCCAGGGGTCTATGTGGTCAAATGTGTGCGGTTGGAGGGATATTCACCGCCCCCTGTCTGAGTCGCCCAAGGAATTGGGGGGCAACTGTCAGCCTCTCGCCCCCCACCCCGCCCCCACCACCACCAAGTGAGCTACGGGAGACAGCCAGGGCCCCTGTGAGGGCACTCATATGCACTTGTCTCCCAATCTCAAGCGCAATGTCAGTTAGCTCTCCAAGGGCCACACTAGGGGCCCTGATTTCAATGGCCCAGTGGTTCGCCACCAGCATCCCAGGAAAGCTTAGGTTCACCCCTTACGATCGCCAGGACGTCATATGGTGAAGTTATCCCCTGCAGAATTTCACTGCCCTGTTGAGGCCCAAAAATCCAGACTTACTACTTTAGGGGAGTCCCTCAGGTAACTGAATCTTGTTCCGGTCGTCTACTCCTGTCGGGCCGCAGCTTACGAGCCACCAAGGGCCCTGTGTGTTTTCTCATTTCTGAATTACATGTACGGGAAGCCTGGTGTCGTCAACTAGGGCCTCTGGTCTACTGCGATTTTGGTCACCTCAATAAGGGTTTGGAGGCAGATGGCTCAGTTCCCCCAAAATACCAGTGTTGTCTCCCCATAACTGGTGCTGCTATCTTTTCCCCTGCTCGATGCCCATTAATTCTGCCAGCACTCGCCACGTGATTATGGGAGGCTCCAGGACATTGTCTCGCTACACCATGCACCAGGTGGTGGGGGTGGTGGTGAGGGGGCTAAGGGAAGATTCACACCAGCTCAGCCCTTGCAAAGAGGTCCCCTGGAGTCACTGTGGCCTTACCGCATCATCTGTGCTTGATGCGCTATGAACATCAGACGGCCTCATGACCTGTGTAATCGTGGGCTTCACTGACAAAGCAGGCTGCAATCTCTGCTGGGTCATCAAACAGCAATCTCAGGACCCCATTGACGATCTCAGCCAAAAGCAGTCATCTGGCCCCCAGGTGCAGTGTACCATTTGGCAAGCAATCTGGATAGTAAGCCAGCTTTATTAGGTTAACAGCTTTGGGGTTGTGGAGCCACTTCAGAAAGTGGCCATCACAATCAGCGGTTGGCCATGTCCCCTACATGGATTTTAATTTATAAGGTGAAAGGCTTGGAATGAATCCATCAAAGGTGGCAACAGTTTTGTGATGGCCCACATTCCAGGCAGTGAAGGAAGTCCAATAACTCCTTGGTTCTGAAATCTTTCCCAGCAAGCTCAATCAGAATTTCCCCTCAGCCATTCAACACACAGTAAAACTCATCAGGAAGGGAGTGAAATTCTATTGTGGACAGAAACAAGAACACACCATCCAAGCTCACAAAACTCTCAAAATCCAGGTCACTTCGGCACCCATCCTCTACTATCCAAAACACTTCCTTTCTTTCTGGAAAGAAATGGTTCCTCATTTGCTACCGGTGAGATACTTTCTCAGCAAGAAGTCGAGATTTAGAAGCTACATCCAGTAGCTAATTATTGCAGAACCTTGACTATGGCAGCGTATAACACCGCAATTTATTACGGGGAATTAGGTGCCATGAAAGATGCATTTGGCCTTTGGGAAGCAATATGGATGATTGTACCATGATAATGCTTTATTCTTTCCCAGTAGGTCCATATAAAAAAGGTATTAAGATATATCATGATTTTCTAAATGCAGGCAATCCACAACAACACAAAATGATTTAAATCATTGGCCTGAAATTTGGTAGTCTAATATTAGGACTTTAGTCACAGACTACATAAAAAATAGTACAGTTTGTGCACAAGTCTCCTAAAAACCCTCTAGTTGGAACCCTGCAACCTTCCTACTCCTGTGTGTGACCTCCTTTCATTTCATTGTTGAACTGCCTCCATCAAATGACTATACAATGATTGTAGTAGTCATCAACATTGGGTCCCACTGTCCTTTGAAGAAACTGCCTAGTGCTGTAGAATTGGCAGGAATATGTTTGACTGTTTTTCGATTAGAGAGCCTTCTGAAAATAATCCCCATCAAGCAAGGAACTCAGTTTAAAGCTCATTTCTGTCAAGAAACTATGAAGAAAGAGGGTACCATTTTTTTTAAGTGCGCAAATTACCATGCACAAGCAGGTGGTCAAACTGAAAGAATGAACCAACCATTGGATCAGTATCTAAGAGGCTTATGAACCATGAAACTGCTTGACACTGCAGAATTCCCCAGACAATATTAGCTTAGAATAACTCTTTGCGGTCATCTATGGGACACGTTCCTTTTTTGGTTTATATGAGTACCATCAACATTTATTACCCTCAGCTGCTAGTGAACCCCTTATTCCTTCAGTGACTGCTCTGTAACAGCAACTTATCCCTACTAAGAATGCAGCCTACCAACATCTCCTGCAAGGAAAGGTAGCGTACAGGTTCTATGCAGAGAAACATTGCAAACCAGCTCCTGAGTATCAGGAGGAGGATAGGGTCTGGCTTCCTACTAAGTATTTGCCCATTCTTGGATTGCATTCAAATTTCAAACCTAAAGTTGCAGGGCCTTTTTTCATCACAACAAACGTGGGACACTCAAGAAGTACAATTGTCCTTGCAGCCCACTAGCAGATCTATCTGATTTTCCCCCTTTCCAGGGTATAACCTGCAGGGTATACCCTGCAGTCATAAACACCACTAGACAGCCTCCACCCATCATAGGCAATAGAACACTTGAATATGAAGTGGAAGAAAGTTTTGACCCATGGTCCCACACTTGTCATTTACAGCAGCATTTTGTGTCTTGGAAAAGGTAAGACATATCAGCAGGTTCTTGGGAACCATCAGAGTATGTTTAAGTCTTGACTCTGATTCAGACTATTCACAGAAGACATCCACTAAACCAAGTCCTAAAAACAGCTTTTAGGGATTCAGTGGGGAGACAGGGGCACATTTCTAGAATGGAAGTATACTGTCAGGCTAAAAGCTTGAGACACAAACACCACTCAAAAAGCTCAAGATGGGGTGGCTGGACAAGATGGAACACAGGTCAGTGGAAACTCAGAAAATGTGAAAACTAGACCGCTAACTGCAAACACACTTGCACTTCTACACTACAGGGTATGTGATCAGTTCTGGATCAATGGGGGCACAGCCCTATATAAGACCTATGAGGATTCATGCAACTTGCCTAGGAACAGTAGTTAGTTGCATTGGATCTTAGTTAACGCTTAGTTTCCCCCCATGCTTTGTTCCCTGACCTTTGTTGCTTTCTTTCTGTTCTATTTCTAATATGTTCCCAGTCCCTTACCTCTTAATAGTGTAGTGCCAGCAGAGACCTGGAGCAGTCAGATAGCTTTTCAGGTCGGCTCATGCTTACTAGAACCAAATCTGCTTGTGAGAAGTTACGCCTACTGTTTGTATATTTTTTTATATGGCATTACTATATGTTGTATTTATAAGCACTGATCCCTTTCGGTCATACAGCTGTGTCAACTCTGTAAACTTCATCAACAACTGTCTAAGAGGTACTGCAACCTGACAGAATTGCAGAGGTTCTGAAAGAGTCCAGTCCGGTGTTTACATCACTCTTTTCCCTTCACTATTTTCCCGATATTACTATTACAGACAGCAAATTATGTTTTGTTGTAGGTGTAGAGACTTTAGGGCAGCAGGGATTTTCGGCATGTCCATGAACTTGAAACCTGACACTAACTTGTGTAATACATTCTTATGTTACCATAGGGGGGCTCTGGTGACATTACCAAACTGCTCAGCCCTGTGATATATTATATTACTATAATCACTTGATGGCTGTATAGGCTGCTATGTATCCTCTTTTTTGCTACGCTTATACAAAGAGAGAGAGAGAGGGGAAGAGAGGGAGAGAGAAGGGTCAGGTTCTGTGTACTTTCTTAGCCAAACAAATATATATTATATCACTATGCTCCATTGTTCTTTATTGAAGATAGACAATGTGTTAGACCCGTGAGCCTTAGGGTGGTCTTCCCCCAAATATTGTGCCTGCTTGCCTCCATCTTGTCTGGATTTTTGCTCTGTTGGCCTTAGGTCCCTGTGTAATTTACCACTGTTAACCAGTGCTAACGTGTTTGTGCTCACTCCCCTAAACAGGGTTTGATTGACATGCAAGACCCTTGTAGAGGGGTATACCATATACTCAGGGCCTGTAAATGAAATGCTACCAGTGGGCCTTCAGCACTTATTATGCCACACACTCCAGTATCACTTTAGAACATGACACAGGCCTGCCATTGCAGCCTGAAGGCAGTGTCCCATTGCCATGTCAATGTGGCATTTGAATCCCTTTATCAAGCCTAATATTACCCTTTTATTACAAATATGTCAGCCCTAAAGTACGCCCTAGGTAGCCCGTAGGGCAGGGTGCTGTGTAATTAAAAGGGAGGACATGTACTTTTCAGTTTTACATGTCCTAGTAGTGAAAAACTCCCAAATTATTTTTTTCACTACTGTGAGGCCTATCCCTCCCATAGGAAAACATTGGGGAATCTTAATCAGCTTTAATAAGTTGTAATGCCTGAATTAGAGGTGGCAGATATATCATGTTTGGTATCTATGAACTTGTAATGATAATCCCTCTTTAATGGTAAAGTCAGATCTACACTTCAAGTTTGAAAATGCCACTTTTACAAAGCTGGCATTTTCCTGCCCTTAGCCCTCTGTGCCTGCAGCCTTCCTTAAATCACGTGACTGGGTGTAACTGGCAGTTGATACTTTGTGAATTCACCCCAGTCACACAATAGTGGGATTAAAAGGGCCTGACTGACCTTTCTAATGGACGGATGGAGAAGGGGGTGGGGGTTTGGGGGGGGAGGCGCGGAGCTGAGCACAGCCTCACATGCAGCTGAATAGTCTGAGCTCTGCCACCACACAATAGGCTTAACAACCCTGTATAGTCAGTGTCTTATCCAGGTGACTGGTTGACACCTCTTCGGTATAAGTCAATAAGGACGCTCAATGAAGGACCACACGCCAATTATAAATACAATTTAGCTTTACTAGAATTTCAGGTAAATGTATGCATTTAGAACATTAACAATAGTAGAATAAGAATAGCAATGAAAAGCATCTATTTATATATAAGTACACTACAAAGAGCATCTACGCATATATATAAGCAAAGAGTTCATTAACAGATATAAGCTTTGATTAACTGTATACCAAAATGCATCACACTACGATGTTCAGGAAGCAAAATATAAATGAGTTGAACACTTCAGTTAAGCTTTGATTTACTGCACACCAAAATGCATGTTTCAATTACTGCAGCAGGCTCACACTATGATGTTCAGGAAGCAAAATATAAACGAGCTGAATACTTCAGATAAGCTTTGATTTACTGCACACCAAAATGCATGTTTCAGTTACTGCAGCAGGCTCACACTACGATGAAAACAAAATATAAACGACCTGAATACTTCAGGTTATAAACACAGTGCAAGCATAAATAATCAATCATAATAATAGAGCAGAGAAACAAAGGCCTTCCATCCCTGTGTGGAACTTAACTTAGTCCACGAAATGCTGGGAAGCCCTCTACCGCCTGCTTGGACCTCTCTCCCCCACAAGCATCACGGTCAGCAAAACAGGGAGGCAGCGCTGGGCCATGGCAGCTTTCACAACTCCATCTGCGAGCTTCAAGTCCCTCACCCACACTTCAGTGCTTAAATAACTCGAAGCTTGGATTCTATCTCTTTCTGGCATTTTCTAGCTATGTTATCAGCACTTGGCTGCTCTGCCCTTCCCCAGCCTTTGTTTTCATTCCATCTTCTCCCTGTACTCTCGTTCTCAAGGTTGAGACGGAGTCTTCTACACAAACAAGCTTGAAAATAATATCATGAACTTTTCCAAGTTGTTCGGGGGGTTTCAGCAGGCATCACGCTCATCTACACTGCTCAAGCTAATTAACCCTTCGAGTCACAATGTCTTCCGCACCTTTCCCTGTACTGATCAGTCAGTGAAGCCAGAAAGGAGCCAGGAGAGAGGAGGCAGGAAACTATTACTTTAAAGAATCCTTCTGGAAACTTCACTCAACTTCTAGGAGCAGGGCACCAGGGTATAATGATAGGGCTTTCGGACCCACTCTTCAGTTCACTACTGGATCTGTGCAAGGACTCTCAGAGGCCTGCCTGCTGATGTGATCTGCACTGCACTCTATGGGACTGCTGTACCTGGAAGGACTGTTTTGCTGTATGGAGCCTACCTTGAACCTTCAGAGGCCAGCCTGCTGTGGAGCCCCAATTCTTCACCTGACCCAGGACTTCAGAAGTTACTCTAAGGGTTAGTTTAGCTGGCCTCCTGTTCATAGCAACAAGGCCACAACATGCTCCCATCATTTTGAATGGTCACCTGGACCCAGCCTGAGTGAGTTCTGAACCCCAAAGAGATCTACATCCACTCATGGACCCTTGGTCATGGTGCTAAAGCTGCTCAGATGGCCAAATTTCAAAAGTGAGGACTTGGACAAATTAATTTTGGCCAAAAAGTTGCTTTGAAAACCTGGAGGAGACCAGGACTAACCTCCTCGCCTATGTGTCAGAGGTGCAATGCCGGTCAGATTGATTTTGCGGTTTCTCCCGCTACGTTCTTCTCTGCAGCAGCAAATCCTTTTCAGCTGTCATTTGCAAAAGGGATATCCAACCTCGTGGGACTGTCTTTGGCTACAGCGCTCTGCTTCGCCCCGCTGAAGATTTTTGACTTCCATCTTGACGACTAAGTCCGTAGGTAAAAAATCTTCACCCACGGCTTTGCTCTATGACTATCCAACGCCGATGCTCCATCCCTGCAGCCTTGCCCTGCTGAACTTCTATCTTTTCAAAAAACTTTTCTGAAAAAAAATTACGTCTAAAGGAAAGCACTGATGAGGACTAATCCACTGTGTGTATCTGAACCGCCTTAGCCTTTGACTTTGCCCTAGCATAACGCTACCATATGTTTGCGATTGGCACTTTTTGTATTTAAGTGCTTTTAAACTTAAAAAATTGATAACTTTAGTTCTACTAATTGGATTTGGATGGTTCTGCAGTCAAATAATTTATGTAAATGTTCTCTATATTTATAAATTGGTTTGGGATTTTTATTTTCACTGTGTTGCTGTTTGTGCACTGCACAAATGCTTAATACACTGTGTTAGACCTGGTAGCTCTTGGCGTGGTTCCCCTGTACTTTTTGATTCTGTCCTCCTGTTTTTGGACCTTGTGATGTAATTTATTTTTTTGCTGGTTTTGATACTCTGGGCACTTTACCCCTGATAACCAGTGCTAAAGTGCAATTGCTCTTTGTCTAAAAGATATTGGTAACTGGTTTTCCATGATTGGCACATTTAATTCATTGGTAAGTCCATAGTAAAGTGCACTATGGGCGCCCAGAGCCTGTTAATCAAATGCTACTAGTGGGCCTGCAGCACTGATTGTGCCACCCACATGCGTAGCCCTGTAAACATGGCTCAGACCTGCCACTGCAGTGTCTGTGTGTGCAGTTTTGCACTGTCAATTCGCCCAAACCTTCCCTTTTACTACATGTAAGTCACCCCCTAAGGTAGGCTCAAGGCAGCCCCATGGGCAAGGTGCAGTGTATTTAAAAGGTAGGACATGCATTTTTGTGTCTTACATGTCCTGATAGTGAAATACTGTCAAATGTGTTTTTCACTATTCCAAGGCCTATCTCTCCCATAGTTTAACATGAGGATTGCTTTTAAATATCTTTTAAGTGCAGTTTCCCATTGGGAGATATAGACTTTGTGGTCTCTGAACTCACAATTTAAAAATACACCTTTTGGTGAAGTTGGTTTTTAGATTGTCTGTTTGAAAAGTGGGCATTTTCTTGCTTAACCATTCTGTGCCTCTTCAAGGCTGCTGAATACACGTCTGGGTCAGATTGACAGTTGTTCTGTTTGTGAATTCACTCTAGACAGTGACACAAAGGGAGCTGAGGTGTGTCCTGCATATCCTGATGAGTCTTCCTGAGCTAGAGTGGGAGGGAGGAGCTGACACCTGCACTTGAAATGGCTGTGCCTGCCCTCACACAATACAGTCTCCAACCCCCTAGTGTGTGTCTGGGGCAGGGCTAGGAAGATTCAGGGTCTTGTACACTACAAAGACTTTCCTTTGAGATTTGCCTAATTCAAAGGCAGAAATGATTATAAGTAGTGGACCCAAAACCCCAGACTTTCAGATTTTTTCTGGATCAAGAGGAACCGTCAAGAAGAAGGGCTTGAAGAGGACCTGCCACTCTCCCTGTTGCTGTGCTGGCCTGCTGCTGCTGCTTCTGCCTTAAAAGGGAAAGGACTGGACTTTGCTTTCTGAAGACCTGTTTGTGAAGTTTCTCCAAGGGCTTGGACTGGGCGTTCCCCTGTTCTAAAGTATCAGGGCCATTAAAGACTTCTGGCAGCACCTGGGCTCTCTTGCTGAGACCCCTATCCTACCAAGTGCTGCAACATCCCTTGAAAGGAGAAGCTGGTGAACTCAAGGTGAAAATCCACTCACCAGAGCCGAGCGGCAGAAACATCGACGCAGTGCCTGCACTGCAGCTGAAAAATCGGCACAGTACCAGTGAAATTGACGCATCACCAGCTCAGCGACAGTATAATAGCTGCCATGCACCCCGATTTTCCACGCATCGTCCCTGGGCATCAAAATCTTCAACATCACTGCACGGACAAGAATCGATGCACAACCTCACTTGAGAGTAAGGAATCAATGCATCACTTGCTTTTCTGACGCACGCTCACCCGTGCGGCTTCCTTTTTGACACATACCAGGTACTTTGTGTTAAAACAATGCATCCTCTGATTTCTATGGATTAAGACTCTTTTTACTTTAAAAGATCATATCTTTGCTTGTGTATGTTGGATTTTTGTCATTTTGGTCTTGTTTGATTTAGATAAATATTGGCTATTCTTCTAAATTAGTGTGGAGTCCTTTTGTGGTGTTTTCATTGTGTTACTGTGTGCGCTTGTGAAAATACTTTACACATTGCCTCTGAGATAAGCCGGACTGCTTGTGCCACGCTACCAAGGGAGTGAACAGGGGTTATCTGAGCTGTGCATCTTCCTTACCCTCACTAGAGTGAGGGTCCTTACTTGGACAGGGTGTAAACTGACTGCCTTCTAGGGACCTCATTTGTAACACATTGCCTCTAAGTTTAGCTTGACTGATTTTTGTGCCAAGCTACCCACGGTTAAGCAGAGGCTGAATTAGTGACTTTTTGTGGTTACCTTGCAAGCGATTGTGGCTGTTGCTTAACCAGGGCTTGCACCCCAGTCAACCAACAACCCAATTTCTCATAAATCCATTAATGTTAAATACTTATCATCATATTACAGCACCACAAAGGAAATCAATGCATTTGGAAATGGTACCAACTATTAATTTGCATATGGGCTCCCCTATGTCATGATATGGATTTCAATTTGGATTTTGATGACATTTAGACAATGTTTAATCTGGGTCTCTCTCCACTCTTACCTTTTTGGATTTCTTTTGTATTTTTTACATTCTGAACCATATAGTGTTTCTCTGCAGAGCCTGGAGGGGATGGCTATCATTCCACAACAGGTACTTTGATAGTGCTACTCTTTTTTTATTGACATTAAAAGAAGATGAGGTTTTCTTGACCATTTTACATCAGCAGTTGAAGTTCCAAGCAGGGTTCCGTGAGGCTTGCCATATTACTTTTACTATTTACATTACACCTTCCATGGACAGCTCTTTGAACAGACTAGTTTTATATCCATTTGTAACCTGAAGCTAACAAGTTATCTGCATGCATTGGAGCAACAGGACCAAATAACCAATTTGCTTGAGGTGTTAAGAGCATTAATGGCAAGCATTTGCAATTTGTTATGTGAACCCTAAAGATGGGCTGAAGGAAGTGTTTCTAGTAGGATCAAGATATCTGTGATAAAAGCTGGAGAGTTTATTCAACAGGCCACATTTATTGTTTATCCACATGCATTTATTTTTACTTTATTGACATGATTTTTAGTCACCAACAAACAAGTACCTTTTGTTACTCCCTTTCTGGTGTATACCACAGATTCCTCCTCTTAAAATATTCTCCAGGTATTAAATTGGATCCAGAGATTTTACATAGCAGTGTTCCCTCGTGCCACTAGGTGGTGCCATGCAGCTCCGTGTTGGCTCATTACCACACAGGAAGTGGTGGAGCACAGCCACATATAACCGCCACCCTTGCGCCATGATGTCAGCTTCTTATCTTTCCCAGTCCACACTCTGAGGCGCAGAGCAGGAACAATTATTTGTTACAGTGTGCAAAGTAATATTTTGAGATCTTTTTAGATGTTACAAAGAGACCACTCCACAGAATGGGGATGTGGGAGGAATCGGAGTATCCACCAGAAAGTGCACTACATAAGGTAAGCAATATTTTCTTCTGATAGACACTTCAAACCACAGATTCTTCAGCTTAGAATAGATACAAAAGCAGTACCTCCTCAGGTTGAAAGGACTGTGGAATGGACTCAGACCAAACAATCTAGAAGAACCGAGCAGGCAAAGTGTCCTTCCTGCTGGCAGTAGTGCTTTGCGAATGTATGCACGAACAACAAAGTCACAGCCTGACCAATAGCAAGGACTGGTTACTTAATGCAGAAGACTATCCACCTAGACAGGGCCTTCTTCTAAACAGCCTTGCTATTCTTTGCTCTGGAGAGCCCCACATAAAGCTGATTGTTCACTCAATGATGTTTGGTATGACCTATGTAAAGGCTATGGGGGTGATTCTAACCCTGGCGGTCGGTGTTAAAGCGGCGGCCAACCCGCCAACAGGCTGGCGGTAAAAAATATGGGATTCTGACCCTGGCGGGAACCGCCAACACAGACAGCCACCTTAACACTCCGACCGCCACGGCGGTACAAACAAACAGCGCGGCGGTCACCGCCAACAGACAGGCGGCAGACAATGTACCGCCCACACTATTCCAACTCACCAATCCGCCACCTTTTCCGGGGCGGGAGCACCGCCGATAAAAACACGGCGGAAACAGACTACGGACGGGAAAACGCTCACCACTACGCACTCCAGGAGGAAGGAGGACAGCATGGAACCCGAATTAAACATCCTACCTGCTCTCGTCTACCTTCTCATCTACCACGAGTACGAAGTCCGGCGCAGACGACAACGGTGAGTACTGCACCTACGACACACGGGAGGGGGAGGACGAAAGGTTACGGCCACACACATATGCGACCCCCCCCCCCCCCCAACTATGTACTCACCAATGCAGCGCACCAAGTCACAGTGACACCACCCAAACACCCCTGAAAAATGCTAGGACATAATCATATTTGGAATAAATATTTATGTACCAAAAAGCTCCAGAAAATTAGCGTACAACCATGAAAGATATCCACAACAAAACTAATGACACACACATCAGTGTATAACTGAAGTACCAAGTCCTGCACAAACTACGATTCCACCATGTCCGTGGGCCAAAGTCTTGAGAAACAAGGGCAAAGCCCACACAGGAGACCTGAGTCCTTTGGAGAGAACACTGCAGGGGCATCAGATGTAAAAACTACAGGCACCTCAGGGGGAAGGGAAGGAGGGGGCACCACAGCCACATGAGTCCACGACGCCAGATCCACGAGGAGCCACCATGCCCACTGGACCATCCTGGGGAGTGCAAAGCCACAGTCTCTCAAGTCTCTGCAGTGGGTGGATTGCCCACTGGACCATCCTGGGGAGTGCAAAGCCACAGTCTCTCAATGTCTCTACAGTGGGTGGGCTGCCCACTGGGCCATCCTGGGGAGTGCAAAGCCACAGTCTCTCAATGTCTCTACAGTGGGTGGGCTGCCCACTGGGCCATCCTGGGGAGTGCAAAGCCACAGTCTCTCAATGTCTCTACAGTGGGTGGGCTGCCCACTGGGCCATCCTGGGGAGTGCAAAGCCACAGTCTCTCAATGTCTCTACAGTGGGTGGGCTGCCCACTGGGCCATCCTGGGGAGTGCAAAGCCACAGTCTCTCAATGTCTCTACAGTGGGTGGGCTGCCCACTGGGCCATCCTGGGGAGTGCAAAGCCACAGTCCATCAGGTGGATGACAGTCTCCACTGGTCAAGGAGGAGGCATGGTGGGCACAGTGAACCATAAACGGTGCTTGCGATGGCGGTGCCCAGCGGAGCGGTGCTTGAGAAGAAGGGCCCAGCGGAGCGGTGCTTGAGAAGAAGGGCCCAGCGGAGCGGTGCTTGAGAGGAAGGGCCCAGCGGAGCGGTGCTTGAGACGGCGGGGCCCAGCGGAGCGGTGCTTGAGAAGAAGGGCCCAGCGGAGCGGTGCTTGAGAGGAAGGGCCCAGCGGAGCGGTGCTTGAGAAGGCGGGGCCCAGCGGAGCGGTGCTTGAGAAGAAGGGCCCAGCGGAGCGGTGCTTGAGAAGAAGGGCCCAGCGGAGCGGTGCTTGAGAAGAAGGGCCCAGCGGAGCGGTGCTTGAGAGGAAGGGCCCAGCGGAGCGGTGCTTGAGATGGCGGGGCCCAGCAGAGCGGTGCTTGAGAAGAAGGGCCCAGCGGAGCGGTGCTTGAGAGGAAGGGCCCAGCGGAGCGGTGCTTGAGACGGCGGGGCCCAGCGGAGCGGTGCTTGAGAAGAAGGGCCCAGCGGAGCGGTGCTTGAGAGGAAGGGCCCAGCGGAGCGGTGCTTGAGACGGCGGGGCCCAGCGGAGCGGTGCTTGAGAAGAAGGGCCCAGCGGAGCGGTGCTTGAGAGGAAGGGCCCAGCGGAGCGGTGCTTGAGACGGCGGGGCCCAGCGGAGCGGTGCTTGAGAAGAAGGGCCCAGCGGAGCGGTGCTTGAGAGGAAGGGCCCAGCGGAGCGGTGCTTGAGACGGCGGGGCCCTGTTCAGCGGTGCTCTTCTCCACGGCGGGCCCTGTTCAGCGGTGCTCTTCTCCACGGCGGGCCCTGTTCAGCGGTGCTCTTCTCCACGGCGGGCCCTGTTCAGCGGTGCTCTTCTCCACGGCGGGCCCTGTTCAGCAGTGCTCTTCTGCACCGCGGGCCCTGTTCAGCGGTGCCTATCTCCACAGCGGGGCCCTGTTCAGCGGTGCTCTTCTGCACCGCGGGCCCTGTTCAGCGGTGCTCTTCTCCACGGCGGGCCCTGTTCAGCGGTGCTCTTCTCCACGGCGGGGCCCTGTTCAGCGGTGCTCTTCTGCACCCCGGGCCCTGTTCAGCGGGGCTCTTCTCCACCGCGGGCCCTGTTCAGCGGTGCCTATCTCCACGGCGGGGCCCTGTTCAGCGGTGCTCTTCTGCACCGCGGGCCCTGTTCAGCGGTGCTCTTCTCCACGGCGGGCCCTGTTCAGCGGTGCTCTTCTCCACGGCGGGGCCCTGCTCAGCGGTGCTCTTCTGCACCGCGGGCCCTGTTTAGCGGTGCTCTTCTCCACCGCGGCCCCTGTTCAGCGGTGCTCTTCTGCACCGCGGGCCCTGTTCAACGGTGCTCTTCTCCACCGCGGGCCCTGTTCAGCGGTGCTCTTCTCCACGGCGGGCCCTGTTCAGCGGTGCTCTCCTGCCCCGCGGGCCCTGTTCAGCGGTGCTCATCCAGCAGGTCAAGGGAGCCAGACCTGGCCTCGACTCCCTGCTCAGTCGCCCTCGGACCGTGACGTTTCTGGACCCTTCGGGGACGGACTCCTGGCCTCCTTAGTGTCCTCCTTCCCAGCTGGGATGTGGCATGTGGGGTCCACCTTCTCCGCGCTCCTGCTGCCCTTCCGCTCCTTTGATGGGGCTCTCGGGCCCTTGCCTCCCCCAGATGGTGTGGGTGGTGAAGTGGCCGCACATTGCTCCTTGGGGGCAGCCCTGTCGGTCCTCGCACGGCGGTCCTTGGTTTTGCGGGTCCTCTTGCCGGGGGGGGGCTGGACGTGTCCTTGCTGCAGCTCGATGTGTCACTGCTGGCAAAGGGTGGGCTCCAGAACCCAGGCACAACAGTGACACCCGAAGCTGGGCTGATGGTGGCTGCGGTGCTCTTGGGACTCTTTGAAGATGGATGGGTGAGGTCATCGGGGGGAAAGAGGTTAAGGTTAGCCAGGAAAAGTTTTTTAGGGCCAAGGTAAAGGGTAGGAGAAGTGGAGATGGAAGTGGAGGTAGAGGAGGTGGTTGTAGGAGAGTCAGGTTTGCTGTCATTGGGTGAAGGTGCTGGTGCTGTAGGCTGTCGTGAGGTGGATGGCTGTTGGGTGGGTGGCTGCCTTCGTTTGTGTGTCTTGGAAGAGGGGGTGACAGACACAGTGGGAGAGGACACAGGGGTGTGTACATGGCAGTGGGGGTGGTGACTGCACGAGTGTGGACTGTACTGGAGGGTGAGGTGGTGATGGAAGCACTGGCTGATGTTGGGGTGCATGCAGGTGTGAGTGTAGACGTCACAGGGAGGGAGGAGGGAGACGAGGAGGAGGGGGACACAGGGGTGGCAGTGGCTGTTGGCATGTCTGCATCTGGGTGTTGCTCGGGTGAGTGTTTGCGGGATCTGTGGTGCTTGTGTTTGGCTGAGCTGCTCTTGGGTGTTGAGGTGTGTGCAGGCTGGTCTGATGGTGTGGATGGGATAGGCTGAGGAACAGGAGACAGAGACAGGCTGGAGGCAGTCAGAAGAGGGAGGCTGGAAACAGGGACAATGGCTGCCGTCAGTGCTGAGGCCAGAGCAGTGAACGCTCGTTGATGGGCAGCCTGACCCGAATGAATGCCCTCCAGGTACGCATTGCTCTGTTGCACCTCCCTTTGCACACCCTGGATGGCATTCAAAAGGGTCGTCTGCCCAAAAATGAGCGTCCTTACCAGGTCAATGAGCTCCGCACTGAGGGCAGCAGGGGCAACAGGGGCAGGGGCTGAGGTGCCTGGGGCGAAGGAGACGCGCGCCTTCCTGGGCGAACCGGCACGGAGCGAAGACTGAGGGGCTGCTGGGAGGGCGGGGCTGGTGCGCTGGGTGGCGGCTGTACCTGTAGAGGCGGGGGCACGGATGTTGCCGCCACCCCTAGGGAGCTCCCATCCGAGGACGTGTCGCTTTCGCTGCTCTCACCAGCGGTCCCCGTCGTGGTGCTCCCCTCGCCCTCCGGATCACTGGTGCCCTCGGTGTCTGTTCCTGGGCCCACCGGGGCCTTGTGTCCTGCAGCTCCCTCGTGCTCCGATGCCATATCTCCTCCGCCTAATGATGCTAATGCACACATGCACAAGAAGATGAAGAGAAGGGTGGGGGGAGAAAAAAGAAGACCAGGTTGAGTGCATGCAATGTCAACACCGTTGGCGGAGAGGACAGACACAGGTGCCTAATGCACTAAGCCGCGCATTCGGGGTACACTACTCAGTACTACTGACTAAGACAACAGGCCAAGAGACGTCAAACGCGCACATGGGAGATGCTGGACCTTCAATGGCTGTACTTGTCACCCTACCGAGGTGGGGGCCGGGGGCACAGGGCCATGTCTAAGGGAGAGGACTACACTACAGAAAGCGCCCTGGCCTAATGTCACCCACAGCCCTCCTCCCCCACCCAGACGCCTCCACTGCGCAGAAAGATAGGAGAATGTGCTGATACTCACCCCCTTGTGTCTGCTGTGATGTCTTAAAGCGCCCATCCAATTCAGGGTAGGCCACCGCCAGGATCCGGGACATCAGGGGGGTCATGGTGCGACTGGCACCCCTCCTAGGTTGGGAGGCCATCCCCAGCAGTGTTTCTGCGGTCTTCCTTGTTCCGCGGCGGATGTCCTCCCACCTCTTGCGGCAGTGGGTGCCCCGTCTGTTGTGGACCCCCAAGGTCCGGACTTCCTTGGCGATGGCACGCCAAATGTCGATCTTCTGATGGGCGCTGACCTATTAGACATGTACAGGGTGGAAAGGAGGAACTCATCAATGACCTGCATGTTAGATGTAATTGGCCCCCCCCACCCACTTTGCCATATGGCACATGCTCTCATCTGTCGGGCGTTGCACTCCTCATTCGCCCCCCACCCCACCAACTTACATCCACCCCAATCCACACAGGCATAGCCCATTCCATTAGCACCCGGTGTACTCACTTGTTGGTCTGGAGGACCGTAGAGTAGCGCATACTGGGGGAGGACCCCATCCACGAGCTTGTCCAACTCTTCAGACGTGAAGGCAGGGGCCCTTTCCCCAGGCGCAGCAGCCATTGTATCTTCCAGACCGAGGTCACAGCAGCACTTGCAGTATAGGTCCTCTCCTGTGGATGATCAGGTCTCGAGTGATTAAGCAGATAGAAAATGGCGGTCACGTCCGCGGCGGTGCGTACCGCGGCGGTGCGTACCGCGACCGCCGGCGCACTTCGTTATTGGCTGCTGAAACCCATAGGCTTCAATGTTAACCAATGCGGCTTTGCGCCGCGGTCTGCGACCGCCTACCGCCACGGTGTGCCCCGCCAGCGCATTGACCTCACATCCCATTGTCCCACTTCACAGGTCAGGCAGCCGCCATTTCAAGGGCCCACATGGCTTAATTTTGACTGCGACACACAGGCCTAGGCCTTGCATTGCCACACATACACGCCTTTCAACCCATTGGCATTCTTTAACTGTGCAAGCTGTCTGTACGTACCTGTGTTTTGGCTGACTCTGTGCTCCAGGTTGTCCTTCCTAGGCACCGTCCGCTGGGACTTGCGATGAGAAGGAGGAATCCTCGCGTGTACCGACCGCTGGTGGACCTGTCGACAATGGAAGAACGCCATATAATACTTCGATACAGACTTGACCGTGCCACTATCCATGAACTGTGTGCCCAGCTGGAGCCAGCCCTGATGTCCCCCATCCGCCAACCCACAGGGATTCCCCCTCTGGTGCAGGTTTTGTCAGTCCTCCATTTTTTGGCCAGTGGGTCATTCCAGACCACAGTGGCCATGTCATCTGGAATGTCTCAGCCTATGTTTTCTAAGATTTTGAGCAGAGTGTTGTCTGCCCTGATGAAACTCATGCGGAGCTACATCATTTTCCCCGAGGAGGGTGACTTGCCTACAGTGAAGGGTGATTTCTATGCCCTTGGACACATCCCCAACATCATTGGTGCCATTGATGGGACCCATGTGGCTTTGGTACCCCCAAAAGACGATGAGCAGGTGTTCTGAAACAGAAAGAATTATCATTCGATGAATGTCCAGGTGGTCTGTTTGGCTGACCAGTACATCTCCCATGTAAATGCCAAGTTCCCTGGGTCAGTGCATGACGCGTATGTGATGCGAAATAGCAGCATCCCCTATGTGATGGAGCAGCTACATAGACAACGTGTGTGGCTAATAGGTGACTCTGGTTACCCCAACCTGCCGTGGCTACTGACCCCAGTAAGGAATCCCCGGACAAGGGTAGAGGAACGCTACAATGAGGCCCATGGGTGTACTAGGAGGGTGATTGAGCGAACCTTTGGACTCCTGAAGGCCAGGTTTAGGTGCCTGCATATGACTGGTGGATCCCTAATGTACTCACCAAAGAAGGTGTGCCATATCATCGTGGCCTGCTGTATGCTTCACAACCTGGCTTTGCGACGCCAGGTGCCTTTCCTGCAGGAGGATGGTCCAGATGGTGGTGTTGTAGAAGCCGTGGAGCCTGTGGAGAGTGAAGAGGAGGAAGACTCAGAGGACGACACAGACAATAGGGATAGAGTGATACAACAGTATTTCCAGTGACACCCAGGTAAGAATCACCCACGCCATTTCCCAATTGCTTCTAGCCTCCTGCATCTGTACTTTCTGTAGTTCCCCACAGATGTTTTTCAGTAATTTTTGCCTTTCCCTTCCCTTCTCAGTGCTGTCTGACTCAGTACCTGACTTCTGCTTGGTTCGCCCATGAAATACAGCGTATTGACATTGGTATGTTGTCATGACTAATTGACAGAACAGAAATTGAACAGTGATATGTAATACATTTGTTAATAAGACAGCATGACTCAAAACAGATTATTGTGCAAAATTGTGATTTATTTACAGTGCTAGATATCGGTCCAGAATATGTGATTCTAAGGGTGATGGGTGGGGGTGGAGGAATATCCATGGCAGAGTCCAGTTCACAGTCTCACAGGTGCATTGTTCTTTTGCCTGGGGAAGGATGGAGCATAGGCAGTTCATGGTTGGACAGGCTGGCAATGTGGGACAGTGGGAAGAGTTCAGGGGGTATGTCCTGCTGGCGGGGGTCTTGACATCCTACTCTGTCTTTTTCTTTGGTCTCAGGCTCCTCTTACGGGGTGATTGTTCTTCAGCAGGAGGTGGGGTTCTGGGGGGCTGTCGAGGTGTTGGGACCTCCTGTCCACTAGCGCCGGCGGAGGTGGTAGGCTGTTCCTGGTCCGGCCTAGTGACAGGGGCCCTGTGTGGTGCACCATGGTCCCGCAACGCGTCCTCTATCCTGTGGAGGGCCAGGACGATGGTCCCCATTGCGGTCCCGATGATTCTCAGCTCCTCCCTGAACCCCATGTAGCGTTCTTCCTGCTGTGCCTGGACCTCAGTGAACCTGGCCAGTACCGTCGCCATCGTTTCTTGGGAGTGGTGGTAGGCTGCCATGATGGTGGTGAGGGCCTCTTGGAGAGTGGGTTCCCTGGGCCTCTCCTCCCCCCCCTGTCGCACAGCAGCCCTCCGAGCTGCCCGGTTTCCCCCGGCCTCTGTCCCCTGGCCGGTGTGCCCGCTCCCACTGCCCCCAGGTCCCTGTTGTTGTTGGGGTGTTGGGTTAGCCTGGGTGCCCTGTAGTGGCGGACACACCGCTGATTGAGCTGTCCTAGAGACAGAGGCATGGGCCCGCTGGGTGGGAGCTGTGCTGGTGTCGGCAGAGGGGGTCGGGTCTGGTGTGGCCTGTAGCTGCCTGAGGGGAACCGACTGCCCAGAGGTCCCCGATGGTCCGGGCTGGTCATCAGGTTCACTGTCGACAGAGCTGCTATCCTCAGTGTGGGCCTGTTCCGGTGGTGGGATGGACAGTTCTGGACCCTCCTGGCTGGTGTGTTGTCGTTCGGGTCCTGCATGGGGTAAGAGAGTTTGGTTATTGTTTCTGTGTGTGCAATAGCGTGCGTGTTATGGGTGCCCTTGTTCCCCAGTGCAGGCATTCCCTTGAGGGAGGTGTTGTGAGGGTATTTAGTGGGGGGGAGGGGTTAGTGCAGTGGTCATGCATAGGTGATGGGTGCCCATGAATTGTGTTGTCATGCAGGAGTTGGTGTTGGGATGGGTGGGTTGTGCTGGTGAGACATTGTCAGGGAGGATATGTGCTGGGGGGTTGGGGGTGAGGGTGGGGGTGTGGGTTGGCATGCTGGTGGGGGGGATATAGTAGTTGAGATTGGACTTACCAGAGTCCATTCCTCCGGCTACTCCAGCGAGGCCCTGAGGATGCAGGATGTTCAAGACCTCTTGCTCCCACGATGTAAATTCGGGAGGGGTGGGTGGGGGTCCGCCGCCAGTCTTCTGGACCGCGATGTTGTGCCTGGAGACCATCGATCGGACCTTCCCCCGTAGGTCGTTCCATCTTTTGCGGATGTCCTCCCTATTCCTGGGATGCTGTCCCACCGCGTTGACCCTGTCCACGATCCGCTGCCATAGCTCCGCCTTCCTGGCTATACTGGTGTGCTGCACCTGCGAGCCGAAGAGCTGGGGTTCCACTCTTAGGATTTCCTCCACCATGACCCGGAGTTCTTGGTCCGAAAAGCGTGGGTGCCTTTGGGGTGCCATGGGGTGGTGTGGGTGAGGTGTGGGGTGGTGTATGTGATGATGAGTATGTTGGTGTGTGGTCCTTTGTGCTACTATGTGGTGTGTGTGATGGTGTAGTGTGCCTCAGTGTGTCTTGCTAGGGATTGTCTGCTGTGTCTCTCTCTCCTTCTCTCAGTAATTCTGGTCGCAGGGGTTTGTGGGTGATGTGGGTGTGTGTTTTATAGTTGGTTGATTGTGTGGGAGTGGTGTGTGTATGTGTATCAGGTGTGTGTATTTCAAATTGTCCAATGTGGCTGTGTTTTGGTGATGTGTGTGTATTCTGACCGCGGCGGTGTGTAGCGCCAATGGAATACTGCGTTTGAATGACCGCCGTGTGGATTCGTGGGTCGTAATGGCATGGGCGTATTTCTGTTGGCGTGACGGTGGAGGTTTGGTCATCTCCAGTATATCGCTGCCCTCCGATGTGGCGGGCTGCAGTGGAGGACGGATTTTTGGAGGTTTGGCCGTTGTGGGTCAGAATGACCGTGGCGGTTGACCGCGGCCGCGGCGGTGTTATGGCGGTTTTATGACCGGCGGTAAGGGCATTTTACCGCCGAGGTCAGAATCACCCCCTTAGTGTCCTTTTGGAGTACAAGCAGTGGAGTGTCTACACCACTATGGAAGGGTGAGGGGGAGCACCAAACGATGGCATAGCGATGGACTGCCCAATTAGGAAGGGAGTCAGGACTTTAGGTAAGAGGGCCACCCAGTCATCTGCAAAAGCTTGACCAAGGAAAATATGACATTGGGGGCATGGGGCCTCCACTGACATAGCTAGTAGTTCACTCATGTGATGAAATGACGTAAATGTGGTGAAGAAGCTAGTCTTCAAGCTTAGGAGACACAGGAAGCAGCTATGCATCAACTCAAAGTGTTGAGGTCCTGACATGAGGAATGTCAGGACCAAGTTTAGGTCCCACTGTGGCATCACAAAAGGCATGGGAGGTAACATGAAAATCAAACCTTAATAAACGTCATCAACAGGCAATCTGAATAAGGACGGCTTGTCTGGCAAATGTTAAGAAAGCTGAAAGGGTAAAAAAATAACCATTTACAGTGCCCACGTTAAGGCATTTCTGAGTTGACGACAAAACAAATAAAATCATAGCCTGGCCTGCAATGGGTCTGTACTGCATGGCACCAGGTCAAAAAAATTTCACTAGTGACAGCATAAATGGCTTTCGTGGAGGGGCATCTGGCGGCGAAGATGACATTTATCACTTCAGGAGGCAAATCAAAAAGACGTCAACTGCTGCCAAGCACAGCTATGCAGATTGAGCAGATTCAGCTAAAGGACGCTGTCCTGTTATTGAGTCAGGAGGTCCTGCCAGAGAGGCAGCCTGATTTGAGAATAGATGCTAATGTTCAGCAGCTCCGGGTCCAAACATACTGGCCCAATCCAGAGCCAATAGGATGGCTCTGGCCCAGTCACTCCTGAACTTATACAGAAATCTACAGGACAGGAAGTGACAGGAAAGCGTAAAGGACTCCTTAGTTCCATTCCAGCTGCAACATGTCCTCTAATGAGTGTACTTGTGGAACCCCCGAAGCACAAAATTCTCAACACTGCACTTTTTTGTCAGTGGTAAAGAGATCTCACCTGGGTTCTCCCCACTGTTGGAAGACATCCTACCCCCCACGGACATGGCCCCTACTTCTGATCTGTCAGAAAAGGTCTGTTTAGTTCATCATTCAGCGACCAAGCCAGATGATCTGCCATCAGGAAAACACCTGATACGAATTCTGGGTTATCCCAGATCTGCAAGTGTTTGATGTCTAACCCAGGAGTGCAAAAACTTAGTTTGGTGCACTCTGATGAGGAAGAAATACTATTTGAACCGCAGTCCTGTCATTAACCCACCAAGCAGTTCTGCATAAGCAGTGATGACAGGTTATTCATCAGTCCCGTTCAAGTTTCAAAGACAAAATTATAATCCAAGTAATCTTTTGCTCTTAAACAACACAACCAAGAATACTTAATAGTACTAGGAGCAACAGGGATTTGTTTAAAAACTTTTATTTTAAAAGTCTTAATCAAGTACTTAAAATGTGCACAGTAACCACGAAGCATGAAAATATGAAAGCAATTATGCATGTCATTAGCAGTGAGAATAAAAAGAACATTGCAAACATATTTCTAAGCACTAAACCATATTTTAGTCATAACAATTAATAGGAAGCTTGCATCTTGAGATTCTTGAGGATGATTGCATGTCATACCCATTGAGAGCTAAAGCAGTTCTGCCAGGGAGAAAATGTGCTCTAAGCGAAAGAGCACCCTCTGCTAGGCTTCTCATCTAAGCTCTCCAAATGAGAGTGGCTGATCGACAATTGCCATACCTTCTGGAGACAATCTGAGCACAAGGACCTCTTCTAATCAAGGGTTTGACCACTGATTTTATCTCATATTTATAAAATAAAATAGGGCTTGGAGATTTGAGGTTGCTAACAGACTACGTTGTCAGGACATAAAATGTGTTGGCTGAGTCCACGTTAGTTTTAAGCGGCTATTGCTAAAACTTTGAGACCTGCACTGCAAGGGGCCATGTTAGAATTGTGCCACCTGTCACTGAAAACAATAGAAAAAGAAGTGAGCAGTCATGAACATGATCTTCACATGTTCAGCTAAAGGTATGCAGGCCAGAAAAATGGAGAAACAGGCTGACTTAGACTAACTAAAATGGAATCTGTCACAGTGTTGAGGACAAACTCTGAAGCTCCAGTCACCACCAGAGACGCAAGACTTTCTAGTACAAGACTTGGGACCTCAGCCCACCCTGGTTGTTGCCATACTAAATGGCAGTGGTGTCCGTGAGAATCTGCACCAGCTTCCCCTTGATTGATGGCAGAAAGACCTTTAGAGCCAGACAAATGGCCCACAGCTCCAGACGATAGATGTAAAGCATGTCCTCCACTGGAGATCACTGTCCTCTGCACCCCCAGGTTTACCCCAACCCAGCAGTGAAGGTAAGGAGTTAGCGCCAGATTTCTTCCAAAATTGCGCTACAGTGCAGCATCCAAATACTTTGAGAAAATTACAAGCCCTGCTAGTATTTCTTGATTTTGGAAGAACTATTTTTTACTGCATTATGCCAAGCAAGTGTAGCCCTTTTATGATTTAATTTCTCCTACGTTTTCTTCAAAACATCAGATGGGAAAATGCACAGCACACCAAACAGACTTGCTAGAGACAAATATTTACATACAGCGGAAAACAAAAACAACCTAGTTATTAGAACTGCCTCCAGCCCTTTGGGTCACATTTATATAACCTACAATGAGGGGCAGACTGTTCCTATTGCTTATAAATGACACTTGTAATCTAAAGCAGGAACACATTTTGTTTCCAAAGAGAACATTCTTACTGCGGTTGAGATGGCTATTCTGAAAGAGTGCCCTGTGGTGCCAGGAAACTTATAATTATAGTTTCTCCTATTCCTGTATTAGAAGCATCTAACAAGCTCCCGTAGGACCAGCAGTATAAGGACAGGTTGCTATACAAGTAATTAGACCACAGACTATAAATGCTATCATGGGTAAAATACCCATAAAATGTGACAAAATAGCTTTTTGGAGTGCTCGTAAGATGACCCAGCTGGAAGAGGTCTATCCTCATACTTCACCCCAAGACAAGCACAGAATCCTGACCGTGTCTTCCCCTTCAGATGGTGCCACCTGTAGAGGAATACAAGAACCGGGGAAGTATAATTTTGTGCTCTTATACTATTATGCAAGGTACACTTTCATAGGTGTATTCACACCTCACAGGGCTATTAAGTCATGTACAAAATGAGCACAGAGTTGCCCCAGCTCTGGATATGGTGATGAAATTATTTGGAAAATTTGAAACCGTTTCTTCAATGATTATGAGTCCCATTTGTGGAGAAGAAGCAGCTCTGGACCTCCGCCACAGACTTGCAATAGTTTCTGTTCAGGATAGTGAATGGGAACTACCAAAAATAGTATGAGAAAGATAGACATCTTTGGGCCATAATACCCTGGGTCCCAGGCCGTTAAACCGCATCTCAAAGCCGAAGGTGAGGCTGAAGGTTCTGGATAGCAAAAATCTACTGAAGGTAAAAAGAAACAGAATGAAAGGATTTCTGTCAACTCAGGAGTCCAGTGGGGTTGGATACAATTTGAGGGACAATGAGAAATTCAAAAGCTGGATTGGTATCAGCCATTTTTACTGTTTTTTTTCAGGACTCTGATGGTAAACGGACAGGGAGAAGTGGATAGACCGAGTATTGTAGAAAAGGCGAATATAGCTGGAAGAAAGCTGAAACCAGATATGAAACAGAGGTTAGGGCAATAAAACGGAAGAGAATGGTCTTGACTCAAAGACACACTTTAAAAAATGAGAAAGTAGCTGGATTAGTGAAAAGGCATGCCGTACAAACTAAGGCTACCTCTGTGAAACGAGATGTGGGTGACTTTGCTTTTAGACAGCGTAGCAGAATCAAAGAGCAGCATGCAAACTGCAAGGCTTAGGTTAGAAAGTATGTCCCCTCCGCCTCCCGTATCTCCTTCCCCACTGCTTTCATTATTCTAAAGTTGCTAAAGGGGGTTTGTTTGGTTAGAAATACATTATTAGTAAAGCCAACCCCTACCACTGTGTAATGTTTTAAATCCAAGGTATGTGCTTCTCTAGACTAAGCACTTTTAAAACATACTGCCTCCCAGTGTGGATGACATGCGACTCCTACACCTTGTAGTCCTCTCTGTCTAATGTAACATTTCCTAAAACTGATTTACACACATATGATTCTTTGTTTTTGTATGATGTCTGTGTAATGTAAAGTGCATATCCCATAAAAAGTGCAATGACAGAAAAAATACCAGTCCTTCTTAAAGGGCTCAATTAGCATCCTACAGGGGTCTCATTAAGAGAATAAAGAGTGACTGTCTCTTCAGTTATCTGGAACCCTAGATACTTTTCTAAGTCTCCCTCATCAGCCATGAGGGAGTGGGTATTTCATACTTACATCAAGGGTAGAGTGCCTCCTTGTAACTTAAAGTATCTCTCCTCTGCTACACTGGACCTAAAGTAAAGTGATCTGGCACGCAAAACTGGTAGGAGTAGTGCTATAAAACAAAATAAATACATGTGAGAGAGGGGCTTTGGAGAGATGACAATTGTTAGTGAGAGAATCCGTAAAGAAGGATGGCACCAACAAAGATTGTACAACTGGGCACCACCAGAGCTAAAGCCGGCCCGACAAGGAGCCTCAGAATCAGCCACATCCAGATCCAGGAGCCAGCCTGAAACATCCGGATAATATTATGAATGTCCTGGACTCACTACTGTGGATGGAAAGCCTTAAACTCCACCATATACATTTTGCCTCAGTGAATCTAATTCTATGAGAGGGAGAAGACTTTGGCTTGTTTATGGTAAAAACCCATTGATGTTTTGAGTTTCACAGTCATCCGGAGGTGGGCCTCGATCGACTATAGCAAGCCTCCCTTCAGCACCCAGTTGTCAAAGTATGAGAATTTAGTGATTTGTGACCTCTGAAGATGAGCAGTAACCACTGCTACCACTTCTGTGAACACCCGAGTAGTACCGGTGAGGCCAAAGGGGAGTGCGATAAACTGAAAATACTCCTCACCCATGTTGAACCCTAGGTAACACATGTGGGACTGCAGAAGAGGTATGGAAAATGTCACTTACCCAGTGTACATCTGTTCGTGGCATTAGTCGCTGCAGATTCACATGCTGTGCACATCCCGCCATCTGGTGTTGGGCTCGGAGTGTTACAAGTTGTTTTTCTTCGAAGAAGTCTTTTCGAGTCACGAGACCGAGGGACTCCTCCCATTTCGACTCCATTGCGCATGGGCGTCGACTCCATCTTAGATTGTTTTGCCCGCAGAGGGTGGGGTAGGAGTTGTGTATGCTAGTAATAGTGCCCATGCAATGGAGTGAATGCGTATGTACATAATAAAGTTGTAAGTAATATATTTACAAATGTACAAATGTTTAAGATCTACTTCTAAACGGCTACAGGCTCCCGGGGAGGCGGGTGGGCGCATGTGAATCTGCAGCGACTAATGCCACGAACAGATGTACACTGGGTAAGTGACATTTTCCGTTCGATGGCATGTGTAGCTGCAGATACACATGCTGTGCATAGACTAGTAAGCAGTTATCTCCCCAAAAGCGGTGGTTCAGCCTGTAGGAGTTGAAGTAGTTTGAAATAAGGTTCTTAATACAGCTTGACCTACTGTTGCTTGTTGTGCAGTTAGCACATCTACACAGTAGTGCTTGGTAAATGTATGAGGCGTAGACCATGTTGCTGCCTTACATATTTCGTTCATTGGAATATTTCCTAGAAAGGCCATGGTAGCACCTTTTTTTCTGGTTGAGTGTGCCTTTGGTGTAATAGGCAGTTCTCTTTTAGCTTTAAGATAGCAGGTTTGAATGCACTTAACTATCCATCTAGCAATGCCTTGTTTTGAAATAGGATTTCCTGTATGAGGTTTTTGAAAGGCGATAAATAGTTGTTTTGTCTTTCGAATTAGTTTTGTTCTGTCGATGTTGTACATTAGTGCTCTTTTGATGTCTAATGTATGTAGTGCTCTTTCGGCTACAGAATCTGGCTGTGGGAAGAACACTGGTAATTCTACCGTTTGATTTAAGTGGAACGTTGAGATTACTTTTGGTAAAAATTTAGGATTGGTCCGTAGAACAACTTTATTTTTGTGTATTTGAATAAATGGTTCTTGAATGGTAAATGCTTGAATTTCACTCACTCTTCTTAGAGATGTGATGGCAATTAAAAATGCAACTTTCCACGTTAAGTATTGCATTTCACAAGAGTGCATGGGCTCAAAAGGTGGACCCATGAGTCGTGTTAGGACAATGTTGAGGTTCCATGAAGGAACTGGTGGTGTTCTTGGTGGTATAATTCTCTTTAGGCCTTCCATAAACGCCTTTATGACTGGTATCCTAAACAATGAAATTGAGTGCGTAATTTGTAGGTAAGCAGAAATTGCCGTAAGATGTATTTTAATGGAAGAGAAAGCTAGGTTCGATTTTTGCAAATGTAGTAAGTATCCTACTATTTCTTTTGCAGATGCGTGTAAAGGTTGAATTTGATTATTATGGCAGTAATAAACAAATCTTTTCCACTTATTTGCATAACAGTGTCTAGTGGTAGGTTTTCTAGCCTGTTTTATGACCTCCATACATTCCTGTGTGAGGTCTAAGTGCCCGAATTCTAGGATTTCAGGAGCCAAATTTCTAGATTAAGCGATGCTGGATTTGGATGTCTGATCTGTTGTTTGTGTTGTGTTAACAGATCTGGTCTGTTTGGCAGTTTGATATGAGGTACTACTGAAAGGTCTAGTAGTGTTGTGTACCAAGGTTGCCTTGCCCATGTTGGTGCTATTAGTATGAGTTTGAGTTTGTTTTGACTCAACTTGTTTACTAGATATGGAAGAAGTGGTAGAGGGGGAAAAGCGTACGCAAATATCCCTGACCAGTTCATCCATAGTGCATTGCCCTGAGACTGATGTTGTGGGTACCTGGATGCAAAGTTTTGGCATTTTGAGTTTTCTTTTGTTGCAAATAGATCTATTTGTGGCGTTCCCCACATTCTGAAGTAAGTGTTCAGTATTTGGGGGTGAATTTCCCATTCGTGGATCTGTTGGTGATCCCGAGAGAGATTGTCTGCTAACTGATTCTGAATCCCTGGAATAAATTGTGCTATTAGGCGAATGTGGTTGTGAATCTCCCAATGCCATATTTTTTGTGTTAGGAGACACAACTGTGTCGAGTGTGTTCCTCCCTGTTTGTTTAGGTAATACATTGTTGTCATGTTGTCTGTTTTGACAAGAGTGTATTTGTGGGTTATTATGGGTTGAAATGCTTTCAGAGCTAGAAATACCGCTAACAGTTCTAAGTGGTTTATATGAAACTGTTTTTGGTGAATGTCCCATTGTCCTTGGATGCTGTGCTGATTGAGGTGTGCTCCCCACCCTGTCATGGATGCATCTGTCGTTATTACGCATTGTGGCACTGGGTCTTGAAAAGGCCGCCCTTGGTTTAAATTTATACTGTTCCACCATTGAAGCGAGGTGTATGTTTGGCGGTCTATCAATACCAGATCTAGAAATTGACCCTGTGCCTGTGACCACTGTGATGCTAGGCACTGTTGTAGGGGCCGCATGTGCAACCTTGCGTTTGGGACAATGGCTATGCATGAGAACATCATGCCTAGGAGTTTCAGTACTAATTTGACCTGTATCTTTTGGTTTGGATACATGGCTTGTATGACATTTTGGAATGTTTGGACTCTTTGTGGACTTGGAGTGGCAATTCCTTTTAGTGTGTTGATTGTTGCTCCTAGGTATTGCTGTGTTTGACACGGCAGAAGGTGTGACTTTGAGTAATTGATTGAGAAACCTAGTTTGTGTAGGGTTTGTATGACGTAATTTGTGTGTTGTGAACACTGTTTTTGCGTGTTGGTTTTGATTAACCAATCGTCTAGGTACGGGAACACATGTATTTTCTGCCTTCTGATATGTGCAGCTACTACTGCTAGACATTTTGTAAAAACTCTTGGCGCAGTTGTTATTCCGAATGGCAACACTTTGAATTGGTAATGTATCCCTTGGAATACAAACCTTAGGTACTTCTTGTGTGAAGGATGTATTGGTATATGGAAATATGCATCCTTTAGATCCAGTGTTGTCATGTAGTCTTGTTGTGTAACCATGTGAAAATGGTCTGATTTGATGTATGTATTCACTATTCTGAGATCTAGTATGGGTCTTAGAGTTTTGTCTTTTTTGGGTATCATAAAGTACAGTGAGTAAACTCCTGTGTTTAGTTCTTGTTTTGGTACTAACTCTATTGCTTCTTTTTGGAGCAATGCTTGAACTTCTAGTCCTAGAAGATTTATATGTTGTTTTGACATATTGTGTGTTTTCGGTGGAATGTTTGGAGGGAATTTGATAAATTCTATGCAATAACCATGCTGGATAATTGCTAAGACCCAAGTGTCTGTTGTTATTTCCTCCCAATGTTTGTAAAACTTGGTTAGTCTCCCCCCACAGGTGTTATGTGTTGGGGATTTGTGACCTTGAAGTCACTGTTTGTTTGGAGGAGTTTTGGGACTTTGGAACTTTCCTCTGTTCCTTTGAAATTGTCCCCCTCTATATTGTCCCCGAAAACCTCCCCGCTGATACTGGCTCTGGTAAGTGGGCTTTGTTTGTGAGGCTGTGGCTTCTGTGGTTTGCCCTCGAAACCCCCCTCGAAATTGTGTCTCTCGAAATGTGCCTCTGCTCTGTGGGGAGTAGAGTGCGCCCATGGCTTTGGCCGTGTCAGTGTCTTTTTTAAGTTTTTCGATCGCAGTGTCCACCTCCGGCCCAAACAACTGCTGTCCGTTGAATGGCATATTCAGCACAGCTTGTTGTATCTCTGGTTTAAATCCTGATGTACGCAGCCATGCATGTCTCCTTATTGTTACAGCTGTGTTGACAGTTCTAGCAGCTGTGTCTGCAGCATCCATTGCTGACCGTATCTGATTATTTGAGATACCCTGTCCTTCTTCTACTACTTGCTGCGCTCTCTTTTGGAACTCCTTGGGTAAATGTTCAATAAGGTGTTGCATCTCATCCCAATGGGCCCTATCATATCTGGCTAGCAAAGCTTGCGAATTTGCAATACGCCACTGGTTTGCTGCCTGTGCCGCCACCCTTTTGCCTGCAGCATCGAATTTTCGACTTTCTTTATCTGGAGGTGGTGCATCTCCTGAAGTATGAGAGTTGGCTCTTTTGCGCGCTGCTCCCACTACAACAGAGTCTGGTGTTAGCTGTTGTGTAATGTACACTGGGTCTGTTGGTGGCGGTTTATATTTTTTATCTACTCTTGGAGTAATGGCTCTCCCTTTAACAGGCTCCTCAAACACTTGTTTGGAGTGTTTTAGCATTCCGGGTAGCATAGGAAGACTCTGATATTGGCTGTGTGTGGACGACAGTGTATTAAAAAGAAAGTCGTCTTCAATGGGCTCTGAATGAAGGCTGACATTATGAAATGCAGCTGCTCTTGACACCACTTGTGCGTAGCCTGTACTATCCTCTGGTGGCGAGGGTCTCGCTGGATAGAATTCTGGACTATTGTCTGACACTGGTGCGTCATAAAGGTCCCATGCGTCAGGGTCATCCTGACTCATTCCTGTATGAGTTGGGGATTGCATCATTGGTGGAGTGGCTACCGGTGATGGTTGCGGAGAGTGATGTGGGGATGGTGGTGGTGTTACTTGTTTAGCCACCTTTGCGTGTGGCTGTTTGTCTTTGTCTTGGAAGGCAAGCTTGCGTTTCATTTTGACTGGAGGAAGAGTGCTGATCTTCCCTGTATCTTTTTGAATAAAGAGCCGTCTTTGAGTGTGATCTGGCTCTATTGCCTGTAATTCCTGTCCAAATCTATGTGTCTTCATTTGTGTGGACAGTCCTTGTTCCTCAGTGTAGGAACTTGTTTTCGGTTCCGAGGCCGGATATTTCGGTACCGAAACCTTTTCGCCTGCTTTTTTCGGCTCCGACAAAACCTTTTTTACTTTCGGCGTCATGCTCTCTCGGTGCTGACCCGTTTCGGTACCGGTGTCTCGGTGCCGAATCTTCTCTGAGCCACTATCTCGGGCCCGAGATTGCTGTGTGCCGGTATCTCGACCGGAGTCGGATGACTTCGACACCAGCTCGCCCTTTTTCGGTGCCGATGAACGATCACCTACTTTTCGGGTTAAGCCATGGCCTGTTGGCGGTGGCGTCCCCTGGGCTTTAGCGCTTTTCTCGTGAGTTTTTGTTTTCGATGTCTTACTCACGGTTTTTGGCGTTTCCTCGGGATCGATCTCCTCAGAGTCCGACTCCTGGGTGGAGAATGTTTCTTCCTCCTCCTCGAAACGCTGTTGTCCTGTCGACGCCGACGCCATTTGCAGTCTTCTTGCTCTTCGGTCCCTGAGTGTCTTCCTGGACCGAAACGCTCGACAGGCCTCACAAGTATCCTCCTTGTGTTCTGGTGACAAACACAAGTTACAGACCAGATGTTGATCTGTATATGGATACTTGTTATGGCATTCTGGACAGAATCGGAATGGGGTCCGTTCCATCAGCCTTGAAGAGACACGTGGCCGGGCCAACCAGGCCCCGACGGGGATGGAAGAAAACCCTGTAGGGCCACCGGAGCTCTTCTTAATTCGGTGTCGATCTGTTGTAACTAATCCGATACCGAACGCAAACAATACCGATGATTTTTCCGAGATTCTAACTAACTTTCCGACCCGAAACACGGAGCGAAAAGGAACACGTCCGAACCCGATGGCGGAAAAAAAACAATCTAAGATGGAGTCGATGCCCATGCGCAATGGAGTCGAAATGGGAGGAGTCCCTCGGTCTCGTGACTCGAAAAGACTTCTTCGAAGAAAAACAACTTGTAACACTCCGAGCCCAACACCAGATGGCGGGATGTGCACAGCATGTGTATCTGCAGCTACACATGCCATCGAACATGAAAATATGTGTCCTGCAAATCCAGGTATATCACCTGGATCTCTGCAGGAATTATCCGGGGCAACGTGAGTGTCCTTTTTCTGTCCTTCCACAGGTAGGTACTGGAATGACGTAGGTTCCAGATAGGTCAAAGACGCCCATCCTTTTTCGAAATAAGCTAATAGTGAGAGTAACAACTGCACCTATCTTTACTCATGGTATCGTCTATATTTCACCTTTGAAAAGCATAAGGTGCACCTCTTCTAAGAGGATGGACAGGTGCTCCTCTGAATTTTGTTCTAGTTGGGAGGGCAAGTGGGTGAGGGAGGAAATAAAACACAGGGCATAGCCATTTTAAAAACTTGCAAAACCCTTCTATTAGACGTGATGTATCGCCATCCTAAGAGCAAACATCACAACCTACCTCCTAATGGGTGGGCATGAGCCAGTGATGGCAAACTAAAGTGGTTTCCTGGCCAGTGTAGCAGGGTAGAAAGAGTTGGAAGACTTGTACCACTGCTGGCCCACACATTATTAGCTGGTTTTGCATCCATAGCCCCAAAAGGACATTGTGAAAGCTGTTTTAGTTTATATGTAGCACCCTGGAGTAGCCTCTAAATTTCCAAAAGTGGGCAAAAACTGTCTTTCAGGAGCCAACAAAACCAAGATATACATTGTAGATCTACTATCTTAAAAGTGTTTCAAAGAGAAGTCCACCTTTTCACTGAAGAGGTGGGAACCATTATAGGCCATCAGCGAACCCTGCACATCGCCCCTAGTACACCTCATCCAGGCATGGAGTAACAACCCAACAGGCAAGCTACATGGCCAGACTGCAGCGCCAGCGTGGCTAAGAAATCATGTGCTTGCCAAAGGTGTTCATTCTCTTAAGATTGAATGGTGGGGAATAAGTTGGGATTCATTTTACTGGTCAAAACCAGCTCTTTGTAATGGGATGCTTGTTGAGAAAATCCAGGTCAATACGTACTAGTCTATGACTTCTGGCCACCTGCCAGTTCACAGGCAGGCGAGAACATGCGGTCACATGTACAAAGATTTGTTTTTGCAAAACCGAATGTACAATAGTGTACTTTACACTGTTTGCGATTCCCAATGGGGTCGCAAATGACCTACCTCATGAATATTCATGAGGTAGGTCGCAATTTGTGACCCCCATTGGGAATGGCCACCCTCACAGGGATGGTGGCCTGCTGGAGACTTTCGCTGCCATTCACAAAGGGGAAGGGGTCCCATGGAGACCCATTCCTGTTTGCGAATGGGTTAGCAGCAGTTTGAAACTGGTGCTAACTGCGATTGTTTTGTGACCGCATTCATGGTCACAAAACAATCGTACATCGGACTGCGACTCGCAATTAGGAAGGAACACCCCTTCCTAATTGCGACTCGCAAACCCTTTTTGCGATTCGGTAAATAGATTACCAAATCGCAAAAATGGGTCTGTACATACCAAAAAGCATTTTTCTCGACGCAAACGGCCCGAAACGAGAAAAAAGGTACGCACATGTGGCCCATGGTTTGAACCAAGTAATCATCAGAGTATCTGTAAGACCATCATTAAAAAGAGGCAAGGTTTTAGATGTTGCTGGCCAGGATGTAGGATTACCATCTAAACATTTATTTTAGTCTCAATGGAGGGTAGCTGTAGTGCAAGCTCTCAGATGGTCTTTGAACCACCACCGCAAATAGGGCACTCTCCTCTGTTTTGGCCCATTTGGTGTATCAAGCTTTGTCCCAGAGGAGGTGTCAAGCCCACTGGCGTTTTGTAAATTAAGGAATAGGCAGGGTCACGGAATTATGCGATTTTGCACATGTGCAATTTTCCACGTCATTAAGGATTTGCAGCATTTGCCACATATTCAGTATCGTCTGATGTATAATCTGCAGATTTTTATTTTTTCATTCTTTCTAGCTCAAACGGATCAAAAGTTACTAAAAACACTAAGGCACGTGTGCTATGCAGCAGAAGGCCTTTTGCAAAGTTTGCCTAGTTACCTTTCTGTTGCTTATTGCTATACTAAGGGATTGAACTGGTACTAATGACGTGAAACCTATCACAATACAGCTTTAACAAGTGTAAAAAAAAATGACAAAAAAGTGAAGTGATACAATGCCGCCTCACGCCACATAATTTGCCCTTTTTTGGCATTTTATTTAGTAAACACTGCTGCATAATTTAATACCCATCTGCTGCATAATCACAGTTGCTCTGGGAATAAGGCACCATCAGTGTAATAAGGGGGGAGCAAGCAATACCCCTGACCATCATGAACATCCTGGAAAGCAAACTACTCTGACACAGGATCAGAGTCAGAACTATGAAGATCATGGTGCTTCTGGTGATAGCCGCGTTGCGGTAGTGGCACAGTACTAAAGTTAGATGATGACCAGTTGCACTTCAGTAATTTTGTATTGTAATAATATTAATAATAATAATAATGCAGTTTAATAGTGCTTAAATATCCAAAGGTGTCTCAGCGCTGCCATAAAAATGGACCTAACCCCGCTATCAACAACCCGTTCCTACTCTGCATTTAAACAACCATGTTTTCAGTCTTTTCCTAAAAGACAGATGGTTGTCAAGCCCCTGTATATCTTGGGGTAAAGAAATGCAAAGCTTCACAGTTACATGACTAATAGATCATTCACTCCATCGACATCTCCTAACTCAGTGAACTATCTAATTTTTCCTGGCTGTCGATCTTAATGCCCTTTTTGGGACACATCTTTGGAATTTCTTCTCCAGGTATTTATTGTCTGTCCCATGTACATCTTTATGTGATATTCATAAAGATTTGAATATTGCTCTTTTCCTTGCCGGCAACAAGTGTAGATTATCCAGTTCAGTGGCTACCGATGATGTTTTGGTATCCAAAATCAAGCGGGCTGCTGAATTTTGGATTATTTGTAATTTCCTCACTTCTGTAGAGATACTACCCAATTACATGGCACTGCAGTACTCCAGCCTGGATAAAATTAAAGCAGGCACCACAGACTTGCAAGACTACAATGGAGCACAAGGGAAGATTTTCCTAAGCATTTTAAAATGAGGGTGCAAATCAATATGACGGAACTCATTTGCTTAGTAAAAGTCAAGCTAAGGTTGGCTTGGGATCTGACATAGGCACCGGGTCAATTTCCAGGACCATTGGGGTAGAGGGAACTGCAGTGGATTATAGAGCTGGTGATGAAGTATGTACCACAGACGGGTTGGGCCCAGTAGCAGGACCCAAGGGGGAAGATGGTGCCCAGGTGGACCCACCAACGGTAACCTGATTGGAGACCCCTGCGGTTTCTTGGGGCCTGTGGGTGCACCAGGGGCTAGAAGGTACGCCACAATCACACTGAAGCATAGCCACTTTTAAGGCCTCAATCTGTGGAGGGTCGACAACGCCCCATAAACTCGGGGCATGTCAGAATCGGCTGAAGAATTGGCTCAGGGGCCTGAAATACTTCTTGCATCTTTGATGCCTTAGCACCTTGAGTCGGAGTGGCAGAATGGGTTGAGTCTCACTTCACTATTTTATGCTTGCATTTAGACTTGAACTTACGGGAAGACTTCGACTGAAAAGTGTAACGGCCACAGGAACGGCCCGAGATCCGGACCAAATCTGGGTCCAGAACTTGGAGCAGGTCCTAAGCGAAGGCTGTGACATGCAGCTTCACTTCCCAGTCTAGAATCGCCTTTGGTTGCATAGGGGAGCATATATCACATGACTTAAGAGTTGAGTCCCAGGCCCGGACACCAAAGACACCCCTTATGACAGACATCTGCTTCATGTTAAACTTTTTGAATCCTCTAGTTTTCAGAGGAATATGAATCCCTAGCACACTGTGTGAAGTCTAGAAGTCTGAAAAAAACAACAGATTTGGGACAGTGCCTCGAATCCTTGTTGAAAGGTACAGGAAGAAAGGAACTGACATCAGTATGCATGGCTGTCACTTATAAGTAGCTCCGCTCTGTCAGTGAGGCAGTAAGGAGCCTACGTGGAGCCATATGGCATCACCTAGTAGCTCACGGGGATTATGGAAAGTCTCTGGAGCCAATCTGCTGCCTGATGAATATTCAAAGGTAAGGAATCTGTGGTTAGAACTATCCACCATAAACTTCACTTCAGTATGTCAGCAACTATTTTATCTCATATGCAAGCTACAAAATGAAAAAAAGCTAAATTACACATTTGGTTGGTGTTAAATTAAGAATGATAGTTTCCTTTTAAAACATTGATCCTTACCTTCATTATTTTTATCAGGGTGCCATCCTGTTGTCCATCCCAAAGACAATGTCACATCTGGGAAGAACGATATTACTGTATTGAGAAAACATTCAGCATCCACCGCTTGGGGAGATCCACAGGGGCCAGGAAGAATGTCAGCATTAATCCAAAGGGGTCTCTTCAAGGACATCTTCCTTTGTTGCAAAAGTATCATAGATGGTTTCACTGCTTCCAAACTGTAAGATAAAACATACTTACATTCACACACACTGAACTGTAGGGCAAATGAAGTGATTCAAAAGTATGTTTCCCCTAAAGAAGAGCCGAAAGCTTCTCATTTGTTATACAAGTTTCTAGTTGTGTACTTGCAATCCATTTGATTGTCCTCTACATATAGTTTTTTTTATTTGTGCTACTGCTTTGTGGAAACCTTCCATAGGGCTAATAAAAAAATATATATGTTAGACTCTCACTGCAAGTTGTCTACAATTACCTCATTATTTCCCCACCTCGAAATTACCATTAGTGGGGTCATGGAAATTCCTGGGGCAGAGAAATAATGAAGATTAATAATGAAGATTAAAAGATTATGGGGAATGACATGCAGGATCTGTGCTTCCAAACTGATTCACACGTTTTCTCCAGTCTTTCATACATGGATGGTGGCTCCCCACATACAGCAACACAATTGTATGACCACTTGTAATCAAGACCTTACTAGAACGAATGAAGGTTCTAACATTCAAACATTCAAAAATAGGTTAGGCTATTCAGATTTAAAGTCTTCTTTTATTACCCAGGCCTGCAAATGCATATTGCCTTGAAACCAAATCTATTTCACTAACTCATAGAAACCTAGTTTGTCACAAACACTTAAAGCAACTAGTGCCAACCCATAATCAGAATAATAAAACTGAAAATACAGCTGCTAATACTGAAATTTGCAAATATTCAGAAACTATATGTCAAAATCAGTGGGAAACATTTATCTGGAAAACATTTGGAAGTCTTGTCATTATGCCAGCTGAGGCTGTCTGTGGACCTTCTTTTACAGTTTCAGGAACATGACTATTAGTTTGAAACCTGTGCTAAACCTCACTAGTGGATCACAAAGTATGTTTAACTGGAAATAACACATGTCCTTGGTGTTAAATAAGGCAGAGCTGGTGCAACCACCTTCTAACCCTTATTATGAAAGCAGGTTTGTGGATGTGAAAATATGTGACCAGAATGGTTGTGCATGTTTTGGTTTTGCAGTTTGTTGTAGTGGTGATGTTTTGCGTTGTTTTGCATGCTGTTGTGTTTTGTAATGAATTCATGCATTGTGTAGTTGCTGTGTTGTACCGTGGTTGCTGTGGAACATTGGTTTTAAGGTATTGCTCCTTGTTCTGTGCTTTTTTGAGCTGTTAGATGTAGTTTGGTAGGTTTTATGTCACTGTATTGTGTTTTGTTGATTACTTTAGAGAGGCCAACAGATGCTGCTATATTCACAGTCAAATGAAACACATACCTTTAAAGTTCCATTTCTAAACATGTACCATTGTTCAAGGATGTAAAATACTTCTGCTTAAAATCTTTAACTGTTTAAGACACAAATCAGCCCAGTACTTTTCAGTGTTCACTTTATGAAAAAAAACACTAGTCTTTCCTGATACTATATAAAACTGTATCTATTCCAGTACCGTTATGGTGATTTCTTATGATCAGACCATTGCATATTCATACCTTTATGCCCTCCATGAAACTGAAAAAAGGAAGAGAGAATCTGCTGGTACTTTCAGGATCTGTACCATACCTTTTTGAGGTCGAAGCTTGGTTAGATGTGGACATGCTGACAGCTTCTCTAGGAATGCATTCCACCTTTGTTTTAGGCTGTCCAGCATGTCTTCGTACGTCATGTGGAGCAAAGCAAGTTAGCCACCTCTCTGACTGTCTCCTTGTATTCTTCCATGAGTGCTCACTTTCTGGGAACTTTTTTTTTCTTTTTCATGAAGCGCTGCATGAGAGTATGTGTTTTCAGTTATCTACCTTGTATGATAGTTCACAACAGTAAGCGTGCTGTATTTCTTTGAAAAGGTTTCCTGCTGCCTCTTTGGGCTTGGCGGATTCTATTTATCTCTGCCACTACCAGATCATCAATCTTGCATGCCAGTGAGGAACAATGTTCTGACTACGGGACCATTTATTTTGGTCAGTGCTCTATACGAATAGCATAAGTTAAACAATTGTCTTCCTCATTTTCATGCCCATGCCATAGCAGAACAAGTTACTTACCTTTGGTAATGTCTTATCTGGTAGAGACATATTCTAGTTGCAGATTCCCTACCTTTAAATTTCCCCCAGGAGGCACACTGGATCCAGAGAACTTTTTCAGCAGTACCCCTGTGTGCCTTTAAGTGGTGTCGATTGGCTCCATGTCTGGCGTCGTCAGTGTCCGCGCCAGATAAGATGTTGTGGATTCTACATAGGTGCCACCCAGCACGCTGACAACAGTTTCTTTATGCGGCGCCAGAAGAGAAGAGCCATGATGAACACGGACCACTGGTGCATCAAAACAAAGGCCCTTAAGGGGAGTCCTTGTCCATAGAAATCAGTTCGTAGAGCGGGAAGGAAAGGTAGGTCAGAAAAGAATCTGCAACTAGAATATGTCTCTACCAGATAAGGCAATACCAAAGGTAAGTAACTTGTTTATCTGATAGAGACTTCTAGTTGTGGATTCCTTACCTTTAAATAGATAACCAAGCAATACTATCCAAGGAGGTGGGTCTGCAAACCAAAATCATACTAGAAAGTCCTGCAGGACCGAACAGGCAAAGTACCCATCCTTACGGACCCGACTGTCCAGGCAGTAGTGTTTGGTAAACGTGTGCAGAGAAGCCCACGTTGCCACCGGACAGATGTTAAAGACTGGAAATCCACGCGCTAAAGCAGTGGTCGCAGCTGTAGCTCCTGTAGAATAAGCATGCAAACCTTCAGGTGGTTGCTTTCTGGCCAGTGCACAGCAGGTCTTAATGCAGAGTAGGACCTATCAGGTTCTTTTCTGCACTGCCCAATCTTTCTTCACACCCAAATAACCAACCAAGAGTTGATCATCCACCTGGAACTCTTTGGTACCAATAAGGCAGAACACCAACACTCTTTTTGAGTCCAGGGGGTGGAGTCTGAGCTCTTCCTTAGAGGGATATGGAGGTGCATAAAAAGTAGGCAAGGTGATGGACTGGCCTACATGAAAGGGTGTAACCACTTTTGGTAGAAAAGAAGCCCTAGTGTGAAGCACCACTTTGTCAGGATAGATGGAAAGGTAGAGCAGCTTAAATGACAATGCCTGCAGCTCACTCACCATGCAGGCAGATGTAATGGCTGCAATGAACCAGTGTTTAAAATGAGAAGCCTGAGAGGACAATTGGGGAGAGGCTCAAAAGGAGCACACGTCAAGAATGTCAAACCCAAATTCAAAACCCATTAGGGCATAAAAAATGGGGATGGAGGAAACATATGTGTTAGATCTTTAAGGAGCCTATGTAGAATAGGAGACTTAAACAAAGAAGGTTGATCAGTCAACCTAAAAAAAGCAGAAAGAGCAGACAAATAACTTTTAAGAGTGCACATAGCAGAGCCCTGCTGGACCATAGAAAGGACAAACAACAGGACCTCAGAGAGAGGGGCGAAAAGAAGTCAACAGACTTGTCTGTGCACCATGTCACAAATTTCTTCCAAGGACAGGTCTATACCATTTTGGTGGAGGGGCACCTGGCTGGCAAGACTACATTACAGTCTTCCAAGGGAAAGTCAAATGCTGTCAACTGTCGCCACTCGATCTCTATGCAAGAAGGCAGAGAGTTGACAGGTTCGGGTGCAGAACCATTCCCTGCAGCTGCAACAGAAGATTTTCCCGAAGGGGCAGTATGATCGGAAGATCGATGGACATGCTAATCAGTCCGGGATACTAGACTCTTCATGCCAAGTCCAGAGCCACAAGGATTACTTGGGCCTGGTCGTTCTTGATTTTCTTGAGAACTCTGGGCAGAAGTGGTATGGACGGAAAGGCATACAGGAGGTCTGAGTTCCACTCAAGACGAAAAGCTTCTCCGAGCGATTGCCACCTTGAAAACGCCAACTTACAAAACTGCTGACATTGTGCATTCTTCGCAGAGGCGAACAGATCTAACCAAAGCTCTCCCCAATGCTGATAGGGACCTTGTGCCACCTCTGGATAGAGATGCCATTAGTGATCGGGTAGACATTTTTGGCCGTTGACAGAGGGAAGAAATGCCTTCAATGCTAGTCAGATTGCATTGAGCTCCAACAGGTTGCTGTGGAGTCTGGATTCCGCCGGAAACCAGATGCCTCTGATCTCCACCTCTCCTAGATGGCCGCTCCCATCCGAGGAGTGATGCATCTGTCACTACTATCAGATTAGGTTGGGGCAGGGAGAGGGATCTGGCTCTGACCCAATTGTGGTTCATTAACCACCACTGCAGATCTTGCACAGTTCCAAGATCTGGACCATGTCGGAGAGATTGCCCTGATGTTGCGCCCACTGGAACTTCAGGTCCCACTGCAGGTCCCGCATATGGCATCTGGTATGTGTCACCAGCCGGATGCAATGAGGCCCAGCAGCCTCAGAGTCATTTTCACTGAAATCCAGGATAGAGGCTGAAACATGTGTATCATAGCCTGAATATCCTGGACTCGCTGCTTGGGAGGATAAGCCCAAAACTGCACCGTGTCCAGAATAGCTCTGATAAAAGGGAGCATCTGAGAGGGAGTGAGGTGCGACTTTGGCATGTTTATAGTGAACCTTGGTGAACACCTGAGGGGTGCTGGTAAGGCCAAAGGGGAGCATGTGAACTGAAAGTGCTTGTGTCCTACAGTGAACCACAAGTAATGTCTCTGGGGAGGCAGGACAGGAACATGAAAATAAGCATCTTGCAAGTCCAACCCTACCATCCACCTAGGTCCAGGGTAGATAAAACCTGAGCCAGAGTGAGCATTTTGATCTTCTCCTTCTTGAGGAAGCGACTGAGGATCGTTGGTCTAGGATAGGCTACCAGAAAGTAGAAGGAATAGTATCCAGGACCTACTTCTGGCACAGGCACCCTCTCTATAGCTCCCTTGGTCAAAGGAGATGTAACTTCTTTTCTGAGAAAGGACAAGTGATCTTCAGTCATCTGATCGTATGATGATGGCATGGATGGAGGGGTAGTCTCAAAGGGGAGGGAGTAGTCCCTTTGGGCTATCTGCAAAACCCACCCGTCTGGTATGATGGATTGCCAGCGGAGCAGGTGATGGCGAATCCTGCCTCCAACTAGCCCTTGATGGTGAGTCAGACTAGGAAGGCTTAGAGACTGCTGCGGGGGTGCAGTGGACTGGCCAGACCACTAGCTCCCTCATCCATGAGGTCTGTGGATCCCATGCCCTTGGCCACCCAGAAGCTGGGGTAGCATGAAGTCCATGTGGCTGGCTGGGAATGGATGTGGTTGGAGACGCCTTCCGTAGCCACGAAAGGGGGAATGGGTGAACTGAGGGAGATAAGGGGCTACCCGAGGACCTGGTCATAGCATGAGAATCCTTGAAGCACTCGAACGCTGTGTCTGCCTAGTCACCAAAGAGACGGGTGCTATCAAAGGGCATGTCCATCAAAGTCGCCTGGACATCCCCAGAAAAGCCAGAAGTTCTCAGCCAGGCATGGCGCCTCAGGGTCACTGTTGACAAAACCGCTCTGCCTAGCGAGTCAGTCATGTCCAGTCCACAAAGGATGGTGAACTTTGCTGCGTCTCTTCCATTGGCAACTGGCAATTGTCCTGTTCACAGCAGCCTCTATGCTGGGTTTGGACTAGGTACCCTCTAGGACATCTGTAAGGGCTTTATTAAAGAGGAGCATGGGTTCTGAGGAGGAAACCCCAGGCTGAAGCACCTCTGTCAAGAGGTTAATCCTGATTACCATTCATAGCAACCTCAGCTGCTCTTCTCACCACCATTGAATAAGAAGCTCCTTCCTCCGTAACCACTGTAGGAGGAGAAAGCATGTCAGTATCTGGAGAAGTATAAAGTCCACTGGCCTCACCCAAGTCTGTACGGCAGTCCATAGGGTCTTGGAGCTGGCATTATAAAGGGTCCAGCGACCCCTTTCATTCCTCACCGTAACATTAGCCCATACGCAAGTGGCTCAGGATCTGACATAGGAGGCAAGGCTCCTGTAGGTGTCAGAGTTGGCATCGTAAGCTGTCCATCTGGCTCCATGACGGCAATAAGAATGGGAACGGTGCCACCCATGGGCATGGGCGGCCACAGAAGTGTTGGTGTCGGCGAGGGTCGAGGTGGTAAGACCGATCCCGGTCCAGATTGAGGACTGGATCCATGAGTGCCCTTGCCAATGAGGCCGAAGCTGCCGGTACAGGACCCGAAGGGGCCGCTTATGGCTCCATGGGGCCCAAAGGCGCTCCAGCGGAGTCAGGCTGCCCAAAAATGAGACGCATGGCCTTGTAAAACTCACAGAGCTGGGCAAGGTTTGCTCCGGCTCGTGGAAACTCGGGGAGGCGTGGAGTCTGCCCAGGAGCAGGTTACTCAGAACAAGGTCTAGAGAACGTTGACGCTCCTTCGTCTCGTCAAGCAACATACGACGAGAAGTTGAAGAATATTTCAACGTTTTGCTCTTCTTCTTGTGCCTCAACTCTCCGATCGCCCCGAGGACTTGGAGTGGGACTTTGCAACCGCTCCTGGGACCTTCCTCTCGACCGGGACTTTGACTTGCACAGAGTGGAGCATCGTGCCGCTTTCACCTTCAGGGACCGCTCCCTCAAGGTCTTTGGATGCATAGCCTTACTCTTGAAGCATGATTTTAGCTTGTGGTCGTGCTCCAGGCCGTCAATGACATTCTCCAAGCACCAGAAGTTGAAACCTCAAAAAATCTTTGACAAAAAGTTGAATAAACGCCAGTCAAAATATGACTAAGGAGTAGCTCTCTTTGGATCGGCACGAGCTGGCACGGAAGGAAAATATCTAACGTCAGCATACCAGCGCACCAGGGTGTAACCTATGTAGGACCCGTGACGTCATATCCGGCGCAGGTTACCATGGACACTGAGCTGATCAATGCCATCTAACAGCACGCAGGTGTACTGCTCAGAAAATTCTCCTGATCCAGTCTGACGCCTAGGGAAATTCGAAGGTAAGGAATATGCAACTACAAGTCTCTATCAGATGCTGAAAGTAGGGGAGGGGGTGCTGAAGCACCCAAAAAAACAAAATTGCTGGAGGATAGAAGCTGAATGAGCAATAAAGAGGCTGCTTTATCTTGTCATATTTGCTGTGCATTCAACAATTACTATTTATTCTTTTAAAAGGGAGCTTGGTGTTTACTTTTTTTTCTCTGACTGCAAAGTGAAAGGATTTATGTGTGAAAAAGTTGTAGGATTTTTCTGCTTCACTAGCATACAACAAAATTGAAATGCATGTAAATTAACTGTACAAATATTTTTAAATATATCTGAAAGCATAAATGAAACACATTTTTTGTCAAAACAAATCAATACACTATGTGATTCTGATTTCCACACATCATTTGTGCACTGTATAGTTATATCAATAAAACTGTATGTCTGTGCAAATGTAATATAATTTCACTGGAAAATGTGCTGCCTGTAATGATAGAGTGCTACCTACTGCGCTTTAGTAAAATATTTGTGGCACTGTGTTCCAAATTGTACCACCAGCTACATACTACATCCTTACCACTCTACTGCTAAATACATTGGCTACACTTGTTTTTTGTGTGGTAAATGGATTTTGTACAATCCCTGTGACTTCATCCCACTCTGAAAATGATTCCAGCACCACCTGCGCATGCTAACTTCAAAATGTCAATTCATGCCTGAGACCTTGCTGGTTTCTACGCAGATCTTGAAGGAAGCAGCATACTGTAATTGAAATACAATTTGCTCAAATATCTGACAGTCACTTCACAGCTTTTACTTCAGGACTGAGTGTCAAGTCAGAAGTTCTGCAAAAGACTAGTCTTCATTAAAGAAGCACAAATGCTGTGTTATATGTAATTCACATCTTAACAAGACATTATAACAATTTCAATAGGTTTAGCTAAAAAAAAGGTGCAGGGACACAATCAAAGGACTTTTCATAAGTATCTAAACTACACAGTGATATAATCAAGAGCAATAAAGCAAGCATGCGCATGGACATTACAAACGACTATTAGAAGAACAACCCAATATGTTCCTTAAATCATCAACATTTATAGTGCACTTTCGACAAAAAGGGGAACTGGGGGTGTGGTCTTTGTCAGAGAATTTTTATATCACTTGCTACTTTTGGGGGCCTGTTTCCAAGCATTCCTAATTTTCTAATGTTTATTGATGAGTGACCAAAGTAAAAAGTAGATTATGAAGCCTAAGATTCTATTTAATTCAAATTCAATACCCAAGTTACTTCCTTTGCACACTTAACTCACAAAAGGTAGCCACAGCAAGCAGCGAAGATTTATCTCAGGCTGTGGTAGAGTGACTCAGATACAGCATATCACAGTATACTTTCAAATCTGTATCTCTAGGGGCATAATTTATACGGCAGCAAGGAATGAAACTATCAAAATTACTCACAGTCCACATAATTTTGAGGGCAGTATGGAATGAAACCCTCAAAATAACCCTAAGTCTACATCATGTACATCCTTCACTCCAACAACACCCACCTTACATGTGCCCTGAACCCCCCACCTACTGGCATCAAAGCAGCCCCGACCACAGACAATACTTTTTGACTCCTCTAGAAATGTGTGAGTACCGATAGAGTACAGCATAAAAGAAACTAAGGGCAAAGCCAATAAGTCCGAAAGACAAGACCTACTGGCTTTGCCAATGTTTGTGTTTTACTGCATACTTTGTTACGAAAACGTAAAACCAGTGTGGTTCTGATTCCTTCATTTAGTTCAACCCAGTTGTTGGTTCTTGAAATCTTTCTAGGCCTTTCTAGGAAGAGTGATGAAGAGGGTCTCGCCTGCTCGAACTGCATCTAGTTCACTCATGTCCTGGTCTACAGTCAGACTCAACCTGTGCAGACATAAGCTGCAAGGGGATACCAAATAATGTTATCAGCTTTCAACTACCAGTGCTGGGAATATTTGCCTTATGAACCACTCCCTGAAAGCCTGAAGTATCCCAATTCAATCACAGCTAAGCAGTTTCCTGGTGTATATGGTGTGACTACCTTGTGTAGCATCCTGCTTCATCGGCAAGCTCCTTTGCTCCAGAGTCTTGCTTAGTTTCTCTATGCGTCTCCTTACTTACTGACTGCCCATCAATCATGTTTTGTCACTGATGGGTTTCATGATTGTGGTACCTGCTAAAACGGCAGCAGCTTTCTATCGTTGAAGTCTTTTCACAGTTTAGTTCTTCTGTCTGCGAGATTTCTAATGGTTCCACACTACCCTTCAGTTGACACAAAGTTTCGAGTTTTCTTCAACTTTACAGAACCTAATGTTCACAGAACATGACTGCAAAGCCTGCAAGGGATTACCGCAAAATTCTATCTAGCAGTAAGAAAGTTAACCGGCAAGAGACCAATTGGATGCAACCCCTTAGCACTTTCAGCTGGGCTCATATTAAACAAAGCGTCCAAAATATGCAAAGATGGTATATACAAGGAATTTAACTATCATACAGACTACACAGTGGGTTGGAAAGAAGTCTACAAAAGTAAGGAAACAATGAATGGTAAAGCCGCTGAGCAAGCTGTAGGATTAGATCAAACCTGAAGCTCTTATTAATACAACTGACGTTTTGCTAAATAATCTAATAAACTCTACAAAAAATGTATGAACTCTGAATTAATGATAACCCTGGCTGTGGATGGGCTGTGTAGTATTTAGCTGTTGTTTCTGTGTACTTATGATGCATGCTTTAATAAGCAAATTAACAAGTTACTTACCTTTGGTAACATTCTTTCTGGTGGATACATATTCAACTGTAGATCCTTCTCCTTGTGAATGTTCCCCCAGGTGAATCCAGAAACTTAAAAGCAGTACTCCTGCGGGCTGGTAGGTAGCATCATGGAGCTTTGAATTTGCAAGTGACTAGCAGGGCCACACATAAACACTATCCAAGTGCACTGACATCAGTTGTTTTTGAAGACTTGTCCACGCCCACAGATTTTCAGCCCATCTGCAAATGGGCTTCACCAAGGTGCAGATGTCTAGTTTGGAACTGTTTTAGATGGAAACGGAGTCCATTCCACAGAACAGGATGCGTGTGTAAGGATCAGTGAGGAACCTGTGGTTAGTCAGAGTAGCCACCAAAAAGACTGTTACCGAAGATAAGTTGTTCTTCTGATGGATAGTTCTAACTGCAGATTCCTCACCTTTGAATAGATACCAAAGCAGTACCTCGAAAGGTGGCTGGTCTTTAAAATGGGTCAGATCAAAAAGTTGTGGAGGACCGCATGGGCAAAATGCCCATTCTGATGGACCTGACTGTGAAGGCAATAATGGTTTGTGAACCTGCACATCGACATCCACTTAGCAGTCTGGCATATCCAGGACAGGCACTTGGTGTGCTAGCACAGTAGCAGCAGCCTTGGCTCGAGTGGAGTGAGCCTTAATCCTCCAATTGGCTGCTTCTTAGCTAGCACATAGCAGTTCCTTATATAAAATAAAAACCTTCCTACAGATGGTTCCTTTATGCACTGCCTTGCCCTTCTTTGTTCTGTAGAAACCCACAAAGAGTCGATGGTCCATCCGAAGGCCTTTAGTAAATCAATGCAGAAACTGAGTGCTCTATGTGTCCAAACAATGGAGTCTCTCCTCCTCTTTCGAGGGATGAGGTGGGGCATGGAAAGTTGAAGGGTGATAGCCCGTCCAAAGTGGAAAGGTATTACTACCTTGGGCAGAAAGAAAGCTCAAGTTTGCAACACCACCTTGTCTGAAAAGAATGCGCTGTAAGGCGGCTGAACTGAAAGTGCCTACAGAGACCTCACAAGACGAGCTGACATTACTGCAACCGGAAAGTTATTTCTCAGGGTCAAGACACACAGTGGACAAATGTGCATCCGTTCAAATCGGATGCATTTGGAGAAAATGTTTGCTATTGCATCCAGGGTGGGTATGTGCTGAAAAGTACATGCTACAATGATTTTGTTGTCATGGTTGATGGAGGAGGAGGGGGGGTTAAGCTGCACACTGTTTCTGATGCCCTGCACTTTGTCTTTAGGAGTCAATGCCTCATCCACAAAAAGGCTGAGAAGGTTGTGTTGGAGGCAGAATTTGGCTTTGGCGGTATAGAGAACCCTTGTTCTAACCATAACCACAAAAGGTGCGAAACTGTTGAGGAAATTGCCTGATAGGGGCAGACAGCACCAGGGAACATGCTGTGGCACCAATTTCCTAAAATCATTCTAGGGCAAGTCTGTTATCTCACCAAACAGGCAAGACCTTTTCAAATGACAAATCTACTACAAATGTCTGGACATACCCGAAGAAGACTGTAGATGTTATCCAGGTACCAAGCACCACACCCGTGCCCATTGCCTGGCCTAAGCAGTCTGTTGTGTCTAGGCCACACCTAATAACGTAATTTGCTGCATCCCGGTTGTCCTGTATAATATAAGTCCTCTGGTTTCGCAGGCAGGATTTGACCAACAGCTTCAGTGGCAAATTGAAACGGCTGATCACAAAGGAAGACTAGCAGAAGACAAGGTAAAATTGCAGGTACCACAAATAGTCCAAGGAGAAATTCTAAAATAATCAAGAAGTTTCTACACCGAAGGCCTTAAACCAGTCAATTTCTGCCTCTACTGACGTCTGCAACAACTTATCAGAATTCTTTACTGAGAAAATCTCAAAGATTGAAGCTCACCGGCGAATACCCATAGACTGTGTTATGATGGAGCTCATGTTGATGGCACCTCTTCAGTTTGCTGAGTGGAGTTTCTTTATTTTATTTTTTTTAAATTACTTTAGTGGAATCTGAGAAGTCCATCATTGGTTGCAAATCAGGTTTTCCTTCTAATCCTTAACCACCTTGGAATCTAGCCTCACTAAGTAAAGTGGACAATCCCATTTTCCACACCTCCTAGCATACAGCACAGCTTCCAACTAGATGGAAAGAAGCCAAAGTGATTACACTTCTAAAAAATTCCACAGCATATCAGTCCCAGCCAGCCACTTTTCGTCCTATCTCTTTTCTACCAGCCTTTTTTGGATGCGGGTCAGCAATTCACAACGTAATTCTGATAAGACCGACATTCTGCTATTTGGAACACTGACTGATTCAGGTGGAAGAAGTGTTAGCCAGTTTCCTTGCCCCGTCCTCTGACCATGGCAGCTAGAAATTTGGGAATCAGATTAGATTGACATTTATCATTTCAACCTCAGATCAATGCAGTGGTGGACTTTTGCGTTGCTATACTCAGGAACTTAAAGACATTTCTGTTCCGTCTCCTGCTGCAATCCAGGAAATCAGTGGTCCATGTCATGATTATGTCGAAATTGGACTATTCAAATGCTTTACATAGGTTTACCTGCATTTCTTATTACCTGGCTGTAGATGGTACAAAATGTTGTAGAGCATTTTGTGTTAAAAATTCTTTGAGATGATCGTATTTCCCAGCATCTCACTGTTCTGCATTGGTTGACAATTAATAAAAGGATTCAGATCAAGACCATGGTATTTGCACACCGGGCCTATTATGGCTCCAGTCCGCAATACCTTACCGAGAGATTTTTACACTACCATCCAATGAGGGGCTTGCGCTCTTCACACATAAATTTCTTGTAATCCTCAAGATAATAAGGACAAGTAAATGAGGAGCAACTATGAAACTGTCTCTCGGGTAAGGTGCATAGTTTAGAAGATGAACTGGCCTCCCAAAACCTCTTAGGACTTGGCTCTTTAGGTTGTGATGTGGTTGCTCTTAGTCTGCAGTCATTTTGATTCTTGCGCCGGGAAACATCTGGAAGCAGCAGTGCATGTTACAAAACCTGTCATTTATTCATTCAAGAGAACATGCACTTGCCAAAGGTTCCGTGTACTTATACTCATGGTTGGGAGGAGTCTTAGGAAAGACTTTAGGGGTGATTCTGCTGGTGGACCTGGACCACCAGACTCTCTGCAACGGAGTGATGGGTCAAGTAGTCCGGTTCACTCGGTGCTAGTCTATGGATGCTACCTACTTAAATAACGAATGGGGCACAGAGGATGGCTTTGTCCTGGTGCCCCAGAGGGTATCTATAAATGCTTAGTTAAATGGTTAGAGAAATTCAGTAGGTGCTCAGCCAGACAGAAGAACCTCCTTCAGAATATTTGTTTGGACCTCCATTGTAGGGAGTTGCAGGTCAAGCACCTCTGCATTCCTTCGCATAACCACTGCAAAAAAAGAGGCATCCTATAATTTTGGCATTCCAATTGCCCTTGTCGTGTTATGGGTGGAATTCGTCCACCACATCATAGTCGTAATTGTCAGTATCTGAGTCAACAAGCAGATGCAAAGAAAGAGCTCTCCTTTGTAGTTAAGGAAAGGTATTGGAGTCAGAAGGGTGCACTACGGTCGGAAACCATTACTGGTAGCAGCTTCTTCCAACACCTTTAGCACCACCATCGATATGACCGGAATTGGCACGGGGAGTGGTGCTAAACCTAACATAAGTGAGGAACACAGAGAATTTTGGAGAAAAAAACTTGTTAGCGACAAGAGAAGTAGCGCACTAGATCCGTGTCCAGAGGTGAGGAAAGAAAGGAACAGATGGGATGTATGATGGAACAATGCATGTGCCAACCATGGATGCCTAAACAATGCGCTCGAAACAACGACCGCGTTGTTTCCATAAATGCCTTTACCACGCATGCCTTTACAAAGATTTTTTGTTGTAAAGGCATGCCTAGTAAAGGCATGTGTGGCAAGGCATGCATGGTTTTCGCATGCCATTCCCCCCACTCGCCCTAAAAATACAACTACTCTGACCCCCCCCACCCTAAAAATACAACTACTCGACCCCCACCGCCTCTAAAAACTACCCCCATAACACCCACCCAGAGCCCTAAAACCTTCCCCGACTCGCCCACCTGCCCTAAAAGAAACCGACCCCACCCCAAAAATAAAACTAACACGCCCCGAAAAACAAAATTACCCCAAACCCCCACAGCACCTCACCCACAAAATAAAACTAACCCGAACCCCCCACCAGCCCCTAAAAACTACACCGATACACCCACCAACCCTGAGCCCTAAAACCTTCCCTGACTCCCACACCTGCCCTAAAAGAAACTGACCCCCACCCCAAAAATAAAACTACCCCGCCCCTAAAAACAAATTTACCCGACCCCTCACCCCGCCTCTAAAATCCCAACCCGCCCTAAATACAAAATTATCCCGACCCCCCCACCCCGCCCCTAAAAACCCAACCCCACCCACCCTAAATACAAAATTACCCCCACTCCCAAAAACAAAATTATCTCGACCTCCTATCCCGCCCTAAAAATCATGGTACCCTGACCCCCGTCCTAAAAACAAACCTGACCCCTGCTCTAAAAACAAAACTACCCCGAGCCCCCACTTCCGCCCCTTGAAAAAAGCGAAGAAAAAAAAACACCCCTCTAAAAAATACTCCCAACCCTCTCCCAGCCCCACTTACCTGAACGCATCCTACCCCGACCCCCCGCCCCTAAAAACAAAAATTACTCCGACCCCCATTCTAAAAACCCGACCCCCACCCGCCCTAAATACAAAATCCTGATCCCCCCACCCCTGCCCCTAAAAACCCACCCGCCCTAAATACAAAATTACCCTGACCCCCCCACCCTGCCCTTAAAAACCCACCTGCCCTAAATACAAAATTACCCCTAAGCCCCTAAAAACTAAATTACCCAGATCCCCCCACCCCGGCCCTAAAAACAAAATTACCCACCATCCCTACTTACCTGACTGCGTGCTCTCCCGATGCTGATTCACTTTTTTCTGCCTTAAACATGCATGTGCGTTGTTCAGCACATGCGTAGTTAAGGCAGAGAAAAAGGGAGTTGTTAACGCAAGCATGGTCCGCTTGCGTTAACAACGTTGTCCTGGTTCCGGCATCGATGTTCCGGACGTTTCCCGAACAGATGCAACGTTATCCTGTTTAATGTCTTTATAGACTGTATTGGATGCAGCCATGTTAGAAAGTGTGGACAGAGAAGAGAGGAGAGAGGTACAGGAGAGTGGGCATGAAAAATGGTTAGGTACATTTTCGGACAATTGGCTGTTTATATTATTAAAGACTGCAATATGAAAAGTCTTGGAACATGTGTTACAGGTTATGGCAACGAGTGATTCCAACAGCTGTGGACCTATGCTGTCATCACTCCATGCAACCCTGCTGGCCATGCATTTCTTCTGAAACGAGGTAAGCAGGAAAAAATACTGGAAGTTATTCAGAGCGGTGGGATTGTCACGAAGCAAGAAATGCAAGGCGTATAGTATTGACCAGGGAGAAAGCTTTTGTCTTCACAAGTGAATACATTTGTTGCGACGGCGTGTCATTTTGAAATACAAGACGCACACCTTTTACTGTTTAATGGTCCAATCTGCTTGTGCACAACTTTTCCGTGTGCATTCCTATACTTAGGCAGCATCACTTGATATTTCCTGAGCATCTGCGGACAACGTTACATTACAGTGCGCAACTACGTGACGTAACGTGACAGTGCCGTGGCGTCTTGTGGCCACCCATATTCTGTTGCTTAGCAACCTTTAGAAAATAAAGAGGGCTGTATACAGGATGAGGCCGTGTTGCCAACCCGAATAATGCTTGTCAAGATTTTTCACAGCTGTTACAGACGGATTTGTTATGAAGGAAAAAAGGTACTTGAAAGTAACCCGTCATCTTCTGTCCACAGTACAAAACAAAAGAAATGCTTGTTGTTTGTGTTTTATATTTCTCTCTCTAATATTTGGTTAGCTAGCATGGAATAAATCGAATCAATAACGTTATTAGGAGGACAGATAGACTACTTTATCAATAATTTTGGCAATACAGAAGACGAAGGGGTGATACTGTAATCAAAATGGAAAAAAGGATTAGTTTTGTATAATTTGGGTCCTGAAGGCCTAAGAGTGTACAGTCAGTTACAGAAAACTGATGGCGATCTTAGCTGTAATATAGGTGACTGCGCACTTATTGTCTCCAGTGTGCATAGCACTGACAAGTGACAGAGATCACATTTTATTAATACATTAGTGGCACAGAAGTTAGCAAACAGCAACTTATAAATCTTCATTTAAAAGCCTAACAAAGAAATTAATGTGAAATGTAAAAATGTGCACATTTGAAATATGGCAGACATTGTGCCCTCCATTTATTTGGATATCATGTTTTGCTATGGCAGATGTAGTGCCTTTATATTTTAGTGAACTACTGACAAACTAATGTTAAAAGTACTGTTTTTAGAGATACAGTAAAGATGAGAAATATATCTTGAGTATTGGATGAAGATAAATTAATCGTACTTATATTGTTGAATATGGATTTTATGAATGTAGAGTTGTGTGCAGAGAAATAAATACACATTTAAATTATTTTTAGCGTTATGCATTAACAATGTCTGCAAATAAATTAATTTTGTTTGCACATTTTAATTAAATGGTAAGCATTAGCATACGTGTTTAGCAATTTGACAAATTGGATTCTTACAATGAAAACGGGTTGTGCTTTATGTGCAAGGATGTCACACATCATGCAGGACAGATCTTTGGGAAATTAGCTGATTTGGCAGAGAAATATGATATTTAGATGAATAAATCCAAACAGTTAAAAAGAAGTTACAGATTCGAATTTGATTCTAGAGACATTGCAAACATAAAATCACCTAGCATGCAAATTCACATTAAAGAATTTGATTCAGAGCATCCAAACACAAGGATCATTGGATGAATGGGAAGGCAGATTGCAAAGAAAAGAGGTCAGAAGAAAAAGCAGACTGCACCCGTAAGTGGTGTACAGCAGGGTGAAAGAGCTGATAAAATGGTGCCAATGAAAGACATTCAGGGAGGGAATTTTGTTCATGTTGCACGGAGCAGAAGTGACATATTGTCTTTTACCAATGATTACCTAAAGCTGAGAAAGAAGCCAGTGGAATGGTACCAACAAACTGAGAGGTTTGTTAAGTTTCCAAAGTGTTTGTGGGAAGATTTTAACACTTTATTTGAAACTGTGGTTCCAGCAGATTTGTGGGTTGAATGTAATCGTGTTGATTGGCCGACTTGTGAACAGCCAAGGGACACAGTGACAGGTGCGCTCTCTGCAGAGGTGATGAAAAGTTTTTATAGGATGATTGAATTTCTGAAAACTAGAGTTTCCCTCAAAGATGTTAATTGGCAGAGAAATGACAGGACAGCTCAGGAGACGAAGGAATCCGTTCATGCTTATTAAGAGAGATTATTGCAAGCATTTAAACAATATAGTGGTACAGAGATTATTGAACCGAGAGATAAGATTCATTTTGTGTTCAGATTTGTACAAGGATTGAAGCCTGAAATTAGCAATATGATTTTGAATCATTTGATTTACTGGCAGGTGAAACCAAATGATGAAGTACTGCAGTACACAAAATACTATAGAGAGGAAATTGAATTGAAGCAGAAGAGATTAAAGGAGAAGGAAACGGTGATGCAAATTAAGTTTGCCTAAGCGGCAGGAATGCAGGGATCACAAGGGAGGATGAGCACAGGAGGAATGCGGGGAATACAACAGCAGGGCAATATAATGTCTCAGTTTAGAGGTTGAAGTTGTGAAGCTTGAGAAGATCAGAATGTCAATGTGGCTGATGTTGAAAGGATGAAGAGAATGCTTCCTTGCCATGCGTACAGGAATGTCGGACACTGGAGATGTGAGTGTCCATACAGTAGCGTAAATAATTTGGTGCAAGGTGGTGGTGTTGTGCAGGTGGTTGATAACAGTCAGTTTAAAAATCAAAGAGTTCAAAGGCCCCGAAACCAAACCATAAATGTTTCCACTGGAGCAGTACAAGTACAATTTCCCCAACAACAAATTCAGGCCTCACAGCAAAGGCAGATTCCACAAGCTCTGATGGTACAGCAACAGGTAATGGTTCCTCAGCAGAACTCAAACCATAGAGCAAATGTAAATATAAATCAGTTAATCACACAATATCCACTAATGGAGTTCAGTGATGAAGTGAATGAAGAATGCCAGAGTGAGAATTCAGAAGAGGAATAATGTATATTGGCTGCCTCACTGAAGGGAGATCAGCTTGGCTCCTATGTGAACACAAATGTTATGGATCATGATGTTTTGTTTCTGGTTGACACTGAAGCAACCTGTTCCACTGTCAGATCTGCAGATGTCCCTAATATTACCCTTTCTCGAAGAACAGTTCAGGTAGCAGGAGTAGCAACCGGTAAACCCCATTAGGGAGTACATCCTGGCCAAGATAGGAACCTTTGAGGATTTACACCAATTTGTAGTTTGCGGTTCAAGTCCTGTGAGTCTATTAGGAAGAGACTTGCTATGCAAATTAAAATGCTCCATCACTCGTACTCATGAATGGATAGCAATTCAAACAAATAGTGATGATGAACCTTCCAGCCAAATTGATGAGATGTATCCTCTTATTTCATTGTTTCCTGTCACGACAGTCGGAGACTTGCCTGATGAATTACAAGACACAGTAATGTTGAGGGTTTGGGATCGCTCTGGAAAAGATAGTAGACTCATCTGAGGTGTTGAACCAGTCAAAGTGACTATAAAGCCAAATGCAGTTTTCCCCAGAATGCCACAGTATAACATGACCCCAGAAGCAATTAAGGAGATTATTCCAATAATTACGGACAATGTTGAGCAGGGAGTTCTAAAAGAAGTGATGAGTAGCTCTTGTAATTCTCCTATTATGGAACTGCGGAAGCCAAGTAGAAAATACCACATAGTCAAGGATTTAAGAAAGGTCAACAAAATAGTGGTATAATGCTGTCCCGTGGTGCCAAATCCAACAGTAATTTTATTCCACATTCTATGTGAAGCAGAATGCTTTTCTGTTATTGATCTGTCTAAAGCATTCTTTTCAGTAACTTTACATGAAGACAGACAGTTAAATTTGGCAGTTGTGTGTATTTGTGGTTTCATATACCACATGGATTCTCAGAATCACCATCTATTTTTAATCAGATCTTGAAAAATAACTTAGAGTCCTTAAATATGCCATATCAGTCCACCTTGGGACAATACATTGATGATTTGATGGTTGCATCCAATACATGTGAACCATGCAGACAAGATCCCACAGCATTGTTGAATCATTTAGGTGAAAACGGACCTAAGGTTTCCCCTACCAAATTACAGTATTGCCAAAAGGAAGTAAAGTATTTGGCTCACCATATTGAGAAAGGTGCAATTAAAGTGTCCAGAGAAAGAGTTGCAACCATTATGCAGATGAACCCCCCCAGTTACACAGAGAGATGTCAGAATGTTTTTGGGCATGGTGAGTTACTGCCGCCAATGGATCTCAAATCTTTCAGTAATTTCCAAACCTATGCAAAAATTAATGCACAAAGACATTACCAACTCAGTCCCATTTGATGAAGAATGCATGAAAGCTTTCACTGAGTTGAGAAAGAGTTTGTGCAGAGCTCCGGCTCTGGGAATGCTTGGATACACAACATGTTATTCACTGTTTGTCATGAATGTGATAGTTGTGCTTTTTCTGTTTTGACACAGTTGCATGGAGGAATAAACAGACCTGTGGCATATTTGTACACCACATTAGAACCTGTTGCTGCAGTTTTGCCCGGCTGCTTAATGAATTTGGCCGCCACTGGTGTAAGTCTTAATCAATGCAGAAGAATTGTGATGGGATATCCTTTAACTGCCTATGTCCCTCATTTGGTTGAGGTCCTTTTGACCCGAACCAAAACCCAATACCTGACTAATGCCAGTCTTGCCCATTATGAGTTATTAATTCTTGGTTCTCCTAATGTGTCTATCGAAAGGTGTTCAGCTTTAAATCCTGCCACATTGTTACCTGTTAATGTTGATGATCCAAATTATGTTTACAAAGTAGAACATGACTGCCTTGATGTCACTGAACTGTGCACCAAACCCAGACCTGTTTTTCAGGATACTCCTTTAGAAGACAATGATCAAGTTGTATTTGTTGATGGCTCATGTTTAAGAGACCAGGAAGGAACCCTGAGAGCTGGTTATGCAGTTTGCACCATCTCAGGAGTAGGTGAAGCCTCATGGCTTCAAGGAGTCATTTCTGCCCAAGTAGCCAAATTGGTGCCCTTACAAGAGCATGCTGTGTATCTGAGCAGCTCAAAGTGACAATATTCACAGATAGCTAATATGGGTTTTGTGTTATGCATGACTTTGGGCAGTTATGGCACCAAAGAGGTTTTATGACATCTTCAGGATAACCCATTAGAAATTATGAAAGAATACACAATTTATTAAATGCATTACAATTACCTGAGAAAACTGCAGTTGTGAAGTGTACCGCACACTAGTGATCCAATGATTATATCTCGTTGGGCAATGCCTATGCTGACCAAATTGCCAGACACTGTGCACTCCATTGCGTCACCTTCAATGAAGAGTGGGGTGGTGGATGGGACACCAGTGAAACAAATCAAAGTTTCCTAATGTCAGTGGTTGATACCTGGGATGAGACTAAGAAATTGCAGGAAGAGACGACAGAGGAAAAACACGGAAGGTGGGGTAGAGCAGGTTGTGTACAAAGAGAGGAAGATGAAGTCTGGATTTCAAATGAAGGGAAAGTAGTGTTGCCAAATTGTTTGTTGACCTCTATGACTACATATTACCATGATCAAGTTCATCTCGACAGAGACGCAATGATTTGCACATTTAAACAGACATGGTACAACCAGAGATTTAGGTTAATTGCAGAAGCAGTATGTCACAGATGTGTTACATGTCAACAAATGAATGTGGGAAAATGCACTATAGTTAATTTGAGTGCACAGGCAGATCGGGAGGTCCATTTAACAGGATGCAACTTGATTTTGTTGAAATGCCCATCTGTAATGGATTGAAGTTTGTGCTGGTGATTGTGTCTGTATTTTACCTTTGGATAGAGTCTATCCAACATGCAGGAATGACAGTCTTACTGTAGCCAAGCTGCTGCTCAGGGAACGGATACCTGGGTTCATCTTTCCGACTTCTTTGGAATCAGATAGACAATCTCATTTTAATAACGAGATCATAAAATTGTTGTGTGTAGTGCTGAACATTGAGCAGAAATTGCACTGCAGTTACAGACCAGAGGCATCAGGATTGGTGGAACAAATGAATGGAACAGTGAAAGCTCAATTGACAAAGGTTTATGCCTCTACAACATTGAAGTGGCCTGATGCATTACCACTTGTCCTGATGAGCATGCGTAGCACCCCTTACAGGAAGGCAGGACTGTATCCGCATGAAATCCTTATGGGGCGTGTGATGAGGTTGCCAGCAGTATCTGCCAATGCACTTGTGAGCATAAAAGATGACTATGTGCTGGATTATTGCAAAGGTCTGGCTGATGTGGTTCGCTCTTTATCTCATCAGGATGAAGCAGCAATGGTTCAAACGGGTCAAGAGCTGTGTCACAGCTTGAAGGCTGGTGGATGGGTGCTCATCAAGAAGCAGGTGAGGAGGACTTGCTTAGGAACAAAGTGGAAAGGACCTTATCAAATCATCTTAGTGACTATAACAGCTGTGGAGTGTGTTGGTCTTCGGAACTGGATTCATGCAAGTCACACATGCAAAGTTCCCTGTTCTCTTGAAGACACAGAGTCTGATCCCCTAGGAGTGAATGTTGAAGGTGAAGGGGTTCAGATCAACCAGGCTGTGAGGACTGAACAAGTGGCTGAAGCAGAACTTGTGCAAGACTGTGAAAATGTAAGCATTCTAAATGCAGATAAGGGTGCAGGAAAGCCAAGTCAAAGCCAACTGACTCCTGCCAACTCTGTAAACGTTAAGAATCCAGTTGCAACCAAAAAGAGAACTGTAAAAGGAGCTCACTGGCCTGCATTTACACTTGACCAGGTTGCTGATAGGCTCCTAACTATAACAGAAGAAGCTGAGCGATTGAATCAAAATGAAGGCAACATTTGTGCTTTGAGGAAATACTCTTCACCAGAATGGACCTATCTTGTTGCAAATGAATGGGAGAACAAATTTATGGCCTTTTGTTTTGTTCGTGAGAATTCAGTTAAACATTCTGGAACTTGACATCGTATTTGAACTGAATTTTGAAATAACCTTGCCGATTTATCAAGAGACACTATACACTGGAAGTAATCATCAGACTGTGATTGAATAAATATGACCTTTTTGAACTATTCTTGAGAAACCTTTATTTGAAACTTCCTGAACTCTCTAGAAGATCAAGAACTGTTGTAAATAAGTGCAAAAAGCCTTTTGAAAAGCAGTTTAGAATTTTTGATTTTTGCTTGCCTTTGCGTTTGAATTTTTCCTTTTTTTTCCCCTCTCTGATTCTACAGAAGGCATGAACCCAGAACAGGGTAAAGGTAGCACGTGTAAATATGTGTTCATTGGTTTAGTCATAGTATGTATGATTTTGAGCATTCTACTGATTGCAGGATTGAGTGTTTCAGTGAAAGGAAATGTGCAAAGCACAGCAACTCCAGTACAGGGAACAACAGCATCTAAGGTGGAGGAGTTTCATAAGGCGAGAGATTGCTTAATTTAAATGACGCAAAGGGAGATTTGTCTTCCACTTTTTATTACAGTCTGTTGCACAAGTATGTGGATACAATGAACGTGCATGACTGTTGTGTGCACATAGATCCCTTTGTCAGTACAAAAAGCAATTACATACCACAGCTTACCACTGACTTATGACATTAGTTGTAGCCTATTGTTAGCACGTTTGAACAATCAAGTTTTATTCTAACCGTGATCTTGTTTTCTATTTTGTTCCCATTAATCATCATCTGAGCAACGTTGCAAAGGCTAAGAACACAGATATAGTAGGAGGATTCTTTGAACCTATACTAACTTTTGGCACAACATACACATACAGAAACAACTTAACAAGTACCCTCACACAAGCAGATAAATAATTTAGTAATCAAATAGATGTCAGAAGAAAAGCAATGAAAGAAAAGATAGAAAAGGAGATACTTTCACATGGTTATAAAAAGAAATCCGTTCACAACATGCCTGATACACAAGAATGCTTAGCTTTAGATCGGCAACATGTAGGGAATCTTTGTATATATAGGCCACAATCAAAAACTGACAATAAGTTTGTAGAGACTATTGACTACAGACATGCGTTTTTGTTTAAGAGTGTGTGAGATTTTATGCTAAATGGACAAGACCCCACTGTCCCTTGTGTATACTATATTTGTGAGAAGAATGCTTATCACAGGTTACCAGAAGGTTGGTATGGCAGATGCTATTTAGGGGTGGTTTTTCCGAAAAATTATCGGGTAGAAAATTTTGACGATCTGGTGTGGAATGAGAGAACTAAGATGAGAATTAAAAGACAAGCAAGTAGTTCAGAGATTTCTGGAAATATATTTGGAGCTTTTATTCCATTAGTAGGCGTGTTGCTAAATGACATTAAGATAAGGAAGTTATCAACCATAGTAGATAAAATGTCAACCGATTTTGCTCCTAATGGATATGGAAATGGTTGCAGTAAGATCAATGGTTTTGCAGAATCTCTTTGCATTAGACATAATTATAGCAAAAGAAGGCAGAGTCTTTCTAGTTTTAAAGGCACAACATTGCTGCACCTATATATCTGACAACAGTAAGGAGATATTTTTCTAACCTGACAAGTCTGAAAAATAACTTGAGTCTGACAAATGCTTGGGAGACAATAGGTGAAGGATTCTCAAGAGTCGGATCTTGGTTTGGAGATTTAGGAAATGGATTTGGGAGAATGATCCTGAAACCTCTATTGATTGTGACGGTGTGCATAATTTGTGCACTTGAATTGTACAAGACCTACAATTTCAGGAAGATACAAAGAGCAAAAAATAAACAGAGGAGAGAAGAGAGTGAAATGGAGAATATGAGAAATAGATACTAAAAGAACCTGAAGAAAATTGAAAACTACAGTAGACCTAGACCTATGCATTATCATACAAGGCTTTGAGTTGTCTCATTGTAAATAAGTGTCCTTTTTATGACGGTATAAATTGCCGTCAGAGGAGGAATTGACAGAGATCAGATTTTAGTAATAGATTAGTGGCACAGAAGTTAGCATATGATGACTTATAAATCTTCATTTTAAAGCCTAACAGAAATTAACATAAATGTGAAAATGAAAAAACTTTTCAATTATAGCGGGCATTGTGCCTCCTGCGTTTATTAGGATATCGCGATTTGCCATGGCAGATGTTGTACATTTATATTTTAGTGAACTACTGACATTATTTAATTTTAAAACTATTATTTTTAGCGATATAGTAAAGATGAAAAATATATCATGAGTATTGAATGAACATTAATTAACCGTACTTATATTGATGTATATGGATTTTATGAATGATGAATTGTGTGCAGAGAAATAAATACATGTTTTAATTATTTTTTGTGTTATGCATTAATGATGTCAGCAAATAAATGAATTCTGTTTGTATATATTAAACAGTACCATTAGCATACTTCTTTAGAATTTGAACTATGTATTTAAGCTTACTTAACTATACTAGCCCTGAAGATTCATTTTTGCTGCATAAGTGAGATGTGCTAATTCATCATGTTCCCTTTGACATGAATTATTTCCTAAGTTTGCTTATGTGTTGAAGAATGTCTTGTATTAAGAGATAGCAATTGTGGTTCTGTTGACCTCGAAATGTAGCAATATTTGTGCTAGCTCTTGGATGGACAACAAGTACTGTTGAATAATTCACATGAGAACTGTGGGATCATCCTGTGGTCCATGGGAAGAAATGCTATTGTTTCAAATAGTATACAAATTGTCATTTTTCAATGGAACTGAATGAATGAATACACATCCCCCATGGCGCGGGTGAGGTTTGTGCGAGAAAAGGTTTCCTGCATCTTTTCTAACAGATAATGGAGTACAATTTACATCACATGGAATGGTTCAGTTTTTACAATTTCCTAGAATAAAGCATACAATTACCTCATTATATCATCCTTCAGGAAGAGGCTGAAACATGATATCAAAGGTATTATACAACTTTGAAGAAGTGCTGGTATAAACCATGCCTACATGGAGTGCAGAATTATTAGGCAAGTTGTATTTTTGAGGATTAATTTTATTATTGAACAACAACCATGTTCTCAATGAACCCAAAAAACTCATTAATATCAAAGCTGAAATTTTTGGAAGTAGTTTTTAGTTTGTTTTTAGTTTTAGCTATGTTAGGGGGATATCTGTGTGTGCAGGTGACTATTACTGTGCATAATTATTAGGCAACTTAACAAAAAAAAATATATACCCATTTCAATTATTTATTATTACCAGTGAAACCAATATAACATCTCAACATTCACAAATATACATTTCTGACATTCAAAAACAAAACAAAAACAAATCAGTGACCAATATAGCCACCTTTCTTTGCAAGGACACTCAAAAGCCTGCCATCCATGGATTCTGTCAGTGTTTTGATCTGTTCACCATCAACATTGCGTGCAGCAGCAACCACAGCCTCCCAGACACTGTTCAGAGAGGTGTACTGTTTTCCCTCCTTGTAAATCTCACATTTGATGATGGACCACAGGTTCTCAATGGGGTTCAGATCAGGTGAACAAGGAGGCCATGTCATTAGATTTCCTTCTTTTATACCTTTTCTTGCCAGCCATGCTGTGGAGTACTTGGACGCGTTTGATGGAGCATTGTCCTGCATGAAAATCATGTTTTTCTTGAAGGATGCAGACTTCTTCCTGTACCACTGCTTGAAGAAGGTGTCTTCCAGGAACTGGCAGTAGGACTGGGAGTTGAGCTTGACTCCATCCTCAACCCGAAAAGGCCCCACAAGCTCATCTTTGATGATACCAGGCCAAACCAGTACTCCACCTCCACCTTGCTGGCGTCTGAGTCGGACTGGAGCTCTCTGCCCTTTACCAATCCAGCCACGGGCCCATCCATCTGGCCCATCAAGACTCACTCTCATTTCATCAGTCCATAAAACCTTAGGAAAATCAGTCTTGAGATATTTCTTGGCCCAGTCTTGACGTTTCAGCTTGTGTGTCTTGTTCAGTGGTGGTCGTCTTTCAGCCTTTCTTACCTTGGCCATGTCTCTGAGTATTGCACACCTTGTGCTTTTGGGCACTCCAGTGATGTTGCAGCTCTGAAATATGGCCAAACTGGTGGCAAGTGGCATCGTGGCAGCTGCACGCTTGACTTTTCTCAGTTCATGGGCAGTTAATTTGCGCCTTGGTTTTTCCACACGCTTCCTGCGACCCTGTTGACTATTTTGAATGAAACGCTTGATTGTTCGATGATCACGCTTCAGAAGCTTTGCAATTTTAAGAGTGCTGCATCCCTCTGCAAGATATCTCACTATTTTTGACTTTTCTGAGCCTGTCAAGTCCTTCTTTTGACCCATTTTGCCAAAGGAAAGGAAGTTGCCTAATAATTATGCACACCTGATATAGGGTGTTGATGTCATTAGACCACACCCCTTCTCATTACAGAGATGCACATCACCTAATATGCTTAATTGGTAGTAGGCTTTCGAGCCTATACAGCTTGGAGTAAGACAACATGCATAAAGAGGATGATGTGGTCAAAATACTCATTTGCCTAATAATTCTGCACTCCCTGTATGGGTTCGGGAAAAAAAACTATACGCACATAGGATAACTTCAATTGAGTCTACTGGATAAAGTCCATTTGTGATGATGAGAGGGCATAGTCCTAATTCCAAGAACAATCAAGGATGGATGAAAAGAGTTAGACTTGTGCAGTGGAACTTAGATGATGTGAAGTAAACTACTTAGACTTCACAGAAATATAAAACTTATTAAGACACCCGTCATGATAGAAAGATTGTACATGATCATAAAAATACATTTTGGTGGCTTGTCGATGAAGAAGTCATTTTGGATGAAACTGAAACAGATAAAGAACATGCTAGAAACTGTTCACCAGAGGATGACTCTTGTGATGAGACATCTGATCCACTTGTCTGTCTGTTATATTTGGAAACAATATTTTGTATTTTTCAATCAGCAAAGTTATTATATATCTTTATATTTAAAAAAGCGGGGGTTAATTGTGCAAATAGTGTTTAAATGTTATTGCTGGATGCTTACGATGCCTACTTATTGCACAAATTGAAATGTTATAGCGCTAATGTATGGCATGTGTTCCATTCTAGAAGGCAGTGGCAGAGAAGAGAGCTGGAGAAGTGTGGACATGGAGAATGGCCAGGGATCTGTTCTATGACCGTTGGTTGTTCTCATTGCTAACAACTCTGTAGCATGGAAAGGTTTTGAGTATACGTTAGAAGAAGCAGATCTTTCAGTCGAATATATACACCAGAGGTGTAGTAAGATGTACAACAGGTGGAAATGATTACAAGAGCCTATCATTCAAAGAATCTTTCTCTAATCAGCTTGTTGCAATCCCAGATAAACAGCAACAGTCAGTGTATGCCTACCCATTCTGCAAAAAGGGATTTCTCTATTCATAAGCCATATTTTAAGTAACTTAGATAAGTGTTGCATTACACAAGACTGGAAAATCAAGAAAAAACAAACTACAAGACTGACTAAACATTTTAAAAGAAGCCACTTTATGTAAACAATCCTACAAAATTAGAAACTGTTAGCTAGATCTCTAAGAAGAATGGATCTGCTGTTTATAGCTCCCATAAAAAGTAATCAGTGTGAATAAGGGAAACAAATCCCCGTTATTAAATGCTATGGTGGGAGTACTGAGAAGCAGATGTTTCCGCTGTCTTCCCAGAGACCCAAGAGAAGTGGTAGAAGGACAGGCATTGATCAACTATCCACAAGCCCATCAAAAGTAGAAAGCACAATGTTGGTCTATTTTTCAACAACATTTCGCCTTATTCAGCATTTGTAGCCACTGAAAATATGTGAAAGGTACACAGTTTCATGAGGCATGCTCCAAAGTAATGAAGTCCTGATCGACTAATGGCAATGACAGACTGGAATTCCTACCAAAGCAGGAGATTTTTGCTGCTGAAAGTCTCTGCTGGGTGTATGCTTCATAGGCATTAAGTTTGTTTCCTTGGTAATGTACTCCAGTGTCATGGGGAATGCAGTGTCGATTTACCCTGTTTTTACTTGGCCATTATTGTTACATCCCAAGAATGGGCAGGCCAACCCTGGTGTCTTCCACACAATTATTAGAAAGGTTAAATTGAGGTAGAATGTTACCAGTTTTTGATAGAGCTTCTTAGGAGGGTTCATGAAATTCCTCCAAAACAAACTGTCACTTGATTTGGTTTTGGTGCCAGAAGATAATGACCTACCTCCTCACGTTTCACTCACCAACACAGCCTGGTTTACAGGAGACAATAGGACTCCTTCAATGCCCAACACTCGCCAGCTTTCCTTCATACGATCATTTGTTGCCTTTAAGCTTGAACCAAAGTGCACTGGGCCCTCTTTATGGGACATGCTGGTGCTTTCAGAATCACAATCAATAAATCATCGATGTGAACACTTGTGGTACTGGAGCTTCATAGCACTTGAAGCCAACTAGACAGCAGGTTTTAACCCAGAATCTGAGAAAGCATATAGGGCCATATGTAGGAACACTTTTTCCCATAGACACAGAATGGGTAAAAACCTTTGCTACATCTGGCCCATAATTTGCTGTAATTACATGATATTTTAAATTTAACAAAATGAAGGGCTATTGAGGAATGTAATTAGAACAATACAATGGCAAGTAAAAATGCAACTTTACTATTACTTGTGGAATATTTCACATGCATCAAACATTTCGGTGCACAATGGGTACAGTTATCACAGACGAACGACTGACATCCTAACCTAACCTTTGTGTTTTATGGTAATATTTTTTTTTGCCTAATGGGCTGGAGTTGGTCCCCAAGCAGGCTACTGGACTTCTACTCTGGGGTAGATACTGAGAGCACCCACTGAGGAGGGTGACTACCAGGTCCTTTGCCAGGCTATGGGAGAAAGAGAGCTGATGGCAGATGACTCAGAGCACAAAGTCGCCTATCTCAAAATGTGTGCTGCCCTTACTTTCTCAGGCCTCACATCACCAGGGAACTAGCAAGGAAGTACAACAATGAATGTGAAGGGCTTGCATGACTTGATACGGTACAGTTGGCTGTAAGAGCCTGAAGGTCACTTAAGTGGGGAAAAAGCAGAGGCTCTACTTAGATACATGATTCCCACTGGAAACAAGTCGATTTAGGAACGGGCTGACAAAGAGAAGTAGGAGATCATTTTCTTTGGCTGACACCTACCCAGTACCCTAAAATCTTTCGAATGCACAGAAAGGGCAAAATGCATTATATTCCTGGCTTATATATGGTTTGTGTGAATGTGGGATATGGTTTGTGTGAATGTGGGATGAGTGATATGAAGAATGACAAGTATTTTGAAGGGTTGCTTAAAATGTTCTTCACGGAGCAACATTGTAATGCTTGTCCAGCAGAACTGCAACAGCATTTTGCTGACTTGAAGAAAACTAAAACACTGAAAACTGAAGTGCCTGCCACAAGTTGTCTAACTAATAGGACAGGACAGAAGTTTCAGGGCTCTGAGCAGATGAAGTTTAATGGTAACAAAGTGTAGAAGCAAGAGGCTCACAATGCACTGAATGCCCACAGCAGCTGCTAACTTCCCAGCAGAGAAAGAAACCAAGGGAGACAGGGGCTTCCAATCAGGAATAGATATCTGACACATGCATTAGTTTCCAGAACAGGCCCAAGGAGTATTGCTCCACACTAACAAACAATGACAGACAAACCTCCAAAACCCATATTGCCAATACCCTGTTGATTTGAAAGACATGTTGAACAGGGCTCCTGTTAAATTAAGGTTAGTGACAACAGGAAGGAGGTGGACCCTGAAGCTGTCTCCCAAGTGCCACTGAAAAACTGTTGTTGAGCTGAGAGATACTGGTGCCAGCCAGACAATAGTTGTCTCTTATGCCGAGACCCCTGAATGAGTTATCTAATGTGCCACACACACTAAATGCTAAGTGACTGACCTTATTATTAAGGGACACCAGCCAGATAAACCTGGAAGGTCTGAAGAACCACAGAAGCATTCAAAGATTTTCACTCAAGGTATAAGAGCCGGCTCTGAGCACCAGGTGGCAGAAGCTGCCAGACCCAATGCTAATCGAAACTTTACCTTGTCCATTTGTCCTAGATAGAGGAGTGGCCCCTTCTCTTATTAGCAGAGAGGAAAAGCAGTTAATTACAGGCAGCTAAGTATAGGGAGGGCACGTAGTCGGGTAAAGCTGGCTGTCTTTTGAACACTGGACCTACTATAACATCAGTTGTTATGAGTTAAACTTAAAACCTTGTAAAGGAATGGGTTTTAGGATGAAGAGAAGAATTTTAGCACCTTATTACTATGAAGCATAAACATATACTGGCATTCTGTGTGATGCCAATTTAGAGGTGTCAAGGAGTAAGATGGTACCCATCTCCCTCCTGTTTTAGTTAACTCTTCAAACTGGATTGAACATCTAGCAAGTAGACTACTATGGGTCACAATCTGATTACTGCCCAAAACTGAGTACAAAGACTTTGCTTACAGCACTACACAATGCGTCCATTACGAAATGTGCGCAGGTAAATTTCACTCTCAAGTTTTGCATGTGAAACTTTATTCAAGTACTGAGGAAATTGAGCATGGAAAACCGTTAGTAGGACTAATACTGTAGGCCAGTGCTTTCCAAACTTTTTTGAACCACAACTCAATTTTTAGAATGAGAAACTTTAACACCCACCTAGCTTTAATGGGAAAGAGGCTGGTGATTTTTTTATGTAACTAAAACATCATGTGGTAGCTTATTGTTGTTTATAGACATCAGAGTTTCCATTGAAATTGCCAGTACATTTGCACAGACATACAGTTTTACTGATAAAACTAAATTGCACACAAATAATAATGTGTCGAAATCAGGGTTCAATGAATATTTATCATTTGTGCATCACTAAGTAAAGTGTCTTGATTTACTTTGATCCTATTACAATCTTTGATTTTTTTTAAATTGCTTCATTTTTGCTTTCTGAACTGCTGAATGTGTACAGCTCATCTACAGGTATTTGCATTTTTTGTGTGTTACAAAATATATGACATCCTACACCGCCTTTCGTATCACACTCCCTGTTCCCCAGCAAAACTGTCATGAATTGACTTTACTTTTCTTTGTCTGAGTGCAAAGTGAGAGGAGTTTGTAAACACCAATTCCCATGTTAAAAAAGTAAGCTGAAATTTGTCAGAAGACATAGCCTGGCATCTGACCTAAGCACATAATTTAAAATCATATCTATTTACTGCTTGGACTTTCGTGACTCATCAAAAATTGCCTGGTGACTTAGTTTAGGAAACACTGTGTAGCCAAAAAAAGAAACACAACCGGACCTCCTCTGCACATTTATCTCACCCTTCATAACTGTAGAAGTTGTAATTGAGTCTTAAAAGAGCAATTGATTTTTCTCTACCTCTGGAACAAGTCAAATGTGATACAATTAAATGTGGAGGCACTTGGACATCACACAGATCAAAGATATCTCAAGAATTTTAGATGATGAGTAAGGAAAATGTCACTTACCCAGGGTACATCTGTTTGTGGCATGTAGTGCTGCAGATTCACATGCTATGCATTATTCTGCCATCTAGTGTTGGGCTCGGAGTGTTACAAGTTGTTTTTCTTCAAAGAAGTCTTTTCGGAGCCATGGGATCGAATGACTCCTCCTCTCGGTTATACTGCGCATGGGCATCAACTCTGCTGTTAGATTGTTTTCCCGCAAAAGGGAGTAGGAAGGAGTGACAGAGTGTAATAATATAAATGTTGTATAGAAATAGTAAGTAAAAATAGATGTCCATGGAAATGGAAATGTATATACATATGTACAAATTAGAAAAAAACTGCAACAACTACAGGCTTCCGGGGAGGAGGGAGGGTGTATGTGAATCTGCAGCACTTCATGCCACAAACAGATGTACACTGGGTAAGTGACATTTTCGGTTCGATGGCATGTGTAGCTGCAGAAACACATGCTATGCATAGACTGCAAAGCAGTTACTCTTCCCAAGAAATGTGGTGGTTAGCCTGTAGGAGTTGGAGTTGTTTGAAATAGTGTTCTTAAGGCAGCTTGACCAACATTGGCCAGTTGCTTTGAGAATACATCTACACAGTAATGCTTTGTAAATGTATGTGGTGTAGACCATGTGACAGCTTTACATATGTCTTCCATTGGTACGTTTTCTAAAAATGCCATAGATGCACCTTTTTTATTAATGGAATGTGCTTTAGGTGTGATTAAAAGTTGTCTTTTTGCCTTAATGTAACATGTTTGTATACATTTAACAATCCATTTTGCTAATCCTTGTTTAGAGATAGATTTCCCTTTATGTGGTTGTTCAAAAGCAAGGAAAAGCTGTTTTGTTTTTCTGAATTCTTTTGTTCTATCCACATAGTACATTAGAGCTCTTTTAAGGTCAAGAGTGTGAAGGGCTCTTTTTGCAATTGAATCTAGCTGTGGGAAGAAGACTGGCAATTCCACGGTTTGGTTTATGTGAAAAGGTGATACAACTTTTGGCAGAAATTTTTGATTAGTTCTAAGTACAACTTTATGTTGTGTACTTGGAAAAAAGGTTCTTCAAGAGGGAATGCTTGTATTTCACTAACTCTTCATAATGAAGTAATGGCCACTAGGAAAGCAACTTTCCAGGTTAAGAATTGAATCTCACAGGAATGCATGGGTTCAAAAGGTGGGCCCATTAGTCTTGTGAGTACAATATTGAGATTCCAAGCAGGAACAGGTGGTATTCTAGGTGGAATAATACGTTTTAGTCCTTCCACAAAGGCTTTTATAACAGGGACTCTAAGGAGTGAGGTATGTTGTATAGTCTGCAAATATGCTGATTTCGCAGTAAGATTAATTTTAATAGAAGAGTGCAGGAGGCTGGCCTGGCTTATAGTGGGTACCTTGTGGTACTTACACCTTGTGCCAGGTCCAGATATCCCTTATTAGTAGATTAGTAGTGTTCTAGCAGCTTAGGCTGATAGAGGTAGCTATAGCAGAGCAGCTTAGGCTGAACTAGGAGACATGCAAAGCTCCTACTATACCACTTATATCACTTAGCACTATATCATAAGAAACACAATACTCAGAGTTACTAAAAATTAAAGGTACTTTATTTTAGTGACAATATGCCAAAAGTATCTCAGAGGATATACTCCCTTAGGAGGTAAGAAATATACACAAAATATACACACAAACCAAAATCAGGTAAGTAAACAGTTAGAAAAGCACTGCAAACACTGTAGAACACAATAGAATGCAATAGGAGACAAAAGGCCTAGGGGCAACATGCAAACACTGTAGAACACAATAGAATGCAATAGGAGACAATAGGCCTAGGGGCAACACAAACCATATACTCCAAAAGTGAATGCGAACCACAAATGGACCCCAGGCCCAGTGTACTGTGTAGAGGGTCGCTGGGAGTGTAAGAAAACACTAAGGGTGTCCAAGATACCCCACCCCAAGACCCTGAAAAGTAGGAGTAAAGTTACCCTACTACCCCAGAAAGACAGTAAAGTCGAGATAGGGGATTCTGCAAAGACAACAACTGACTGCACAGCACTGAAGACAGATTCCTGGACCTAAGGACCTGTAAAGGAAGGGGACCAAGTGCAAGAGTCACGCAAGTGTCCAGGGGGGCAGGAGTCCACTAAACCCTGGATGAAGGTGCAAAAGGGCTGCCTCCGGGTGGAAGAAGCTGAAGATTCTGCAACAACGGAAGGTGCCAGGAATATCTCCTTCGGTCAGAAGATGTCCCACGGCGTGCTGGAGATTGCAGAGTTGTTTCCATGCAGAAAGACAGCAAACAAGCCTTGCTAGCCGCAAGAGTCACGGTTGAAGGTTTTGGGTGCTGCCAGGGCCCAGGAAGGACCAGGAGGTCGCCGCTTGGAGGAGGAGGCAGAGGGGGTGCTCAGCAACACAGAGAGCCCAGACAGAAACAGGCAGCACCCGCAGAAGCACCTGAACAGGCGTTCAGAAGATCTGAGCACGGCAGTCATCTCAGCACAACAAAAGAGGGTCCCACGAAGTCGGAGTCCAACTCAGCGAGTTGGGAAATGCAGGACGGCGTGCTGGGGACCTGGGCTAGGCTGTGCACAAAGGAAGTCTTGCAAAAATGCACAGAAGCCCTAGCAGCTGCAGTTCACGCAATACACAGGATTACTGTCCGGTATGGGGAGGCAAGGACTTACCTCCACCAAATTTGGACAGAAGGGCCACTGGACTGTCGGGGACACTTGGATCCAGCTCCTGTGTGCCAGGGACCATGCTCGTCAAGATGAGATTGACGGTGATGCAGAAGTTTGGTGCCTGTGTTAGCAGGGGGAAGATTCCGTCGACCCACTGGAGATTTCTTCTTGGCTTCCAGTGCAGGGTGAAGGCAGACAGCCCTCAGAGCATGCACCACCAGGAAACAGTCGAGAAAGCCAGCAGGATGAGGTGCTACAATGTTGCTGGTAGTCTTCTTGCTACCTTGTTGCGGTTTTGCCGGCATCCTGGAGCAGTCAGCGTTCGATCCTTGGCAGAAGTCGAAGAGAGAAGTGCAGAGGAACTCTGGTGAGCTCTTGCATTCGTTATCTGGTGAGAAACCCACAGGAGAGACCCTAAATAGCCCTCAGAGGAGGATTGGCTACAGAGAGAGGTAAGCACCAATCAGGAGGGGTCTCTAACGTCACCTGCTGGCACTGGCCACTCAGAGGTCTCCATTGTGCCCTCACACCTTTGCATTCAAGATGGCAGAGGTCTGGGAAACACTGGAGGAGCTCTGGGCATCTCCCCTGAGGAGGTGCTGGTCAGGGGAGTGGTCACTCCCCTTTCCTTTGTCCAGTTTCACGCCATAGCAGGGCTGGGGGAATCCCTGAACCGGTGTAGCCTGGCTTATGCAAGGAGGGCACCATCTGTGCCCTTCAAAGCATTTCCAGAGGCCAGGAGAGGCTACTCCTCTCAGGCCCTTAACACCTATTTCCAAAGGGAGAGGGTGTAACACTCTCTCTCAGAGGAAATCCTTTGTTCTGCCTTCCTGGGACTGGGCTGCCAGGCCCCAGGGGGGCAGAAACCTGTCTGAGGGTTGGCAGCAGCAGTAGCTGCAGAAAAAACCCCGGAGAGCTAGTTTGGCAGTACCCGGGCTCTATGCTGGAGCCCCGGGGATGCATGGAATTGTCACCCCAATACCAGAATGGTATTGGGGTGACAATTCCATGATCCTAGACATGTTACATGGCCATGTTCGGAGTTACCATTGTGACGCTACATATAGGTAGTGACCTATATGTAGTTCACATGTGTAATGGTGTCCCCGCACTCAAGTCCAGGGAATTTGCCATGAACAATGTGGGGGCACCTTGGCTAGTGCCAGGGTGCCCTCACACTAAATAACTTTGCACCTAACCTTCACTTAGTGAGGGTTAGAAATACAGGTGACTTATAACTTACTTAAGTGCAGTGTAAAATGGCTGTGAAATAACGTGGACGTTATTTTAATCAGGCTGCAGTGGCAGTCCTGTGTAAGAATTGTCTGAGCTCCCTATGAGTGGCAAAAGAAATGCTGCAGCCCATAGGGATCTCCTGGAACCCCAATACCCTGGGTACCTAGGTACCATATACTAGGGAATTATAAGGGTGTTCCAGTGATCCAATCAGAATTGGTAAAATTAGTCACTAGCCTGCAGTGACAATTTTAAAAGCAGAGAGAGCATAAACATTGAGGTTCTGGTTAGCAGAGCCTCAGTGATACAGTTAGGCACCACACAGGGAACACATACAGGGCGCACTTTATGAGCACTGGGGTCCTGGCTAGCAGGATACCAGTGACACAGGCAAAAACAACATACATACAGGTAAAAAAATTGGGGTAACATGCCAGGCAAGATGGTACTTTCCTACACAACCCACCCCCACCCCCCAAACGAGGGACAATAAGGCTAACCTTGCCCAGATGAGTCTTCATTGTCTAAGTGGAAATATCTGGAGAGTCCATCTGCATTGGAGTGGGTACTCCCAGGTCTATGTTCCACCGTATAGTCCATTCCCTGTAGGGATATGGACCACCTCAACAATTTAGGGTTTTCACCTTTCATTTGTTTTAGCCAAAGTAGAGATTTGTGGTCTGTCTGAACAATAAAGTGAGTACCAAACAGGTATGGTCTCAACTTTTTCAGTGCCCAGACCACAGCAAAGGCATCCCTCTCTATGGCAGACCAACGCTTTTCTCTAGGGGTCAACCTCCTGCTGATAAAAGCAACAGGTTGATCCTGGCCCTCAGTATTAATTTGTGATAGCACTGCCCCAACCCCTAATTCAGAAGCATCAGTCTGGACTATGAACTTTTTGGAGTAGCAAGGGCTTTTTAGGACAGGTGCAGAGCACATGGCCTGTTTGAGCTCATCAAAAGCTTTTTGACAGCTGGCTGTCCACAATACCTTTTTAGGCATCTTTTTACTAGTGAGGTCATTAAGAGGAGCTGCAATGGAGCCATAATTTTTAATAAACCTCCTATAATACCCTGTGAGGCCTAAAAAGGCTCTCGCCTGGGTTTGAGATGTAGGGGGAGCCCATTCCATAATGGTCTGGATCTTCCCCTGCAGTGGTGCAATCTGTTCCCCACCTACCAGGTGACCCAGATAAATCACTTTCCCCTGCCCTATCTGGCACTTTGAGGCCTTGATAGTGTGATCATCCCAGGTGGAGCTAAAGACAGCTACATCATCCAGATATGCTGCACTGAAAGCTTCCAACCCTTGCAGGACTGTGTTCACCAACCTTTGAAAAGTGGCAGGTGCATTCTTCAGACCAAAGGGCATCACAGTGAATTGATAGTGCTCTCCAATGGTTGAGAATGCAGTTTTAGGTTTTGCATCTTCTGATAATTTAATCTGCCAATACACTGCAGTTAAATCAAAAGTGCTTAGATACTTGGCAGAAGCCAGTGTATCTATCAGCTCATCTGCCCTGGGTATAGGGTAAGCATCTGTCTTGGTTACTTGGTTGAGCCCTCTATAGTCAACACAAAACCTCATCTCTCTTTATCCATCTTTACTGTGAGGTTTTGGAACCAGCACCACTGGGCTAGCCCATGGGCTTTCTGAAGGCTCAATCACTCCTAAGTCCAACATTTTCTGAACTTCTTGTTTAATGCAGTCCCTGACATGGTAGGCTGCCTATAAATCTTACTTTTGACAGGTAAGCTGTCTCCAGTATTGATTGTATGCTCACACCAAGTAGTGGTACCTGGTATCTGTGAGAAGAGTTCAGAAAACTGACTTAAAAGGTTTACACAGTTATCTTTCTGCTCAGCAGTAAGACAATCAGCAAGTACTACTCACTTCACTAAGCCATCAGCTTCAGTGGTGGAGATGAGATCAGGGAGAGGGTCACTCTCTTCTTCCTGTCCCTCATCAGTTGCCATGAGCAGGGTGAGATCAGCCCTGTCATAGTAGGGTTTCAAGCGGTTGACATGGAGCACCCTAAGGGGACTCCTGGCAGTGCCTAGGTCTACCAAGTAGGTAACCTCACCCTTTTTCTCAACAATTAGATGGGGTCCACTCCGTTTGTCCTGGAGTGCTCTTGGGGCCACAGGCTCCAATACCCACATCTTCTGTCCTGGGTGGTACTGGGTCAGGACAGCCTTCTGGTCATGCCATTGCTTTTGTAGCTCCTGGCTGGCCTGAAGGTTTGTAATGGCCTTTTTCATGTACTCAGCCATTCTTGATCTTAGGCCAAGTACATAATCCACAATGTCTTGTTTAGGAGCTTTTAAAGGTTGTTCCCAACCCTCCTTAAAAAGTGCAAGGGGACCTCTCACAGGGTGCCCAAAGAGGAGTTCAAAGGGGCTAAAGCCCACTCCTTTTTGGGGTACCTCTCTGTAAGCAAAAAGGAGGCAAGGTAACAGGGCATCCCATCTCCTTCTGAGTTTTTCAGGGAGTCCCATTATCATACCTTTGAGAATTTTATTAAACCTCTCAACCAGACCATTTGTTTGTGGATGATAAGGAGTAGTGAACTTGTATGTTACACCACACTCCTTCCACATTGCTTTGAGGTATGCAGACATGGAGTTACTACCTCTGTCTGACACCACTTCCTTAGGGAAGCCCACTCTGGAAAAGATTCCCAGGAGGGCCTTTGCCACTGCAGGAGCTGTAGTGGTCCTTAAGGGGATTGCTTCAGGGTACCTAGTGGCATGGTCCACTACCACAAGGATAAACCTATTGCCTGAAGCCGTTGGAGGATCAAGAGGGCCAACTATGTCAACCCCGATCCTTTCAAAGGGCACCCCAACCACAGGAAGTGGAATTAAGGGGGCCTTTGGAGTGCCACCAGTCTTGCCACTAGCTTGGCAGGTCACACAAGAGCGACAAAATTATTTGGTGTCCTCTGACATATGAGGCCAGTGAAACAGAGGAACAAGCCTGTCCCAAGTTTTACTTTGGCCCAAATGCCCAGCCAAGGGAATGTCATGTGCCAAGGTAAGAAGAACCTCTCTCTGTACTGCAAAGGGATGACCAATCTCCTGGCAGCTCCAGGTTTAGGATCCCTTGATTCAGTATACAGGAGGTTGTCTTCACCATACACCTTACGGCTGTCACTGACATCCCCATTCTGCTGCATGACAGCTTGCTGTCTCAAACCCTCAAGTGTGGGACAGGTCTGCTGTGCCACACTCAGCTCTTCCCTAGCAGGCCCCCCTGCACCCAAAAGCTCAGCAGTGTCTGCTGCCAGCTCATCTGGTGTAGGTTCTGCACAGGGAGAGGATTCCTCTTCCTCAAAAGGGGAATCTTCCGGTGAGGGAGGGATAGTAGGCAAGGATTTACCCTTCCTGCCCCTAACTTTTAGGAGCACTTGGTCCATTGTTCCAGGATCCAAGTTTCCCTGTCCTTTATGCTCCTTGGCCTAAGCCCTTGTTAAAGCAAAAATATGCCCAGGAATGCCCAGCATTGCTGCATGAGCCTCCAACTCCACTTCAGCCCAAGCTGATGTCTCCAAATCATTGCCTAGTAAGCAATCTACAGGTACTTCAGTGGCTACCAAAACTTTCTTTGGACCAGTAACCCCCCCCCCCCAGTTGAGATTCACAACAGCCATGGGGTGGCGAAGTGTGTTATTGTGAGCATCAGTCACTTGGTACTGCTGACCAAGTAGGTGTTGATCAGGGTGAATCAGTTTCTTTATAACCATAGTTACACTGGCTCCAGTGTCCCTGTAGGCCTCAACACCATTAATTAGGGGTAGTTGCTTGTACTTACCCATATTAAGGGGACAAGCAATCAAGGTGGCAAAGTCAATGCCACCATCAGAGACTAAAACAGCCTCTGTGGTCTCCCTAACAAGACCAACCCCAACTACACTACCAATAGTGAGCCCAGCTACATCCTTGAATTAGCTATTTGTAGTAGACTTCCCACCACCACTGCTATTACTAGGGGGACTAGAGGTTCCAGTTGGGGTTGTGGTAGTGGGAGCCTTGATGTTTTTCTTTGGGCAAGTGGCATCCCTTGCCCAATGGCCTTTTACTTTACATAAATAACACCATGGCTTTTTCTGATTGTGGGAAGAGGATTTGGACCCACCACCCCCAGATGATTTTTATGGGCCTGATGAAGACTCAGAATGTTTTTTTATCTTTGTCCCCACCCTTGTCAGAAGACTTACCATCCTTCTTCTTGCCATCCTTGTCACCACCTGTATGAACTTTTCTGTTCACTCTTGTTCTGACCCATTTGTCTACCTTCCTTCCCAATTCTTGGGGAGAGGTCAGAACTGAGTATACCAAGTACTTGTGCAACAAATCAGACACACAATTGTTCAAAATATGCTCTCTCAGGATTAGATTATACAGGCTTTCATAGTCAGTCACCTTACTGCCATGTAACCAACCCTCCAAGGCCTTCACTGAACAGTCTACAAAGTCTGTCCAGTCTTGAGAGGACTCTTTTCTGATGTCTCTGAACTTAATCCTGTATTGTTCAGTGGTTAAGCCAAATCCATCCAAGAGTGCATCCTTTAAAACTTTGTAGTTATTAGCATCACTTTCTCTGACAGTAAGGAGCCTATCCCTACCCTTACCAGTGAAAGATAGCCACAAGATAGCAGCCCACTGCCTTTGAGGGACCAACTGTACCATACAGGCCCCTCTCAAGTGCAGCAAACCACTTGTTAATGTCACCCCCTCCTTGTAAGGGGGGACTATCTTATGCAGGTTTCTGGAATCTTGATCTCTAACAGGATTGCTATCAGAAATACTGCTGCTGCCACCATGGGGCACTAACCCCAACCTCTGCCTTTCCCTTTCCACAACCAGAGATTCCCTGTCTAAGGCCAGCTGCTGCTGTTTAAGCTTCAGGCTGGCCTCTTCCAACCTCAGCTTTCTGAGTTCCCTTTCCATTAAGTTGTCCTCAGGGTGGGAGGGTTGGGAATTGTGAGACACAGAAGAAATGTGGGAATTGGCAGAGTTAGACCTGTCCCTAACTGACTGGACTCTAGTAACCTGGCCTTTAGGAGTGAAAGGTGCCCTACTAGTGTGTGACCCCCTCCCACTACCAGTGTCACTAGATGGCCTGTTAGCTGACAGGTCCTTGGAAGAACCCTCCCCAGCATCCTCAGGGGACTCCTCTGAGTCTGGCTGGGTATCCCCTTCCTCTACCTCCAGACTGGTTCTGGTCACTTTCTAGGAGAAGGCTAAGGAGAAGATCTTTGGTAGGATTCTTACCAATTGCTAAACCTCTTTCAATGCAGAGACCTCTCAAACTTTAAAAGTTTAGATTCCTATATGTCGCCTGGACAACTGTGGGAGTAAGCTCTACTGCAGACAAGACAGAAAAGGTTTAGGACAGAGAGAGAAAAAAGTTTTTGGAACTTTTAAACTGAACAGAGAAAAACTTTTCCAAACTTTTGAAAGTTTTCAGAAACTTTTCAGAAACTTTTTAGAAAGTTTTAGAGAAGGAAAGTTAAACTGTTTAGGTTACTGTGTATATTCTGAAGTATTTGGTATATGTTTCCCTTATGAAAAGCACCAATGACAAAGTGGTAAAGCAGTTACAAGTACTTATCCCATCGCTGCACCACCAATGTAGGAGGCTGGCCTGGCTTATAGTGGGTACCTTATGGTACTTACACCTTGTGCCAGGTCCAGTTATCCCTTATTAGTAGATTGGTAGTGTTCTAGCAGCTTAGGCTGATAGAGGTAGATATAGCAGAGCAGCTTAGGCTGAACTAGGAGACATGCAAAGCTCCTACTATACCACTTATATCACTTAGCACTATATCATAAGAAACACAATACTCAGAGTTACTAAAAATAAAGGTACTTTATTTTAGTGACAATATGCCAAAACTATCTCAGAGGATATACTCCCTTGGGAGGTAAGTAATATACACAAAATATACACACAAACCAAAATCAGGTAAGTACACAGTTAGAAAAGGAGTGCAAACACTGTAGAACACAACAGAATGCAATAGGAGACAATAGGCCTGGGGGCAACACAAACCATATACTCCAAAAGTGGAATGCGAACCACAAATGGACCCCAGGCCTAGTGTAGTGTGTAGAGGGTCGCTGGGAGTGTAAGAAAACACTAAGGGTTCCCAAGATACACCACCCCAAGACACTGAAAAGTAGGAGTAAAGTTCTCCTACTACCCCAGAAAGACAGTAAAGTTGAGATAGGGGAATCTGCAAAGACAACAACTGACTGCAAATCACTGAAGACGGATTCCTGGACCTGAGGACCTGTAAAGGAAGGGGACCAAGTCCAAGAGTCACGCAAGTGTCCAGAGTGGCAGGAGTCCACTAAACCCCGGATGAAGGTGCAAAAGGGCTGCCTCCGGGTGGAAGAAGCCGAAGATTCTGCAACAACAGAAGATGCCAGGAACTTCTCCTTTTGTCAGAAGATGTCCCACGGCGATCTGGAGAATGCAGAGTTGTTTCCACGCAGAAAGACCGCAAACAAGCCTTGCTAGCCGCAAGAACCGCGGTTAAAGGTTTTGGGTGCTGCCAGGGCCCAGGAAGGACCAGGAGGTCGCCCCTTGGAGGAGGAGACAGAGGGGGGCGCTCAGCAACACATAGAGCCCACGCAGAAGCAGGCAGCACCCCCAGAAGCACCTGAACAGGCGTTCAGAAGATCTGAGCACGGCGGTCGTCTCAGCACAACAAAAGAGGGTCCCACGAAGTCGGAGTCCAACTCAGCGAGTTGGGCAATGCAGGACCGAGTGCTGGGGACCAGGGCTAGGCTGTGCAAAAGGAAGTCTTGCAAAAAAGCACAGAAGCCCTAGCAGCTGCAGTTCACGCAATACACCGGATTACTGTCTGGCGTGGGGAGGCATGGACTTACCTCCACCAAATTTGGAAAGAAGGGCCACTGGACTGTCGGGAACACTTGGATTCCGCTCCTGTATTCCAGGGACCACGCTCGTCAAGATGAGAGGGGACCCAGAGGACCGGTGATGCAGAAGTTTGGTGCCTGCGTTAGCAGGGGGAAGATTCAGTCGACCCACTGGAGATTTCTTCTTGGCTTCCAGTGCAGTGTGAAGGCAGACAGCCCTCAGAGCATGCACCACCAGGAAACAGTCGAGAAAGCCAGCACGATGAGGCGCTACAATGTTGCTGGTAGTCTTCTTGCTACTTTGTTGCGGTTTTGCAGGTGTCCTGGAGCAGTCAGCGGTCGATCCTTGGCAGAAGTCGGAGTGAGAAGTGCACAGGAACTCTGGTGAGCTCTTGCATTCGTTATCTGGTGAGAAACCCACAGGAGAGACCCTAAATAGCCCTCAGAGGAGGATTGGCTACAGAGAGAGGTAAGCACCAATCAGAAGGGGTCTCTGACGTCACCTGCTGGCACTGGCCACTCAGAGGTCTCCATTGTGCCCTCACACCTCTGCATTCAAGATGGCAGAGGTCTGGGACACACTGGAGGAGCTCTGGGCACCTCCCCTGGGGAGGTGCTGGTCAGGGGAGTGGTCACTCCCCTTTCCTTTGTCCAGTTTCGCGCCAGAGCAGGGCTGGGGGGATCCCTGAGCCGGTGTAGACTGGCTTATGCAAGGAGGGCACCATTGGGCCCTTCAAAGCATTTCCAGAGGCCAGAAGAGGGTACTCCTCTCAGGCCCTTAACACCTATTTCCAAAGGGAGAGGGTGTAACACCCTCTCTCAGAGGAAATTCTTTGTTCTGCCTTCCTGGGACTGGGCTGCCCAGGCCCCAGGGGAGCAGAAACCTGTCCGAGGGTTGGCAGCAGCGGTAGCTGCAGAGAAAACCCCGGAGAGCTAGTTTGGCAGTACCCGGGCTCTATGCTGGAGCCCCGGGGATGCATGGAATTGTCCCCCCCAATACCAGAATGGTATTGGGGGGGACAATTCCATGATCCTAGACATGTTACATGGCCATGTTCGGAGTTACCATTGTGACGCTACATATAGGTATTGACCTATATGTAGTTCACGTGTGTAATGGTGTCCCTGCACTCACAAAGTCCAGGGAATTTGCCCTGAACAATGTGGGGGCACCTTGGCTAGTGCCAGGGTGTCCTCAGACTTAGTAACTTTGCACCTAACCTTCACTAAGTGAGGGTTAGAAATATAGGTGACTTATAAGTTACTTAAGTGCAGTGTAAAATGGCTGTGAAATAACGTGGACGTTATTTCACTCAGGCTGCAGTGGCAGTCCTATGTAAGAACTGTCTGATCTCCCTATGGGTGGCAAAAGAAATGCTGCAGCCCATAGTGATCTCCTGGAACCCCAATACCCTGGGTACCTAGGTACCATATACTAGGGAATTATAAGTGTGTTCCAGTGTGCCAATCAGAATTTGTAAAATTAGTCACTAGCCTGCAGTGACAATTTTAAAAGCAGAGAGAGCATAAACACTGAGGTTCTGGTTAGCCGAGCCTCAGTGCTACAGTTAGGCACCACACAGGGAGCACATACAGGGCACACCTTATGAAGACTGGGGTCCTGGCTAGCAGGATCCCAGTGACACAGGCAAAAACAACATACATACAGGTAAAAAATGGGGGTAATATGCCAGGCAAGATGGTACTTTCCTACAATGAGAAAGCTAAATTTGACTTCTGTAAATGAAGTAGGCAGCATACAATATCTTGTACTGATGCTGTAAGTGGGTCAGTATTTTTAGTTGACAGTAATAAACAAATTGTTTCCATTTGTTAGCATAGCATTGCCTACTTGTAGGCTTGCATGCTTGTTTGAGAACTTCTATGGATTCTAATGGAAGAATTAAGTATCCAAATTCTATGACTTCAGGAGCCAAATCACTAAGTTGAGAGCAATGGGATTTGGATGTCTGATTTGTCCTTTGTTTTTGTGTTAACAAATCCGGTCTGTTTTGAAGTTTGTAGTGAGGTACTACTGAGAGGTCTAGAAGTGTTGTGTACCAATGTTGACGTGCCTATGTTGGGGCTACAAGTATCATGGTGAGAGAGGTCTGACGCAGTTTGTTGACCAGAAATGGAAGTAGTGGGAGAGGGGGAAAAGCGTATGCAAATATCCCTGACCAATTGATCCATAGAGCATTGCCCTTGGACAGAGGGTGTGAGTGTCTGGATGCAAACTTTTGGCATTTTGCGTTTTCGCTTGTTGTGAATAGGTCTATTTCTGGTGTCCCCCACTTTTGAATATACTGATGAAGTACTTGAGAGTGAATTTCCTATTCGTGTATCTGTTGGTGTGTTCTGCTTAGAAGATCCGCTAGCTGGTTGTGTATTCCTGGGATGTATTCTGCTAGTAGATGAATGTGATTGTAAATTGCCAATTTCTATATTGTTTGGGCTAGAAGGGACAGTTGAGATGAATGTGTCCTGCCTTGTTTCTTTAGGTAATATATGGTCATCATATTGTCTGTTTTATCAAGACAGTCTTGTGTTTGAGAAGTGGCTGAAACGCTTTTAGGGCAAGGAACACAGCTAATAATTCTAAATGGTTTATGTGATAATTTAGCTGTTTTGAATCCCATTCCCCTTGAATGGTAAGGTTGTTGAGATGAGCTCCCCAACCTATAAGTGATGCATCGGTTGTTATTGTGGTCTGAGGTAAAGGGTCTTGAAATGACCGCTCCTTCATTAAATTGCTGAGAGTCCACCATTGAAGGGACCTGTGCGTTTGGCGGTCTAACAACACTAGATCTTGCAACTGACCCTGTGCTTGAGACCATTGGTGTGAGAGGCACTGTTGTAGTGTTCTCATGTTTAGTCTTGCATGCAGTACTATTGCTATGCATGATGCCACCATTCCCAATAGTTTCATGATAAATCTTACAGTGTATTGTTGATTTGGCTGCATTTGTGGTATGAGATTTTGGAAAGCTTGTATCCGTTGTGGATTTGGATAGGCTAAGGCTTTTTGTGTATTGAAAATACCACCTAGGTAAGGTTGCACCTGTGCTGGCTGAAGATGGGATTTTTGGTAGTTGTATGTAGGGTCTCTATTGTGTATTGAGTGTGTTGCTGACATTGTATAAGATTGCTTGATTTTATTAGCCAATCGTCTAGATAAAGAAAGACATGTATGTGTTGTCTTCTTAGGTAAGCTGCTACTACCACTAGACATTTTGTAAATACTCTTGGAGCTGTTGTTATGCCGAATGGCAGAACTTTGAATTGGTAATGTTTTCCTGCTATTACAAATCGGAGATATTTTCTGTGAGCTGGATGGATGGGTATATGGAAATACGCATCCTTGAGATCTAATGCAGTCATGTAATCTTGTGTTTGTAGTAGTGGAATGACGTACTGCAGAGTTACCATGTGAAAATGTTCTGACAGTATATACAGATTTAGAGATCTGAGGTCTAGGATGGGTCTGAAAGTGCCATCCTTTTTGGGAACAAGGAAGTATAGTGAGTACACTCCTGTTCCTTGTTGAGAATGTGGGACCAATTCTATTGCCTGTTTTAGTAGTAGCGATTGTACCTCTTGTTTTAATAGAACATTGTGTTCTGGGGACAATTTGTGATAACGTGGAGGAATGTTTAGAAGGGTAGAAATCAATTCTAGGCAATAGCCATTGCGGATAATTGACAATACCCATTGGTCTGTGGTGATATTTTGCCATTGGAAGTGGAATTGCTGCAGTCTGCCCCCCTCAGGAGATGTGTGGGGTTGAGGGATGGTTAATAAGTCACTGTTTAGATGGGGAAGTGGCTTGTTTTGAGACCTGGAATTTGCCTCTGGTTTTAAAGTGCCGGCCTCTACAAGAACCTCTAAATCCCCCTCTCTGGTACTGCTGTTGTTGCCCTTGTTTTGCCTGGGAGGTAGAAGCCTCTGTGGATTGTGGCTTGAATCCTCCTATAAATTGTTGCCTACGGAAGGAGCCTCTGTAAGGTGTTGTACACAAGGCTCCCATTGCTTTGGCAGTGTTTGAGTCCTTCCTGAGTTTTTCTATGGCAGTGTCAACCTCAGGACCAAACAGTTGTTTTTTACTGAAAGGCATATTCAGCACTGCCTGCTGTATTTCTGGTTTGAAACCAGAGGAACGTAGCAATGCGTGTTTGCGTATGGTGACAGCGGTATTCATGCTTCTAGCTGCTGTATCTGCAGCATCAAGGGCAGACCGTATTTGGTTGTTACTTATGGCCTGACCCTCCTCAACAATCGTTTGTGCTCTTTTTTGGTGTTCTTTTGGCAGGTATTGTAGGAGTTTGTGCATCTCGTCCAAGTGGGCTCTAACATACCTTGCCAGCAAGGCTTGCGAGTTTGCAATTCACCATTGGTTAGCAGCTTGTGTCGCTACCCTCTTGCCAGCAGCATTGAATTTCCTACTCTCTTTTTCAGGGGGAGGAGCATCCCCTGACGACTGGCTATTAGCCCTCTTTCTGGCGGCACTCACAACCACTGAGTCTGGAGGTACTTGGTGGGTAATGTAAGCAGGGTCTGTAGGTGCAGGCTTATATTTTTTATCAATGTGTGGTGTTAAACCCCTAGCTTTGACCGGCTCACTGGATATCTCATGCTTAATCATGCCAGGTAGCACTGGGAGGCACTGATATCGTGAGTGCATGGAGGATAAGGTGTTAAAAAGAAAATCCTCTTCTAAAGGTTGACTGTACATAAGCACCCCATGGTACGCTGCTGCTCTAGAAATAACCTGCGTGTAGGGAGTAGTGTCTTCTGGTGGAGAAGGTTTGGAAGGGTATAAGTCTGGGTCATTGGCAGGAATAGGATCCGGATCATAGAGATCCCAAGGATAAACCGTGTCACCATGAGAATATTGTGAATGAGTTGGTGAAGGTAAAGGTGGTGGGCTAGTGGGTGGTGGCAAAAAAGAAAGTTGTGGTGAATGAGGGGGAGAAGTATGCATAGGTAATGGCTTCTACTTCCGTTTAAAAATCTTTGCTGGTGGTGGAGCAGTATCTAAATGTTATTGGAAAGCCAACGTTCTCTTGGTCTGTAGGGGAGGTGCAGTAATTATTCTGCTAGTCTCTTTATGGATATGAATCCTTGATTGTCTCTTATCCATGATTTCAAGGATGGGTTGAATCTCTGCGTCCTAAGAAACATGAACAGATGGTCTATATGACTGTTCGTCAAGTGATTTTGAGCTCTGCTTACGATGGCTCGAAAGTCCTTTTTCTTCCACATAAGACCTTTTCGGCTCCGAAGATGATAGTTTTTTCGGCCCCGAAAATACAGCCGGTTGTTTCGGCTCCAAAGCAGGACGTCGAGGCTTCGACTACGAAGACTGGGGATGCTGACTCGGTTCGGAAGTTGAGCTTTTGATGGACTTGCTCGACTCCGGTATCGACGGAGGTGTGACCTTTTTTGGTGCCGAACCCGAAGGTCGGTCGACGAGAATCTTCTTTTGGGTCGAACCATTGCTCTCTGGCAGTGGTGAACCCATGGCCTTTGAGGATTTTTATGAGTGGGCGTAGTGGCAGTCGTACTCACGTGCTGACCAGCAGTGATGAGTCTATCTTCCTCTGAGTCTTCTTCCGAGTCGGTGTCTCTGATAGAAACTGCTGCCTGATCCTGTTCTTCCTCCCTGGTGTTGATATGTTCGGTAATCTTTGATGCCGTTTTCAGTCTCCTGGCTCTCCGATCATGCAGGGTCTTTTTGGATCGAAACGATCGACAGGCCTCGCAATCCTATTCTCTGTGATCGAGGGAAAGGCACAGATTACATACAAGGTGTTGGTCTGTGTATGGAAATTTTGCGTGGCATCGGGGACAAAATCTAAATGGAGTCCAATCCATCAAGCTTTGACATGGTAGGCCCGAACAGGTCCTAGTCGGGCGCACGCGCCCAGAAGGGCGAAATTTAGTTTTCGATGGTACTATCGGTTCGAGTCTAGGTGGAAACGTGATCAAAACAATACCCAGGGTCAAAGAAGTTATCTAAAGTTTCCGATTCGAAATCTCGAAGCGAGAGGAAACACAAACGAACCCAACAGCGGAAAGAAAACAATCTAACAACAGAGTCTATGCCCATGCACAGTATGACCGAGAGGAGGAGTCACTTGGTCCTGTGACTCCGAAAATACTTCTTCGAAGGATAACAACTCGTAACACTCCGAGCCCAACACTAGATGGCAGAATAAAGCATAGCATGTGTATCTGCAGCTACACATGCCATCGAACACATATAAACACAAATTCTGACAGTTATCATGGTTAACCAGCGCAATCAGTCCTCATCATCATTTGTATTTGTTATTTATGTTAGGCTTTAAAAACACTGGTTAAAACATGGATGTAATATGCTAGTTTATAGCTTATATACCTTATGTCTGAAGTTTTTCAATCTAGAGCACATATGTGAATGAGCTCTCCCCCTCAAAATATCCGTATAAAGCAACTGTGACATCTTTGCTGCTACAATGAGCATCATTTTCAAGAGTGGAAGCAAATGAAGCTCTTTATATTACATGAAAAGATACAAGAGGAAGAGAGACTAGTCTGTTGCCAGGGTATTAATTCTGTTTTCAAGTGAAAAGGTTATCATTTCCATTGCAACATGTTCCCATATACGAGCCAACCAATCCCTCCCAAAAGGTTACATTGATTGTCCTCAAGGGGACAATATGGATAGACCTGCTGCTAGAAGTGCTACAGTTAGCTGTTTGTTTTTTTGTGTTCTACAGGACAATGTTTCTCAATGTGGGAGAAATACTCCAGGGGTGTTTTATCACTATGTTACTACCTATATATAAAGCTTAACTTCCTTTCACACTCTGCAGTGATGTACACATTTTGTGAAAAACACACTCCCACTCTTAATCCTTCAGGCCTGCTCCAGGTCAGCCTCCCATTGTTGCTGGCACAGTGTCTTAGTCATAGGATTTGAAAGCAATATAATTTTACAGATAACGGAAATTTAATGTTATGTACTTGATTTTTAACACTTTTTCAAAGGATGTAAGGTCACAGGTAGGCCCCTACATTTTTGATGGATGTAACACACAGGATCTAACTTGGAGTCCCCTAACATGCTTTGTTTTTGAGATGTTCAAAAGGCATAATATTACCCCTGTCAAAAATGTGCCTATCATTAAGCATTTGTTATCCCTTAGTGTCTTAAAGCTATTTTGAATAAGATCCAGCCTGAAATTAGGGTTATCACAGATGGATGTGAAGGGTGAGGGATAAAATACAAGGCCCAGAGATTTTCCCATTTATCCCAAATGTTTAATGTCACCCTCATCACCAGAGAGGAAGAGGGACCAGAGCGCCTATGTTCTCTATCCATGGTATGTTCCAGCAGGAGGTTCCTGCAACAGTGTGAACTACGAAGCAATAAATACTACTCTGCATTCTCAATTGTGCCTTATGAAAGTGGTCCAACAGATGCAGTATTATCAAATCCCCATGTGAAGCTGGAAAGGAAAGTTATTTGGCTATTATTGTTAGTTTTCATCTCCCACATATATAGTTTTTAAGCTCTGACTAACACTTCCATCCTGAGGAGAACATCATCTTCAGCAACTGAATTCTGCCCAACTACGAGAAGCATTGCATATGCAGATCTCTGCATATATCAACTAACAGCAGGGAGTAGTTCAATTTGATGACCTACACATTGCATGAGGTCAATTTATTTCATTTTAGATGCCCATCGTATTTAGTAGAGAGCGCAGTGTGTTGATATCAGATCCAGTGGCACATATAAATCAACACTTCTGGGTTAGTAATATTCATTTTAAAACAAATATTTTATCAAACCTTTCCAGTTCACTCAGCAAGGCAGGTAAGGACTGAATCGGATCTGTGGTTGATAACTTTATGTAATCTGCAAACATAGTTAATTTGAGGATATCTGTGCCAATCTATACTGCCTTAATAATGCCATACACTTCCTAACAGGGTCTGCATAGGGCTCCAACATCAGGGCTAATGGGTGTGGTGATGTGGGCCCCACGAGATGGAAATGTGGGCCAAACCCCAGATATCTAACCAAGCAGCTTAAATATGTGCAAATGATCCTATCAAATGCCTTTTCAGCATTTGACCCCAAGAGCAAGGCACTCTTAAGGCTGCAAATGGGCATTTTCTTTTATGTGATTTTCTGTATGTTACTGCCACATTAGTACCCCGTGATGAAGCAAGATTGACCCGGAGCAACAAAATCCTTCATCAGTAGTCCGAGTGGTCTCAGATTTTTTTAAATAATTTGACGTCCAAATTCAGAAGGGATATTTCCTATATGAGAGCCCTTTTAAAAATCTTATATCACTTGAACAGAGAAGGTTCGTCTGGCAAACAAATTAACCCTGATAAGGATGCTAGTCCAATGAAAGTACAAAGCACAACACGTCCAAAAGATCTGCCCTCAGGGAATTTATGTTTTCCCCCCACACACCAATTAACAAATGGTTCTACTGTCTGGCGCAAACTGACTTTGTGGAAGGGAGAAGCACCAAAAGGAGGATTTTGACATCTTCAACATCAGATTAAATGAGATGAGATGCCTCTGCTCAATCTCAAAGCATGAAGGTTGAGACTCTGGAGGCTGGGATGCAAGACCCGCCCTCCGACTGCGCGTGAGAGCTAAAGGGGGGACACAAAGACAGTCGCAGAAGATCTGCACCACACAACCTTCTTGGCCAATCTGTGGCCGCCAGATTGAGTTGTGCTGGGTTGTGATGCAGCTTCCTCAGCACTTGAGTAATCAAAGGTATGAAGGTAATGTGTAGTTCAGTAGAAAATTATTTATCTGGCAAAATGCATTCTCCAAGGCACCCTTGAGAGCACAGTACAGTGACCAATATGCATTTTCATGTGAAGGGGTTTGGGGGTGCCTGAGAGGGCAAAGATGGCCTGTACCATCTCCAGGTGGAGAAGTCACCAGTGGGGAGCAAGTTGATGCTGACTCAGGCTGTCTGCTCCTATGTTCAAGGAGCTGCCAGAAGGTTGACCACCAGCCAGATGCACCAGAGACCAGGTCCACAGACTTACTGCTTCCCAGCAGAGAAGACGAGAGCCTACAGCGCTCTGCTTCCTCACCTTTCACAGTGCCATCTTGTTGTCCGTTAGAACAGATCCACTATGAAAGGACGGCAGGAAGATCTTCAGAACTGAGCAAATTACCCACAGTTCGAGCAGCTTGATATGTAATCCTTGCTTCTGTGGAGGCAAGAGGCCTCTGATCTCCAATTGCTCCAGGTAGATGCCTCATCCTAAGTTGGAGTCGTCCATCACCACTATGGCCACTGCTGGTGATGGGCAAAAAGAGTTTCCAACAGGATAGGCTCTCCTCTAAATGACCACTACTGACGATACTTCAGAGTCTCTGAGGGAGCTCCTGGTGATGCCCTTCAGAGCAGCCCCATGCTGGAACCACTGCAGACTAAAACACAACTGGTTAGCCATTATGTGGAAATTTCTGTGAGTGACCAACAGATAGATAGCAAACTTAGCAGGCGGCAAACTTTCAGGACTAATCTGAGCTTCTTCCCAAAACATTGGAATCATATCCTGAATGTCACAAATCTTCTAGGCAGGAGAGAAGGCTCTAAGAAATGTGACAGTCATTACTGCTTCTAAGAACAGGAGGCGCAATCAGGACTACAGGTGTGACTTGGGAAGATTGATGGCGAAACCCACCATGAACAGCAACACCAGATGCAGTAAGTCTGCCTCGAGTAGCCAATCACCCAGGTATGACAATATGGAGAACACAACCTGTGCACATGTGCAGCAACCACTGCCATTCCTGAGTGCGGATGTCAAACCTACCATGAACCGCATATACCTCCTCTGCAGTGGCAGGATAAGTAAGTAAAGAAGGGGTCTTGAAAGTCAAGGGACACCATCCCGTCTCCCATTTCCAGCACCAGAAGCACCTAAGCTATATACAGCATCTCAAATGTTTCTTTGTTTAGGCTGGGATTTAATACCTTGAGGTCCAAGATAGGATGTAGAATGCTGTCCTTTTTGGGCATGAGGAAGTATCAGAAGGAAGATCCGTGGCAAACTCCTGCTCTGGGACCAACTCAATCACCTCTTTCTGCAAAAAAGATCGAGCCTCCTGCTGGAGGACTCAAATGTGCTTGTTTGACTGGAAGGAGGTAACTGGGGCAGAGGGTATGTTGTTGGAAAGGAAGGGTATAGCCTACTTTTATTATTTATAGGATTCACTGGTCAGTCATGATTGTCTGCCAAGCCTACAAGAGTTGTGCTACCTGTCCTTCCGCAGCCTAACAGTGATCTATAAAGAGAAAACTAAAGTGACTTTCCGAGTGGTGCCGGAGATGAAAAGGAGGAGAAGGAAAGAACAGCTTTCCTGCCTTTGGACTCACCACGGACTCTATACTGATGGAGGAACTGGTTTGGCTGCTGGACCAGTTGAGATGGCTAATGCTGACGAAAAGCAAACCCCATTTGAATAGCTACAAAACTTGCAGTACTGTCTATGAAATTGCCTGCCAGGAGATCCTAAACCCAAAGACAGAGCTGTAGCCTGATCTTGCTCAAAATTTTCAAGCGACAACTATACTTTCGTCAAAGAGGGGAGACCCATCAAAGAGCATGTCCATTAAATTGTCCTGGAAATCCAATTTAGGGAAGCTAGGTGTTATCAAATGGCCCTGGTGACCAAATCCATGGTCCAGGCCCATCCTGCAGATCTGCTTTGCCATGTCTTCCCCATCTTTGACTACCTCCGCAAGGTCATTTTTGAGATGGTATGGTAGGCTAGATACCACCATCTGTGCCATCTCTCACAGTGCCTGGGTGTACCTGGCCAAGAGGCAGGTTATGTTCATGGACTTCAGTGTCAGACTCCCCAAGGGGAACACTTTCTTCACCATGGCCTGAAGTTATTGAGACTCCTGGTCTAGAGGAACAGTGGATAAAGAGCTAGGATTCTGCTTAGTGTAGGAGGATGCTTGCAATACAAGGCAGTCTGATGAAGGATGGCATATTAATAAGGACGGGTCCCCAAGTGTTGGCCGATAGTGGCAGTCAGCCTGTCGGCTCACTGCCAATGCTGAGGTAGTCTTGCCTCAGACACCTTGATGGGGTCCCATTAGGCCTTATTGATTTGGAGAAATAGTTCAGAGGCAACGGAAACAGACCAGAGGATTTTTGTCCAGAAGGTAGCCTTATCTTCCTCGATTGCCAGATGTACTTCAAGCAACTCAAGCGACCTTTTGATCACTGCTGTGAAGGACGCTTCCTCCTCAGAGGGAGGACCTGAACAGCACTGTGCATCACCTCTGGAGAGGAATTCTGGGCAACCAGCTTTGTCCATGCTGGTGTGGGGCAGTAAACTGGCTTTTTCACTGCTAGCGACATGATCCATCTATCACTTGAGGCATTTGCATCTGATCTGAATCCATGAAAAAGGTCATCCATTCTTTGCCATTGCTCATCTCTGGGCAAAGGTCCGGCATGAGATTCCTCTCTATAGTAAGCCTCTTACACCAATCTCTGCGCCTGCTTTCTTGAGCACATTAATATGGCCTTTATCTTAGGTATAAAATCAGGTGTCAGGGTGGGCGCCAGTGCTGGCCATTGGGGTGCCAGTTTGGCTCTAAATGCAACTGGCAGAGAGCCTGATAGCGATATTCCAGTCAGGGCTCGTCAGCTCCATGGGACCAGAGGACGCACCACAGAGAAGTGCCAGTATAGCCTGTGTGAATGAAATGACAATCTGTATGACGATGCAAATTGGCTTGTGATCTGAACCTGGATGCGATCAGCATGGTGATTCCATTTTGGGCTATTTGCATATAAGAACTCACAACCTTAGTATATGCTACATATTACATGAGTTTATTTTTCTCCTGCAGCAATAACGGATCTGAATTTTGCCTGTATGGGAATTTCTGTGCAACCCCTAACCTAAACTTGTGTTCCAGCCCACTGACAATCCATGTTAGTATATTAAGGGCCGCCGTACTAGGTGTCAATGCCGGTGTGGTCAATGTAAATAAAACCATAGAGTCTCTCCACCACATTCCCTAACTCCCATGCCATATATACTCCAGGAAGCCTACACAGACCCCTATTCCACCCAGTGCCCCCCTACCCTACTGCCTCATACACAAATTACCCACCTCCCAAGGCCTAAATCATTGGTTGCCCTCCCTTTAACATAAACATATTAAAAGTTTAGCAATAGCAATACAAAATGTGTCCACGCTTTAAAGATGGGGATGTAGGTGTAGTGCTCTGCTGATTTAAGCTTCCTTGTAGCATCCAGCTCCAGCATTCAGAATAAATTCACCTGCTGGGTCAACAAACAGGGGTTTTGTGCATCACACTCATCCATTACATGTTGTTTGTGGTTTTCTTGGTCCGATTGCATATTGTCTAGGGTGCCAGAGTCATCCTGACCCTGGTCAGTCTCCTGTATTGGCTTTCTTGATCCCCTCTGTTGTTTGTGATCCATGGGGAACCACCCCTCCAGCCACTACCCAACTTCTTCTGGGGATGTGAAAAACCATGACCTTCCATTGAGTAAGATTTTGAGCTTTGTAGGGATTAACACCATATATTGAAAGTTCCATTTGTGCAATTTGATCTTGACTTTGTCGAATGAGTGTTGCTGGTTCTGGACTTCCTGTGTTTAGTGTGTGCAAACTGATGATTCTCCAACGTAATAGGGCCATTTAGCTGTGCAGATCTCAGGCAGCATGCCAGTTTCTAAGGTTTAGGATCAATCCTATGAGCGGTTGTAGTCTTGCCCAGGTTTTGGTGTTGCAGCGGGAATCTTGTGAGTTCTCTTCAGAGGGTAAAGACTGGGCAGGTTTTCTGTCTACATCACTGATCTGATTAAACATTCCACAAGCTTCTCAGACCCTCTCCTTTCTGCCTTCATACGAAGACACACCAGGTGGATGTTGTGTTTTCTAGACCTCCCCTCACCATCTTCTTCTTGAGCATGCAGGCACTGTGGACTGTCCATCAATTGGCAGAGCCTCCATTTTTAGTTGTTTAATACCTGTTGTGTGTTCTTCCAATATGTGTTCCGCCAGTCCCACCCTCTAGCATATTTTTTTTTAAGTAGTCTCACATGCGGTGAATGTCCTAAAACAACACTTTTACGTTCTAGTCCAGATCTAATGTCTCCCAACTTTTCCACTATTTCTAAGAGGGAAGGGTCCCAGTCTCTGTGGTCTTTTTTTTTGGTGGGCCTAGATTTTGGCCTGGGTTTTCTCCCTGTGCTCCATTATGAAATGCATATTTCAGTTTGTTAGCTGGGCCTGACTTAGGGATCTTGTTGAGGACCCTTGTGCAGTGCTAATGGATTGATTTGTGTCCCCCACCCCACTGTTAGGGCTCCCTGGCCTTTCTGTGGTAAACAACCTTAATCCAACAGTTCTCCCTTTTCGCAACCTCAGTCCAGGTCGTATAATGGGCTTTGTCCGGGGGTACTCGTTTCTAACTCTCTGCTGAGTGGTATTCAGTGATCAGCTCTCTCTCTCCCTCTTTTGGCCACTTCACAGGTCCATGGCATCAGCGTTCCAGCACCCGGGACCAGCTTTCTAGCACTCATGCTACCCCGGGTACACATTGCCTCCTTTCTGCTCTTTCCTGTCATTGCCTCAGTGGGGAAGTCGGACACCCAGCGGGCCCATAAAGTTACAAATAGTAGAGAGGGGGGTGTTTAATCTCCTCCCTCCCCTCTTATTGCCTATGAGATGTTTGTAGGCCCTGCACAGAAGGCAGGGCCCATTCATCGAGGTGCAACCGACAGCTCCCCTCTGCTACTCTTTTCAGAGCTGCATGTTCCCTTGAGCCCAACAGGTCACAGTCAGTGGAAGAGAGGGGGTGTTGCCCCCATAGCACCTTACAGCTGGCACTTCCCAGGAACGTGACCACTGCCCCCATCCTAGCCTCATTCCCCGATGCCGCACATGGGCAACTGACAGATGCCACACAACGCTCGCCTGTATTCTCAACGGAGCTCTGCAGCCAGGGCACGAAGCAGTGCACAACACACCCCAGGGCTGCTGCTCTAAACTCCACCTGACCATACTTATCCCTTTTAAGTTAGGCGCTCGGCCCGCTCTTCTCAGTCACAGCTCCCAGCAGTGTGCTGTCAGCCTGGGATCAGTGGTAGCCAGCGGCACTCAAAACAAGGGGCTGCCGGAGAATATGTAACACACTGACGGGCACAAAAAAATAGCAGTGCCCTAAGGCTCAAAGTCAAAACTCTCAAACATGATCTGTTTTCAAAAGTGTTATAACTGGCCAATTGTACTTGCTTTCCACCCAGCTGTCTAAGATGTAATAAAAAGAGTCCATGCAAATATGAAGTGTAAGTATTGAATTTATGGTAAAGTTTGAATATTGAAATTCCATGGTTATATTTTGATACAGCACCTGGATAAAGTCTGTCATGTGGATGAGTGCAGTAGCGTGTGTTGGAAGGTGGGTCATTATTTGTGTGGCCCGCACAAGTAATTGGTCCGCGCTCGACCACCACTGGAAACCAAACACCCCACTGTAGCACTTAACTCTTATAGGGTAGCCTTGGAGAGCAGTCGAAGGCTTACTCAAGGGAGGTGGTATGGGCTAGCAATCGCCATTCACGAGCACACAAGCATAGCACTCAATAAATGATTGACCAGTCTGTGATTTTGCTCAGATAAAGTAAAGTTTGTTTATTACACACACACTACTCAATATTATGCAAAAATGTACAAATATACACAAGTTGATGGAATTACTTTTGGATGACATGGGGTGATCATTCTGGTCTCCCGAGGGGAAATATAATCCAACAACCCACGTGGCAAAACATTTACTTGTATCCCAATGCAATATCTGACAGTAACTTGGAGTGAGAGCACCTAAATCTTGCAATAAAGTACATCGACTTTGATAAGAGGTGGGTGTCAGTCTTATTTCTCAAATAAGCATGAACAAGAACATGTAGAGGCATGTTTGAGTACTTTGTGCTGCTAGGATTACTTTCAGATTACTCTTAATAACATTGTGCAACACCATCCTGCACCTCTAGAGGGTGCCTTGTCATATGACCCTCTCTACTGGGACAACACATTCCCAGAATACATTTAGCACAGCATGCTATAATTTCAATGAGTGCTGTTAAACTACTTGCAATTACAGCCTTTCGCCCCTGGGGGGCGCAGTTCTACAAGTGAAGAACAAAAGTTCCAACGAACTGGTGCTTCACGATGCTCTGTAACATTTGGGGGGTTATAATTCTCTTGCCCCACCAACCTAGGGTGGGTCAAAAACTGTGCATTGGGGGGAGGCTGCGCTGCTCCTGCAGCTCCCCCTATCCATGGGCATTCTGTTGGTGGTGGCCCCATCTTCCTGGGGCCACCACAAGTTGGCAAGGAGCCAAAACAAATTATGGTGCCCCGCCAGGCATTGTGGGGCGGAGTGCACAGGTAATAAGAAGCTCTCCCGCTGTGCAGGAGAGAGCCGCGATGCTGCTAGAGTTGCTCTTCACCATCTGTGGGTGCCCGGTCCCACCTGGACACCCCCCAACATGAGGTAAGTGGTTCCATGTAGTTGAGCAGCGCAGAGAGCCCACCCCTGGCCACTCCCGCCGGTTCTCCGCCCAGGCAGCACCTCCAGGTGCTGTCGCGGGACTGCCATATGGAGTCTGCCCGCTCCTGCGGTCAGATGCATGCAGTTGATGTGGCCGGGTTGGCTGCCTGGGAGAGTGCGGTGGCACTCCCTCTCCTCTTCTGCACCATAGGGACCCCTTCTCACCTTGACAGGGAGGGTGACGGCGCTCTCCAACTTCCTCATCTTCACGGGGCCCAGGATAGGGTCCAGGGAATCTTCATGGGGGGGGGGGGGAGGATGCAACAGCACCCCCGGCTTAATATTCGGTGCGGAGCTCCAGAATGGGATCCAGGGCCCCTCGGGCATTCTCATGGGGAGAGCGACGGCTCTCCTTGGCTTTGTCTTAGCCCGCCTGCCCCTCCCTCAGTCAGCGGCCATCTTCATGGGGCCGCGGCGGTGTCCCCTGGCTTCATTTCACTGTGGGGCCTGGGGGTTGGGGTCTGAGGCCCCATCCAGCACTTCACAAGGGGCACAACGGCAAACGTAACCCCCCCCAGGTTTTACTTTGGGCCTACGGCCCTGCCCACAACTTTGTGCAGAGTGCAGTGGCACTTCCCGGGTTTACTTCTTCGTAGGGCCCCAGGATGGAGTCCGGGGCCCTCTGCTAATCTTCAGGGGCAGTGCAACAGCACCCCCAGCTTCTTTGGGTACTGCACCTGGGTCCTGGCCCAGTCTGGAGCCGCAGGGGAGCCCCACGAGCTTCACCATTTGCTCAGGGAAGGTCAAAGGTCACAGACCTCCTGTGGTATCCTGGGCGCCCCAGGGGCCAATGTCGACAATCTTACTGTAATTTCGCTCCTAGCGGCGAGCCCTTGCCAACATGAGGACATTCATTAGGCCTCTTGGCCTAGAAGGTTTCCGAACTGTAGGAAGCCAATCCCAATCCTATCTCATGAGGCCTACTCCATGCACCCACTCTGCATAGTTCCTTCTGCACCAGGCTACTTAAGCGCAGTTCTTGGGCTGCGCACGCCAGGAATCCTCCCCTCTCAAACCTCACGCAGGTGCACACGTGTGTGCACACGTGTAACCAGCCCTGGGCCTCCTTCTCTTGCTGCACCACGGCAACTGTTCCTTAGCAAGGCGGCACTGGCAGTAAACACGTGAAGTCCACTTTACCATGAGTTTACCATGGGTGAGGAAAAGGTAAAAAAACAGGTGATCAAAAAGCGAAAAATCGGGCCGGACCAGATAGTCAGAACCGCCTCTCACACACGCCACGCCCAGCTGACTCCTAAAGGGAAGAAGTAGCCACTACCTAGTCTTCACCTGGTCAGTGATAACAAGTGACGAGGGGTTATGACTAGACACCTCTCTCACCAATTGTCCGTGACCCCCATACTTTATACTGGTCGTCAGCCACTAGGACTACCTCCTTTGCCTAACCATGAGATCACATTCCCTACCAGGACCCCAGACTGCCCTAGGAACCTTCCACATTCTAGGTTGGCTGCATCTTTACTCCCTTCCATGGTCAGAGCAACCTTAGGCCTACCCTTGCCCTGGGTCATGCAACATTACGCCCCCCCATTCCTTTGGACAAGAGTACTGTGCCTCTACCTTGGGTAGGTCTAGAGCCTAACTCCCTGGGCCACTGGCTGGTCTCCTTTCTGGAGATAATTCCATCCAGTATCCTCTTTCCTCTGGATCCCTACATCCTGAACATGCACAACCCTTGGACCCTCACCCTCAGCATGCAGCTGGGGACTTTGCTGCCACCACCCTTTCGGGATGACTGCCTTCCCACATGGAAGAATAGTCCACTTGGAACTCTTGGTACCTCTCACTCATGGATAAGCACCACTAGCCCGGGCCTAGCTTCCAGAAAGGATTCCTGTACTGCCTCACTACCGCACCAGCAGTGGTGGATAAAGACCACTGAGAGTGCCTCGCCAGACAGGCCGAGGCTCCTTCCCGCCATCCTCGGTAACTCCACACGGAACCCACCTGGGAATCTAGACCCTATCTTTGTTCTGCACTGTGGGAACAGGAAATATGCCCCGTCTTTTCTGCTTGCTATAAAGGTCACCGGCTGCAGAGAAGGAAACTCTGCTCCTCTGCTTTTGATCTTCACAGTCTGTTCTGTCCAGCATCTTGAAGGCCGCTTCTGAAAGAAGAAGAGACCAAGGGAATTAACCCTTAAAAAGGTGGTAACACGCTGCGCATGATTTAAGAACATTTATTACTAAAACTTGAAACTTGATAAGTGAATGTTCCAGGATGTGATGCGCCTAAAAGGGCACACCTTTGGTTTTTAAGGTCATTGGGATGTTCGTCGCTCGTCATGCTTTAACGCTTATTGTAGTTGCTTGCATTCTACCACAGAAAGGAGTTTCTAGTGAACAATTATTATCAAAACAATATACTGTGAATATGATTATTATCGCTGAGTTTAATGTGGCTTTACTATTGTTGTTAGCGATACGATGTACTGCGAATACGGTTATTATTGCTGAATTCAAAGTGGCATTTGCATTATTTCAAATTGTTGCTTGTGTTGCGGAACACTCTGAATCTGATGCGTAAACGAAGTTGAAACTTATCTTTGCCTTGCTCAAAATTATGCTGTGATACAACAGTAATAAGCTTATTGTTCATGAAGTAGAACGCTATTGATTAACCCTATGTTTTCATAGTAATAAAACGTGAACCGTAATCCTTGATATTAACCCTATGTTTTCAGTGTGATTTAAACACTGAATTGCATTCCTCGCAATACTAGCACAGTACAATGATTAACCCATGAATATCTGGAGAATCTAATTCCCTGAGAGTTTGTTGCTATTATTGTTGCCTATGTAAATGTCTACGAGTCGTAGGAGTCAGCAACTTGGGAAATCTCATCAAGGTGAAACAAGCAAGATATCCATTGAGCATCAAGGAACATCTAGGTAGGATTAATTGAGGTGATGAGGGACTAATCTGGGATCACAGTGGGAGCAGTTATAGACCATATAGGTGGTTAAAGGCTCCTATTTAATTACAGGTAATCCACTTTGTTACCAAAAATTCCTAGAGAGAGGGAGAGCCATCAAAAGCAGGAAAGGGGACCCCAACAGGTATATCTTGCTTGCACATCATAGTTTAACAGTAGAGTATACATGGGTTGTGAGATATTAATTATTTGACTGATGTGTAATTTATTATAGGAAAGACCGGCTCTTCAAGAACCATTACCAGGTGTTCATATCCAGCCCTGTGACTCCAGTGTCTCTCGCCTTCTCTCATCCAGGCCCTTTCCCCCTGGACGTTGCAGTGCCAATCGTGTGTATTTAAGTGGAAGGCATGCAACTTTTAGGTGGAATTGGGAACAAGTAGCTTGGTCAACACTGTGTCTCTGTAAGACGAACAGGTTAGTGCTTGACACCTGCATGGGAACACACGGTTCCCTTCCCTTGCAGCAGTGACTTGTTGAAGTCTGGATTACAGCATCTGAGCCATCTTCTCTGGACCCAGGGCTGTGGAGAAACTCATCCCGCTAGCTAGACGTATTGTGGAATCCCAGGTACACTGGAATCCCAGGTACACTGGCCTGGACTTCGCCATAGCAATCTATGCCCCCAACTCATCCTGTTTTTATTTCACTATCTGCGAATGAACAGTTCCGCTGCTCCCGCCTGAGTCACACAAAGCGGTAGTTCAAGCTTTAATGCTCTTGAGAATGGACTATTCCAATTCCCTCTACTTGGGCCTTTCTAAATCCGTCACACAACTTATACAGCTAAATCATCATCTTGAAAATAGGCTCCTAAGAATTCCTCTGCACTGCTCTGTTTGTAATCCTCCCAGGACCGTCCGACGGCTTTCGGTGAAAAAATATCTTTAAGCTCGAAAACTGTGTGCATTTGTCATCGAGCTTTTGCATGACTAGAGTCAACCTTTTACACCATCCCCACACGAACACCGCGCACAGTTGAAGCATCTCTGGTCACTGTTCCCCCGAGGAGAAGGGTTCGGTTAGGAGGCCCGGCTTCTTCCTTTCTTGCGCCCTAACACTGGAATGGATTGAGTCAGGATTCCCACTCACCTGACTAGGCGACTCTGTTGACTGCTACTCTTATTCTCATCCGCTCCCACCAGCTCAAGTGCAAGGCGCCCTATCCTGTGCCACGCGCGCATTTGCACACAAAGAATTCACAACAATTATCTGTGGGGACGCAAATTCACGCGATCTCGCAAACTGCTTTATTGCTTCTGAAAATATCCTGCACTCGATGGCATGCCATGGGGGTTTCAAATGTAGACCCGAGTGAATCCCTGGCTCACATATGGAAGCGCTGGAATGCGTGCATGCGCACTAACGGGAGCCCGTGCATGGCAGAGCACCTGATGCGCGCCTGCAGCGTGCTATGTCTCGAGGGCAAGCCCAGCATCTGACTGCCTGCCTGTGTCATGATGTTAACTGCGGTCGAAGAAAAGGGACTGCACATGCACAAGAGGCATTTTGGCACTCGTAAGAGTGCGGTCTATCTTCTGCGAATCTCGGCTAGAGTATCTATTCAATATTCTGCTTCTCTGGCGGGTCCTTAGGGTCATCTGACAAAAGGAAGCTGAGCAGAGAGAAACTGGTGTTCGCTCTCATTATAAACACTGGGACCATTTCACTGCAGACCCGATGGACCATCCCACCAGTTTCCTAAGCGCTTGAACATCTTTTGGGTTCACACCCTAAGCTCGCCTGGTGATGGATCTTCTAATTATCTTTGGAGTACTCTGTCTTCCTACAGAAAATACACACCTCTTCATTTTTAAAATGTAATCCTTGACCTGCACATAGATTTTAGAGTCGTTACTGTATGATAATGTATCCGAGGATCAAACCTATAACCACCTCCTAAGCCAGGCCTTGAAAGGTCATCTTCACTAGCCTGAGATAGTCCAATGACAAAGCGAGTCCTGTTAATCTCGCTTCAGTAAAAGGGCGCCCTATACCTTGTCTTACAGCTGGTAAAAGGAGGGCAATCACCACTGATAATTCCCGACTGTCCCAAGACCCAGACACACGTACACACATAACGATAAAGAATTAAAAAAAGTAATTCATTCATTTATCAAAAATATAGTGTAAAATATAGATCCATGCTTTCTTCATGCTCAGGGAGATACGGAAAAGCAAGAGGATCGTTTACAGACAATGCTGGGGAGGAATCCTGGGAAGTAGTGATACCGCTGTTGACAGGTGGACGGGGTCATCTCACAGCCTCGCACAGATGGAAACACTTTCTCTTAAAGGAGAAGCATTAAAACAAACATGTTTGATCATCTATGAATGTCTTCTTTGGAGAAAGCTCACGCGGAGCTGTGACTGCCTCTGTGCCACCACCGCCAGCTGCTGAACCTGTGTTCTCTTCTCAAGCGTCACTTGCATGAAATTGCTTGCCAAATTACCTGACGCTTTAGCTGCTGTTATGACAAACGTCATGCAAACAAAACATCCCGCTTTCTGCAGAACGATTCCTCCCACTCAATCCTGCGCTGCAAGAGCATCTCCAGGCCTCCTCTTTCTAATCACTGCCAGGGCAGGCGTCGTCTTCTTTTTTGTAAACTGGCAAGAACCTTGGGTTTTCTATCTAAAGCCTGCAAATCCTCTCTCACCGAAACCGAGTGATGTATGTGGCAACACGTCAGGCAAGTGAGATAAATTAGCGTCAATATGCTTTGTCATTTAGTGCAGCCGACTCCTCGGAGATTCCAGGCCCTGACCGCACAGCTCTTATTTACAATTAATGTTTGAAAGAAATGCACATTTTATTGCCATATGACTTTACATATGGCGTGACATACAAAAGATAAATGTCGTTTCTCCGTTGTCATTTGAACCAGTGGCGGCATGTTGCAGTTCCACAGAGCAGGTCAGCACTGCGGCGCCCGATGAGAAACGAAGAACGGGTCCTTAACGGTTACATTTAATTAAGACACACTTATCGCTCTCTGTCATTCCTGTCTGCTTTAGGCAGCGCCCCTCTAATATCTAGCAGTCTCTCAATGTTACATTTACTTGTACCCCTTTTGTCAGCCCATCCCAATTTTTATTGCACCGAAATTTCTCCCCTTCCTATTACTTAATTTTACCTACTTTGGCACTTTCTCTGTTCGCTGTGTTTACTCCCTCTGTTGCCCATAATGGGTTTTTCATACGTTATCGCTCTGAATTCTCTGTGGCTTCTTTTGTGATCACTCGTTAATTCTTTTCAGTTCTCGTTAAGGTGGTCCTAAGGTTCTGTCACTCCATTTCATGTTTTAAGGGTTCTCCCTATCTTCGCTTCATATTTTCGGTTACCAGGCGACGTCTCCTTTCAGTTCCTCCCTTTTGCCTTCTCTCTAGTTCTTTCTGTAGCGGTTTAGACATTTGTGAAGACGGACTTGGGTTTATTTAACAGAAGCCACCTTCTTGTCTAACGGCCAGGCTGTTATAATTCGGTAAACAAAAGTCTGTCTTTCTATTCTACGTTCTTGAAAATAGAAACCCAGAGTTCTTATGAATTAGAATAGGTTAAGAATTTGTCTCCACAATTGTAAGTAAATCCATCTTTTGTTGTGTTGCCAGGAATCTTTTTGCTCTGGGTAACAGGTCTTTTGACATCTGCAATGGCTCTAACTTAAGGAACAGGCCTAGCCACATGTATCCTTTTTAAAAGAACAACCGTTTTTCTTTGTGAATTCCCGTAACTATCACTGTGGTAAAACAGATGAACTCTTAAGCAGATGCAAGGTAATCTGGGAGCGAGGGTAAATATACATTTTCCAAACTTCACCTAACACATAGCATATGGTTTAAGATTACAGTTTTTACTGTTTTCCTAGCAGTTTTCATAAAACATATTTAAACCTTAAATCTTGAATGCTCAGCAGGGAAGAGCAAGCAAAATAAAAATTGGAGAATATTGGTAACCTGTGCTGAAAAGAACAGTGGCAAAATTAAATTCTTATTAGCAGTCACTCTTACATCAGTTTTGGAATAAGATATTCTGCTTGAGCTCAACAGGTCATCCAAAAAAGCATGAAACCTAGTTCAATCTCGTACAACCTCCACATGCCAATGGCTTCTTCACAGAATCAGCCACACAATGCCTGCGGTGGGAGAAAGGATGCCCCTGCGGGCTGCCTAGTGGAACATCTGTGTTTGAATAGGCCTCTGTTGCATCCTTCCTATTCAGAGAAGGGGCCCCTCCAGCCCAAATTAATCTAAGCACTACTGGAAGCTCGGGAATATTTTAGCAAGGGGATATTTACTTTGTTCTGCAGTGGAATGAACTGTAAGGGCCAATGGTGAAGGTGAAAGTCAGAGGAGAGTGTCACACAGCTGAAGCAAGGAAATAGACATTTATTTTGGGTACATGGACCCCTGGGATCGTTTTGTTTCAAACGAGCATGTACCCAGGGCAGGATCAAATCACGTTGCTTCAAAAAGCGGAGTGGAAAATCTGGAATTTTTACTAGGATTAGGGAGGGCCATATTACCAATTAATGAGTTGTTTAAAATTTTAAATATTCTGCATGGACCACTTCATATAGAAAACCAGGCCAATTTGAGGAAGAGAAGACAGCCGTGAATGCACTGAAGATTTACTGCCTACCTTTAAAGGAGTGGACAGAGTTGTATCCAGTCCAGTCTTAAATTTATGTTTCCAGCCATGTCAAGACTCGATACACTGACTTCAGGGTTGGTGGGCAAGAAGGCGATCGTCAGTTACAAGAGCCCTTGACCAACAGTTTTAATGTTGGCCCTCCTGCAGCTTGCTGGACCAGGGGGGTGCTCTTATTTGACCAGGGAGGGGATCTGACACTGTTTTGCACCCCTCTAATTTCCTCCTGAGGAGAAGGCGATGGCACAGTGAAAAGTGCCCTGCTCAACGCCCAGTTGGCGAGAAATGTCAGAGCCCTGCAGTCAGTAACTGAGGACCGGAAGGGCATGTGCTGAGACTCTGCAGCAGTTCAGCAGGACATGGAGCCTGGGTCACGTGCACACAATCTCCAGCAGAGACTGGGCTCACCAAATTAACTAAGAGTGAGGGACCACAAAGTGAGGGCTGATTATGGGCTTGATGCAAGGTTGAGCGGGGCAGCCTCTGCAGAGGGGAAGACAGAGCTGAGGGGGTGCCCTGCTCCCTGGCCAGGCTGAGGATGAGTGGTTGAGCTTAGCAGCCAGTGGCAGATAATCTGGTGATGACACCTGTGGCCCTATGAGCGGGTGACCGCACTTGCAGGTTTGTCTCTCCACCTGGGGTATCACAGCCGACAAGGGGGCACAATGGGAGCAAGATCCTTCTTGAGCCTAGGACTGTTTGAATACTGGGGGAACACTGAGGTAGCAGTGCAGGTTCCCGCTTGGAAGAGAGATGATTTGGTAAAACAGTCCTGTGGTGTTTGCAGAGTGACTGTCTTTTTTCCTTCCACGTTCAGCGCACTGATTGAGGACATTTACAGAGTGAGGTGCTACTGGTACTGCAGGCAACTGCCCAGAAGTGTGGAGGGAGCACTAAGCCAGGGCAACCGGGCCTAGCTTTCAGCCCTCATCTTATTTCTTCTTTTGCCCCTCCATCCTCTGTCGAGAACCTCCAACAATCCTGTTTGTGCGCCTTGGTGAACTCCCCCAAGCGGTGGAGATGATCTGAGTGGCTGCCAGGGCAAGAGATGTGGCGTTGGGATGTCTGGTTGATGAGGCAGAGTGAAGATCTGAAACATGTGGGTCCTGCCCTGGTTCCAATACAATGTCATGATGCTTGACACAGCTTGATTCACAACACAGAACTGTTGAAACTGTGAATTGGTGGAACATAGCGCAACCTCCCGCTGGAGCCAAGTGACTAATATGGTGGGCCAGTGTTGATCCCCTGACTATACTACAACTAGTGCCTTGGCAGCTGCAGTGGGGGAAACCAAGACACTAAGTTCCGACCTGCAAGGCCGAATCAACCAATATATTGAACCCTCCCACACAGAAGCGGATGACCAGACTGAATCCCCACTGGTGATGCAGGACAATGCTTCTGAGGCAGTGTCCTGAGAAATAATCCTAAAAACTATAAATACTACTCAAAAGACATTTGAAGACATGGTCGGTGAGTTGGGGTGGAGGTCATGCTGTTCTGCCAGGATATGCAAAATCTGGTGGATGGGCCAAAGAGGTGGACCACCAGATTTCAGAACAAAGGACATGCTCCATACGCTCACTGATGAGTTTGGAGCCCTTAAAGACAGAATCATGTAGTTAGATCATAGAGCAGAGTATGCGGAGGCCAGATCCTGCATTAATAACCTGCGCCTTGTGGGGATCCATGAAGGCCAGAGGGAGCTAAATCCACAGAATTCCTTCTGAGCTGGGTTGGGTCCTGGAGCAGTCTCTTTCTCTCTGATTCATCATAGAAGGCATGCACCAGATGCTGACGCCAAAGCAGACACCAGTCGCTCCTCCTCAAGCAATGAATGTCAGGATTAAGAACTTTTAAGATTTAATAATAAGGCTCACGAAGGAGAAAAAAGAGGTTTACTGTGGCTCAGCTAAGGTCTTCATTTTCCTGGACTACACAAATAGGGCACATCAGCACCATAAATTCTCTCTAGAGGTGAAACAAAAGTTGAAAGTAATGCAGCTGTAGCATATGCTACTCTAGCCAGTAAAGCTGAAAGTATTATATTTCTTTAAATCTCCCAAAAGTACTCGGGAATACATGGAGGAACGGCTAATCCTTTGAAGGGGGAATGAAGGACTCTGAAGAAAAACATATGCTGACCCGTCTGAAACACCATCACACAAGCAGAGTGAGAGGTCTACGATCAGGGATCACATTGTAAGATGGACAAGACTGGCGAGGGCTCATTCTTTAGATCTAGCACAAGAGGCGGCAGGGCATGTTGGGTGGGTGAGAGAGACAAATCCCACCAACAGTGGGGAGTAAAGATGGAAAGCAACTCTACCTAGAGGTGTATGCATTGGTTTGGAGGGGAGGGTCAGGGTGTAGTGGTGGGTGGGGCAGAGCATACTGAAAACAGACTTAATGTGACCTCAGCCGCAAGGAGGGAAATCTATCCAAGTGAAAGTTATTGTGTTGGGACATATTTGGGCAACAGATGCTTCATGTTAGGAAGTATGGGGTGAGGTGGAGTTGGTCAGGGGCTTAGGTTAACAGTGGTTAGTTGGCAACACAGACAGAGCTAATTGGCTAAATACGGATGCTACACACAACAAATTATAGCCAACAAATATGAAATGCACACACAATCTTAATGCCATATCTTGAAACGTCAACGGTCTAAAGGACAAAATATAAAAGTGGGGGCTGTTTTACAATATTTAAAAAGGGTGCACCACAGTTGAACCATCTACAAGAAACCCATCTCTTAAGTACACAGTACAGCTTTCTGGACCAATCTGGATATTCAAGAGTGTTTCATTCGGGACTCACAAGAGGCTCCAGGGGGGTCACTATACGTTTACATAGAATGATTTCATTTTCTGTAACATTGGTGATATATTACACATAAGGCTGCTATGTGTTGATTTCCGCCTGACTGAAAGCTCCATGGACATTCATAAGTACATATATACCCTCAACTGTAGTAGAGACAATGTTAAAGCTCTCAATTAAAACATTCTCCAGTGGGTGGACTGTTCCTAGGCAGAGACCATCTCTATTATGGAACCTGGGATAGATACTAGAGACCGTGGTGCATTGAGGAGTGGGAAATGCCTGTCAGAGTGGACCTCCGCACTGGGTCTAAGTGGTGTATGGCAAACAGGACACCCTGATGAACACTATTTTACCTTTTATTATGGGGCACACCACTGACACTCAAGGCTAGACTCTTTTTTTCATCCTAGCAGTGGTCATGAGGGTGATGAACTCCGTAGTCATTCCAAGATGCCTATTAGACCACTCCCCCATAGAGGTACAGCTTGTTGTGTTTCCAAGGTTTGGAGGAGTCAGTGGTGCCTGAACTTGTGGAGACTACTGGAAGAGCAGGTCCAGACGAGACAGGGACTGGTAAATACAATGAATTAAATAAAACCTCAGTAACGTCAACTATTATTCTGCAGGAGGCCCTGAAGGTTACATTGAGGGGAGACATAACGCTGATAAAGTTGAGCGAGCAGGCCTGGAAACTTCAGTCTCCATGTTGGCAAGTCAGTATCTTGAAACTCAAGACACATAAGTCTTCCAACAATTAAAAGTGGCACAAAAGTCACTTAAGGAAAAACTTCTGATCACGGCCAAGTGGGTATGGGTAACATCTCAAACTAGATTGTACAATTTAGGGGATAAGAGAGGCATATTTCTCTACTGGTTGGCAAATTGGGACATGGACCTTCACATAGTTCCAGGAGTCCAAGAGCCAGTAAAAGGTCTAGTGACCCCGTTGAGGAGTCAGTGGATACGTTTGCCAATTACTGCATGCAATTATACCAAAAGCCTCTCACGCTACAAGCTGAATTAGAGAATTCAAGTATACGAGTAAATCTGGTGCCCACCTTACACACACACCTGAATGAAAGGTGTAGACCATCGCTGTGCGATATTGGAGACGCCAGGGATATTTGAGGAGATACGCATTGCAAACCTGATAGGAAAATGCTGGATATACACATATTGAGAGAAGAGATAACAAAGGCAATCAAATTAATGCCTTTGGGTAAAACCCCTAGGGCCTAACGTCTTCTCATCAGACTTTTTAAAGTGATTTTCTAATATACTGGAAGACCCACTGGAGTCCATGTTCCTGAGGTCTTGCACACACAATGGCTGTATGACTTCTAAGGGGCCACAATAGTGGTCGTTCCTAAATCCAGCAAGATGGCCCCTAAATGCACCTCATGCAGGCCAATATAGCTAATTAATACATAGGCCAAAATTTTGACTAAAGTGTTGGTAGCAGAGTATGACAATTCTAAAGACAGAAAAATGTCAGGATCAGAATGGATTTATGCCTTATCGTGGGTCCAGAAACTGTCTGAAACCCTACCATAGACTAAACTCCCAGCCAGTGCTGGTCTCTGTGGACTTCGAGAAAGTATTTGATTTAAATTCCTGTTCCACTCTACAACTCCGAGAAAACATTGGATTTGGGCCACAGTTCCTCTGGGCCACAGTTACTCTCTGATATAAGTCTCCTCTACTCCTCTCCATGGGCTCGGATTTGGCCCAGCTGATATGTAGGCTAGATAGTAGCCTGAGTCTGTCCACTTTATGAAGTATGGGATCTATATTTTCATAGGGGTGCCATATGGAGAGTAAAATATCATCTGCATAAAGCGAAAGAAACAGTGGGCCCGGCTTAAATTGCAGGCCCATATGGAGGTGGTTCTTCGGCAGTTGGCGCACCAGTGGATCCATCACCATTATAAACAGCAGTGTTGAGAGAAGGATTCCCTGCTGCGTTCCTCGGGTATTTGCAAATAGGGATGACAGCACCCCATTTATCCAAATCCAAGCTGTTGGCTGAGAGTATAGTAATGTAATCAAGGATGAAAAGTATCGCAGAAAGAAAATTTTGTGGAATATAGCCTGCAAAAACTGCCATTCTGGGGAATCGAAGGCTTTCTCGGCATCTAATAGTGCAACTGTGGCCGGGACTGCAAGGGAAATTGAAGCAGTGGGGCACAAACCTTGACTGAGCTGGGGAGATAATCTGGTCCATAAGGAGCACAAAACGGGTGGCCGATACTTTGGGCAGGATTTTGTTACTGAAGTTAAGGAGGGTTAAGAGTCGATAGGATCCGCAGAGCTGGGGATCCCTGCCAGGTTTTAGAAGCAGTGTGAGAACTGCCTCTCATAGCGGGTGGGAGTTCCGTGGCCTCTAGAGCTTCAAAATACATAGAAAGGAGATGTGGCAGGAGCACATGTTTATAGACTTTGTAGAAAAAGCCTGTGAAGCCATCCAGGCCAGGTGCCTTCGAGCCATCCATGGAGTCCATGGCCACAATGACCTCTTCGGCAAAGACAGGTTCACTAAGGAACTGTTGCTGCGCTGTTGTGACCCATACTAAAGCCACTTAGTCGAGGTAGGTTGCCCTTACGGAAGGGTCTGCAGTCGTTTGTGTGAAGTAAAGCCAGGAGTAATATGTGAGAAGTTCGGTCTGTACACCCACGGTGTCCGTAATGCGGGTGACATCTGAACATGTTAGCTCTGAGATATATGACACCCCCCTGGGTGGCTGTAATAGTCTAGCTAGTGACCGTCCTGGTCGTTGTCCTTCGCTGTAATGGCACGCTCTGGTGTATTTCCACAAATAGTGGGCCTTTTGGCTTGTGTGATAACAAAACTCCATCAGTAGCGCAGCCCAGCTATGGGAAAAGGTCCCAGTGGACTAGTGAACCTCCGGGGGATCAAGGACCGCCAATGCCTCTTCAACACGGGACAAACTTTTCTGTAGTGCTTAGCCAAACACATACCCCTGATGTAAGCCTTAAGGGCTTCCCACAGTGTCACCTGGGAGTGCATATAGTCCTTGTTAAGGTCAAAGTATTCGAGAATAGCTGTATGAAGCTCTGTAAGAAAGAATTTGTCATGTAACACATGGTGGGGAACCGCCATTGACGTTCAAGCCCCCTACAATGGGTATGGGCAAAGGCAGTCCCACAGGAGCATGATCGGAAAGAGGGAGATGTGTAACATCTCGTAGCCATGCCAGTAGTCGATACATGACCACGTATTGTGTGGTGCTGAATGAAAGGCGTAGACCAGCCCTGTGCCACATTGGAGACGCAGGGATCTTTGTGGAGATACGCATTGCAAAGATCACAAAGCACACAGTGAGAACAGTGGGCTGTGGTGTCTAGCAAGAGGTCGAGTAGCATGTTGAAGTCTCCTCCCAGTATGATGTGGTCTGCGTCCATGCAGTTGAACTAACTCTGCAAAGTCTGAAAGAATTCTGGGTGATCGATGTTGGCCAGTAACATACGGTGACCTGCCAGATGGCCCACCACTAGAACACAGCGGCTCACGTCATCAGCCTGGATAGCACAGGACTTGAAAGGTACAGCTTTATGAACCAGTCTGCACACCCTCTGTGAGTAAGCGCTGTAGCCGGCGATGAAACGGTGTGTTCCCCGGGAGGGGGTCGCAAAGCTATGGGATGGTCTGGGCACCTAGTGCGTCTCCTGTAAGAAAGTAATATTCATGTTGTGCCATTGTAGATATTGTACTACTTGCTTCCCCTTTGGGGGTTATTGAGGCCCCAGACATTCCAGGAAAGGAGGTTGACATCTGCGAATGGGTGTATCGCACTACTTAGTCACATGTGTAGGTGTCGAAAACATACTGAAACATTGTGTGTATGGTATATACGCGGTGTGATGGTGCAATACTGAGTAACAGTGACAACAGCAAAAACATCCTAATAAAGAACAACCCCCCCACCCGGCTAAGCTATGCCAAGTGAATCCCAAGAAAAAATACAAACACGAACACAAAATTCCCAGATTAACCATGGTATAAAGCCTGAGAGTGGTGGCAACACCACAGAGGTGAGGACCCGACACCAAAGAATGGGCCATTGTCTAATGATTTTAATAATAATGAGCCTATACCATCCACCCCGTATGAGTGGCATTTGTGTACTTATAGCAACTATATGTGGCACAGGAGGTCATGGGTTCTGGATATACATATATTCTTGTAGTTAATGCACTTAGCAGCTATGAGGCTCAGTAGTGTGGGAAAAGTTCCATGCTGGAAGGGAGCTGAGACGTGGAAGGAGAGCCGTCCTTTGGAGTGTGTGCAGGCGACGCGAGGGCAGATATTTGCTGTGTACAAAAGACCATGGCTTCCGACGGGCTGTCAAAAACTCTGACCTTTCCATCAACGTACACGCGGAGTTGGGCCAGGTTTAACCTAAGTTCCAGTTTGTGTAGCATTGCCTTAGCGGTCATTGAATTAATGCCGGGCGTCTTGGAGGTCAAGGTGAAGCCGGGGAACTGGGAGATCACATTTCTCTGATATTGGAGCTGCCCTATCTCACATGCCGTTGGAGCGTCACATCGCGATTCCTGAAGCTGTGGAGTCTAGCGATAATCGGGAGTGGCAGTGCCCCAGGCATTGGGCGCGGGCCTAGGGACTGTTGTGCACGCTCCACAACAAATGTGGGAGTGAAGTTCAGGCAACCCAGGAGGTCTGCAAGCAATTTCTCAAAAAAACAGGTCGAGGCGATCTGTGTTCGTCGATTTGGCGATGCCCAAAATGTGAATATTATTGTGGTACCCACTTGCCTCTAGGTCCTCATTCTTAATCCCACTGTCTTGAGGCAGGACTCCAGTTTTCCCAAATGTTGTAGGTGTGGTGGCTGTGGTGTCTTTTAGGTTTGAAATGCACTCCTCTGCACCCACGATGCAAGTGTCTTGCCTATTCAATAGCACTCCCATGCGCTCCAGGCGGGTTGTAATGGTGTCAAAACGGGCATCAATAGTTCGAAAGCCCGCTCTGAATTTGGTCATGACGGTATCCATGTTGGCCAATTGCATAGCTTCAGACTCTCTAGTCGCACCCTCTCCCATATATATCTGAAGCAGCCCTCAGACTGTGCATGTATTTGGGTTTATCAAATGCCAGCTTGCGTTGTTTTGGGTCTCTGCACCCCATCACTACAGAAAGCACAAACCCTATGGTTCTCACTTATGTAGGGAGGAAGTCATACTCAAAAGCGAAGGGAGGGGGCAGTGCTGGTCATCCCTGACTCGCAGCACCTCCCAACCAGCCACGCCAAGGTGAGGTCTCCATGATCAAAGGCTGTGCCAGTATATCAGTCAGAGATACACTGGTTATTAGGTACAGAGCAGCGCATACATGTAAAAACTAGGTCAGCCACCATGGCTGCCTACCGTGGCTCCGCAGCACCTCCCAGCGACATGGCCAGGTCTCTCGCCAATGTTGCTCAGGCCTGGAGCGCAGCGTGCCAGTCACTAACAGGGCACGCCAGAGGGAACGCCGCACACAGGCTGCGCAGATCTCAGAACCAGCAGTCGTCCAGGTACTTTTTCCTGTGCTGCTAGGCTCCTCCACTGAACTCACTCAGTGTTTTAAGTTACGGCACGGGCCGCACCGCGCGGCCGGCCTGTGCCTCAGGCTCACCCACGGCCCCTGTCGCCCACTGTGTCCTCTGAGGTGCACTGCTGCTTCATAACTATGTCTTTGCCATGGTCGCCTGCGGGCCACGCTACTCAGATTGTTGGCCCCCATGTAATAATTAAGGGGTGCCGCAGGGTCCCATCGAGGCAGGGTGTTGGGACTGCCACTGGCACAGCTTCAATGCTGCAAGGCCATCTTGGTCACCGGGGAGACCACGACCCCCACCAAACAGGTTTTTAATCCCTTGGCCGCTAAGGAATCCCATCCAACCAGTGCTTTGTGAAGAATAGCCATTTATCCTGATGAGTAGGAAAGAAAGGAGGGGCATGGAGCAACCAGTCGTCAAATATAACAAATAACCTCTCTCATCTCACACAAATCCTGTACCAGTGAAACAAGCAGCTTTGTGAACTTCTGTTTTTTTCGACTTCAACACAAACAGAAGGACTGTCACTGAAATCACTGATGAATTGGCTGTGAAGCTGGCGTCATAAACCTGTGTGCAGGACCACATATAAAGTAATATGAGGGCTAGTGGTAGAAGTGGGGAAAGGAGAATGGGAAAATTGGAAAACAGAGACACGCCAAGGAGTGGGTAATTTGCGAAAACTAAAACATGCAAAAACAGGCATCTTAAATATACATGTGAGCTAGTATTTCTCTCTCTGCTTTGAGTAACTATCTCAAGTTCGCCATTACACACACTCTTGTGCACGATGAGTTATAGTTTCACCTTGACTTTTGAAAAACTGTAAAATAACCAACACTCTTAATACTCTCCTGTTCCTTAACTTTAGCAACTGTATTTGCGTACTAAAATTTCAATATCTTACATGAAACATTGAGAAAAAGTTCAGCAATAATCCACTTAAAACACCTCCCTTTTTCTTCATAGCGTTATCTCAGTGGAATATAACCCCAGTCTTAAGAGTTGGGCTAAATGTTTAGGAGAGTAGTTCAAAGTTCATATTGATCAACAGCACGACTTAAGGACATTTCTCACTAATCTAACTGCTTATTTAAAAAAATCTTTTAGAAAGCAATGGGTCTTTGCTACACGGATTTCGAATTTACTCGCAATGTCCTGGTTTCAGTAAAACTGCAGTGTTAATGCCTCGCAAGAACGCTGAGAACCACAAGAAGAGTTATACCCACTAATCCAAGATGCCTACTGTCATTTTGGGACATGCAAGATTTTGTGATCTGCTGGGAATTGAAATTCATCACCTGTACGCAGTAGTGTGTCATCCGCACATGCACATCTTCAGTCCAAAGAGCATTATCACTCTGTGATGACATGCAGCCTTTCCTTCCCTGAAAAGACCAGTGCACAAAAAGGTTTGGAGTATGGTCTACACATGCAATGGTCATACTAAGTGGCAAGCAATAGCTTCGGTCCTGCTTCCTGAGAGAGCCCTCCCCAAAGTCTGTTATCTTCCTGGTGGGACTCCTACTTTGTAGGGATGTCTGGCATAAAAGCCTTCCAACAAATATGGAGCATGACAATTGAAAGCAGGTTCTCATGATTGTTCTTCTGAATCAAACCACTTCCAATTCAACAAGTATTTCAATTTTCTTCTACAATTCTTACATCCAAGATCTTCTGCACCTCAAATTCATTTTCCAAGTTCAACTGAACTAGCAAGGGATGTGAAGCAAAACTTTTTTTTTTTTTAACAGAAAAAGGTTTTAACCAAAGATACACGAAAACCTGATGGATTTTTATAGACTAGGGTAATTTCACTTTTACACTAACTGGATTCACAATTTCTTAAATCACAAACGAGCACACAAACTTAGGTTATAATTTAGAAGATTTCTTTAAATGCACTCCACTGTCTCATCTACAATAAACTGAGGTGCCAGACGTCTCTTACTATAAGCATATAACTCATAAGCACCTTAAGCTTTTTCCAAAGTTTTATGTGCAGACTTCTGAATGTCAATTAACTCACAGAAGGAACTGAGGTAATCATATACTGATCCAGAGGAAATATACAATCATGTTGGTCATAAATATAAAAGGATGATATTCCAAAAGATAAGTGCTATGTGTTAGTGTAAGTTAAACCCATCTACTACAACTTCTTTCTCCAATGCTACTCTTGTATCAAAGCTTGATATTTCCAATACTATTTAGCACAATGATTCAATCTTTCAGTTCCTCCATTTGAGGATGATAACTAGTAGATACTATCCTTGTACTGTAGACTTCTCACTGTCCCAATTTAAGAATTTCGATTTTTTCCCAACCACTTCTCCATGATTCGCTTTGTGCACCTCTATTTACATGTTCTCTCTATTTCTCCCAAATACATTTCTCTCTGTGCCCCTCAATTTCTGTCCACTTTCAGTCCCCATTTTAGTGTTCTAATTTAGCATTTGTAATCCTTATTGCACTTAGCCATATAGTTCCTCCTCATGTCGCTATATGAAACAAGCAAGTCCACCCATGATACAGGCACCTCCCTAGCCTCTATCTGAAAACTGCTTTTAAGTTCTTGAGGGTGTACAAGAGGACTTCACTTCCATGCTAACCCCCCTTTGTCGACCACCAACGCACAAATCAACATGGTCCAAGTCAACAACAGTCAAAGGCCCCTCTTTATTAGTTGGGCAAAGTATAATTCCCCAATGGATTTCTGCTCTGCCTAATCATGAATGGCTCAATGTTTTCACACCTGGTTTTACCGGGTGCAGGAACACAGGACCTGAATTTACTGCATGGAAAAAAACAGCCTGTAAAATTGCTTTAGGCTATGGCTGCAATTGCAGGCAGGCCTCGTTCCTTGGCTCCATCCAAGATTATCCAGCAAGGAAGGAGCATGCAATGCTCCCCCTGAGAGGACCCTTCTTCCTGCTTCCTCCCCAGCTACCTCCCTACAGCCCGCGCTGCACAGAAGAGCCTACTCCCATCTACCACTTGCTCGGTTCAGGGGTCAAGTTGGAGTGCTAAGCCCCATAGAATTGGTGATTAGGTGCAGATACATGGCTGGTAAATCAGATCAGCACAGTTATTCTCCAACGCATCAGGTTTAATTTGGATTTGCACAGTACAGGCAGGGTATTACTGCACATACCAACAATTGTAGGTCTAAGAGGGAGTGACCAAGGAATGTGACTAGAAAAAGTAACGCTTAGACGAAAGAAGATATTTGGTTCATATTCGCTACCTGAGTCTCACATCGGAGGATTTCTTTTAAGTGTACTGGTAGGCCATCCCTATGCCGTGGGCCCGATTCACAAACAGCCTCTGCAGTTGTGGCGGTCTCCGCACTCGTGGCGGAATCTCCGCACTGAGAAACTGCAGTGTGTGGACTCTGCTACGATTGCACAGGCCCTTTGTGAATCAGGCCCTTTATACTCAGAGGGTCAGTATGTTACTTCCCTTGCATTCCAGACCTAAACAAAGAGTCACAGAGGGGCAGGCCTGTCTACAAAAATCCCCACTGACATAACATCTAATAGGTGGGAAAGCTTCTCGTCTTTGACCGCAGAGGTAGAGTGCATAGAAGGATGAACCAACTCATGAAACAAATGAAAATCCAAACAAAGTTTTGACCAAAAGGGAAGGGGAAAGCTTTAGAAGAAAAGCACGTAAACAAGGCCCGAAACACAGTGTCCCATAATCCCAAAGTCTACCAGCCAAAGGACACACACTTCTAAATCAACATCTCCAGTGCTTGCAAAGGTTCAAACAGAGATGCTTAAAGAAGCCACAGTATTGTGGCGCATCCATATCTGAATTGAGAAGCATGAACACAGAAGTGGGAAACAATCATCTCTATAAAAGCCAAAAAGTTTCAGCCATATGGGGCGAAAACTAGAATAAGGGGAAAAGGCATGTGGCTGCCAAATGAACTTTCAGTGCAGAAAGTGCAAAACGCAGATTTAAGCAATACCTGAGGAAATCCAGAATATTTTTGGAAACCCTCAAAAGTATATTGAGTTCACTTGAGGCACACCAGTTACCAAAAGACAGGCAATAGTTAGCTTAGTATCTCAGCGTTGAAGGATGGAGAGTGCTGAATAGTTGAGAACATTTCTGGCAAAATACCAGTCCTCAGAAAGATGTGCTGCAGGGCTGCCAGACTGGCAGGCACAGATGCCATAAAATCTGGAATATGATCAGTAGCCACATGAACAGAGAGGGCGGGATTAGGAAGGAAACCCATTCCAGGGATACCACTGATCCAGAATAAAAGAAGAAACCCAAACATAGTCAAGAATGGACCCACTACAGTAACTCTTACACCCTCTCTTCACATCTTAAATACCACCTCAGAAACCAAAGGGAAAGCAAACAGAAGTCCCTGCCTCGAGGGGAAATGGAGGGTAACTATTCCTCATGCAAGGGAATTCACGAAACACAAAAATACTTTAGAAGGAAAGTATTCTGTTGAGGGGCATAAAGCTGAGCCTCTGCCAGATCAGCATGAACAATGCCCCACTGAAGAAAACCACTTAGAGCACTAGTAAACCATTGCCCCATCTGTCAATTTAAACATTCTCCAAACTGGGGATATAAACTCTATCTAGGGAGATAATATGGAAAATGGACTGCCACCGAAAGAACAAGACACTCAACAAAATTGATCAGGCTCTGAGCATGTGCTCCTTGACAAGTTTTACAGTCCTCCAAATCTTAATTAGCCCATACTAGACACAGCTGTCTCTCTAAGTTTACAGACAATCGTTGAAGAGAATGGAAGGTTTCTAGCTTTTTAAAATTGTGTTTTACATTGCAACTGGGCTGATTCAGTCCTGGATTAATGATTACAGAGGACTCAGACTTCAAGAATGTGTTTCAAATCTTGCTGCTGCCATCTGTTCTTTGGAACACTAGTTGCATCATGTCACGGATGACTACCTTGGATAACTTTCTAGATGCCAGCTACCATATTATGAATAAACCCAAGCCCTAATCTACTGGAGCCACATTTTAAATCCCAAAAGTACAGGGCCATCTGAGTAATGACATACAAGACTAGAAGCTTCAGATACAGACAGGTACCAAGAGGTATGAAGATAAAGATTGCTTTTTCCGACTAGATTTGAACCCACCGATGAGCAGGAGTGAAGGACCTGCCAAAAATTAACCAAGATGATTCAGAAGCTTCTGGGAGTGAAGCAGAGAAAGACTCTTTACACAACAGGTCTTGAACTTAAAATGTGGAACATGATCTTTGAGAAAAGAGAAGAATAGTCATTTATCCTGATGAGTAAGAAAGAAAGGAGGGGCATGGAGCAACCAGTCGTCAAATATAACAAATAACTTCTCTCATCTCACTGTACCAGTGAATCAAACAGCTTTGTGAACTTGTTTTTTCCAACTTCAACACAAACAGAGGGACTGCCACTGAAATCACTGATGAAATGGCTGTGAAGCTGGCGTCTTGCAGACTGATCCAAGTAAAAAACCATCCACAATACAGATTAGGAATAACAGATCGAATAATCTTCATCTAGACTGGAATACAAATTCACATATTTGGTAGCACTCCTCGGGCCTACAACAGGGTCTTATCTCCCAAAGAAACCTTCAAGACTGAGACTAGGAAGAGATGGAGAAAACATTTTGCAATTCACCTGACAGAAAACTCTATGATGAGCTATTTCTGCAGGAGATCATGAAACACTAATAGAAAGCCCCCACACTTTTTGAAGAGTCATCAGCATTTTTGGATTCAAGTGCAGTGTAATTTCCAAATTTCTAGAGTGAGGGGGCATTGACTGAATAAACATGCTGGCTTGACCCTATTGATCTGAAATAAATTCTACCCAGATGCCAAAAACTGTTGCTCAAGCTTAAAACTTCACAACAACCCCAGTGTAATCAGGATTGCACTGTAGACACCATAGTGATGGATGCCCTCTTTTTCAAGAAGAATCCAATGTTCATCTTGTAGCATCATTTATTGGCGCTCTGGAGATCCTGTTTATCACTGAGGTAGCAATACGTTTGCGAAAACTTTAGAGGTTCCCCTTGAATGGACAGACTCTGCTAACTTGTGACTCTTAGCTGACTTTTCCATCTTTCTTCAAATCGGATACTAAGCTTGCTGTCATAATAAGGTCAGGCACAGAACTAACTTCCCAGTGGACTTCAACGGAGGCCACTTAGTTGCTTTGTAGTGTGGACTCAGACAGAGGGAGGTACTAATCTGGTGGAATTATAGATCCCAAACATCCCATCCAAATAAATACTAATGTTCTATTAAAGGGGAGGAGGTGTCCAAGAATATTGAGTCTGTGAAAGAGATAAGCACAGCAACTCTTATGTGCGGATCAGTATGTTTCCAGCCTAGGAGTGTGATCATGAAAGCCATGGAATCTGTGTGCCGCAAAAGGGAAATATGAGCAATGACTGCTGCACCCATTCCCCAAAAAGTGAAGGGCAAACAAGGAAAAAACAGTTTATTTAAAGGAGACGGATCTATTCAAATCAACAGGTAGTGAGGAAGGCTGACATTCAAGATCCCAACCTCACAAAAGGTGTACATACAAACACTGTCCAAGAGCACGCTGAATCGCCTACAGTTATGAAGACAAATATTTCAGCCATGCAGGGTTAAGCAGGATCTATTTAAAAAGGTTTTAAGGCACAGGGGCTTTTCTCCAGGCCTTATACAACAATAGAAGGAGCAGTGGAAAACAACACTGAGATGACCGCAGCAATTCTGAAGAAGTTCACCACTTTTTAGCTTTGTGCAGCTAAGAGTGTTTATTACTTAGGGGTTAAAATGAAGAAGCTGGAGAATACTACGTAGAATCTCAACATCAGAGCCTCGAAGCTCCCATCAGAGGAAGATGCTGAAAATGTCTTGATTTTTGTGGAGGGCTTTATATATTTACAGAAGCTGGGCAACCAGGACACGAAAAGTCAACTATGACTGCACTGCTGATGAAACCAATCTTCTGGTCCTGACAGCACCAGATTGCAGATCTATCCTAATTAATGGCTTGGGGCCATAAAACACAAGTTGTGAAAGCCACAAGATTTGTCTGTTCCAACACATAATCCAGCTCACAAAGGATAAGGGAACTATATGGGAAATAAAGAAAGGTACATTTTTCTTCTCAAATGGATGAGGTCCAGCAGTGTGAAAACTCTCCAAGGCAGAAGCAATCACAAGAGGTTACCAAGTGTAAATGTTACGGCCACCAACCCAACAATGCTGATACTCAAAAGAACAAAGCATCACAAAATCTGAGGATCCCTTAAACCCTGTCTGGGATAGTGCAGAGGTGGCAGTAGACAAGTTTAATTTGCCGACTTTCCAGGTCAGCCCTGACCCCATGCTCCTTCTACTTCTCCTAACTCCTTCCTTTACCTAGGACAGCAGTTATAGAGTATGGAAAAAGTACGTTTTACCAGTGGGTACGGTGTCAGTATAGAAGAGATTTGTGTCAGAGTATTTAAAATAAAAGATGTTGCATGGGTAATTATGCTACCTTGGCTGTGGCTTGTTTGGATGTAATATTCTTCTACACAACTGTTGAACAAAAAGATTACATGCAAAAATAGCAAGCAGCTACGGTTAAGCATTGCATAGCCTTTCTCTATGAATATTTTCCTGTTTTTTTATGGTTTCTCTTTTTGTGTGTGTTCTCCCTTGTCCTGTTCATGGTGTTATAGTTACTCATAAAGTGCATGTCTACCATTGGCATGACCTTTTGGAAATGCCTGGTCCTCTTCTCAGACAGACCACAGTTTCTTACCCAGTGCTATCTCACTAAAAGACCATCTGGCCTAGAAATTCACAGTACTGGAAAAGGCACAGCATTAGGCATAGACAGGGCCACTGGAATTATGCCGCAGGTACGGACAAATTATGCGTCTGGTTTGAGTAAATAATGGGGCATAAAAAGGCACATTTTGCGGTGTAATGTATTACATTTTATGATAGTATTACTTCATTATTTTGTCATTTTTAAACTTAACACTGCCTAGGCATTGGTTGCACCTTATTACTACCAGTTTAACACCCAAGTTTAGCAAAAAAAAAAAAAAAAAGAATGGTGACCAGTTAACCTTTGCATAGGGCCTTCCACTGCGCAGCAACACATGTTGCTGCGTTTTTTTGTAATTTTCAAACCATTTGAGCTAGAAACTATTTTTGTTTTGTGAAAATCAGCATATTATGTGGCAGATGATGGATTAGGTGGCAAATGCGGCAAATGTATAATTAGGCGAAATTGAGCTGCAACACAATTGCATAATTCCAGTGGCCCTGGGTATAAACAGCAAATTCACAAGTGGTCGCAAGTCCATTAATGTAAATACTGAAATGGTTTTACAAACACAATAGTGTGACCTGGCAGGAGAAATATTGCCTGTGGTAAGTCCACCACTGGCTGGATTACTGCATCCGTTGTTAAATGACACATTTTACATTAGCACCCATACCTCACTCAAGCGCCAGGTCTGGTCTCTGCAAGACAGAGCTACACATGCACTAGAAAATGCTAGTGCAGAATACAAAGAGCAAGAGAACCTATACTGGGCCTCTGTGCCCTGCACCGTACACTCAAAAGAACATACCACACCATCAGCAGAGTATCTGCTCAGTGTGGCGATACCTCTAAGTCCTTAAAACACACATTCAAATACAGTGACTGCTGGCAGACGTGGTGCTGCTGGCTAGTATCTCGATTTATTATAACTAAACAAATACAAGAGCAACCCAGAATGTCCACGTGAACCTGGGTATAATTATCACAAAATACATATCCCCATGAAACTCATTTACAATCAATTTAAATATTATAGCAGAAAAATATTGCTACTGGTTAACTCATGCAAACAATTCTTAGATGAAGGTGAAAATCATCTGTCTAGAATCTTAAAAAAAAAAAAAAAACACAGAATACAGTACCAACACATGAAAAACGTGTTTTTAATGTTTTGAAAGCTGCATCCGCGTATAATGGTGAATCATTTTTATAAACAAACTTAACAATAAACAAAGAGTGATAGTTGAAACAAGTGACCCCCCAAGTGAGAAAAGAGACACCACACCATAAAGCAACAAAAAAAATAATCACTTATCGTTCTGTGATCTTTGGGGTATCTCACAAAGATAGCCTCTTATTAAGTTATGAAGTATGCCTGTCAATACATTGATTGACAATTCAAAACATAATCAAAGAGGTATTGTCCGATTAACATGTCGGCGGCGTTTCAACCCTCAGGCTGGATTCTAGGGTCTCATCATGACAAAAAATGACCTGGGGAACTGTCAAGGAAAAGACCATCAGTAAGGAGTGTGCTATAATGTTTAGAAACAAAAAGGGGTATATTTAAAATAATATATGTACTGGTGAAAGGTTGGACTTATAAAGAAAGCTTCAGCTGGATGTCAGATTGGTATCTGGAAAAAGGGGGCTAAATTCATTGAAAAGCTAACATTAAAATTAGTATTTGTGGGAGCAAGTTATAGTAAGGCATAACTCACCACTGTCTGACCCAGAATGGTGATTTTGTCACCTAAAAAAAAAATGAAAAACATTCATGAGCCTGTGGAAACTAAATGAATGACAACTTGTGGAGAAAAAATAATATTTTTTACCCTAATAAAAAAGCTGGATAGACAGGCAGCATCTTCCTACAGTGGGGATTGCTGTATTTTCTTAATTCTGAAGTTTAGATACAAGGGAAAGTCAGACCTGACTCTCCTTCTATAAATAGCCTCTGGAGACAAGCCTCACTTTGTCGCTAGCCCCAGGGCAAAAACGCAATTAGAAAAAGCTGTGGACAAGTTCAAGAGAAATATATTATACTTTGGGCTAGTTTGGATTAGGTAATATAAACAATAATTGAATGTGAATTGGAACAGATGTATATGTGAGGTGAATGTAATCTATTAGAAATAAATACTGAGAGGAAATAAAAAAGGGGGGAAAAAAAGGTCGAATAGAGAATCGAACCTAGTACCTCAGCCTTAATAGGTAATGGAAATGCCATAGAGCCACATATGTCATGGAACTGGATTCAGTGGAGTTTTTTTTTTAAGGATTCTAGACAGATAACTTTCGTCTTCATTTACACATTTTTTGCATGAGTTAACCAGTAGCAAGAGTTTTCTGCTATAATATTTGAATTAATTGTAAATGAGTTTCACGTGGATACGGATTTTGTGCTACTCGATTTACTATAAACCATCATCTGTACAGACCAATGTCAGTATGCGAAAAACCCAAAGCCTTAATGCACATAGCTGCTCAAGCAACAGGTTTTATTTCTCCTGGACCATCATGGTCCAAATAGCAAATTGTCCAGACATTCCTTTTCAATTATGATACATTATCAAGTTATATTGTTCTACAAAAAGCATATGCTTTTAGAAAAAAATATCAAGTTCAGTCTACAAAATATTTTTTAAGGGCACCATTCACAAAGAAGCACTAAATCTCTGGTAGAGCTGGTTAGCCCAACACTGCAGAGAAAAATACTCTTTGACCGATTCCTAGAATCTCCAGCTGCACATGTAAATTCCTACACTTTTCAGAACTTGCACACAGGTAAACGCTACAAACATGAATTTCTGGTGAGGCACTGTTATTTTCATCCCTCTTCATACCTGAAACGTTGCACGGCTGGATTAGGAAAGCAGAGAGATTCAAAAAAGATATTACTTTTTTTATGAAAAACTATTTCTTCATGGAAGGCCTTTCATTCCCTCACACCCACTGTAAAGGTGGGGAACACTGGTGCACTTTCCCACCTTTCACTTACACTGCTCATTCGGGTCAGAGTTTGGAAATGCAGACAAGTGTTGGATAGGCACTGAAAACGTGTGAATGCAAACAGTTACAACTTTGTGAGTCTGCAACTCACTTAAACTGCATTTTCCTAAGCATCCTCTGAACATTCCCTTGGGACCACCGTACACAATTTCTCTTTTAGAAGCCATTTATAAATGCAGAAAATCAAAAGGCATAGCAGAATGACTGCATTTATACCTTACGCCTTCGCAATTGAAATTGGCTGAGTGAATCACACGTCAATTTTGTATGCAGCGTCTCAGACGTTTCCATGAGTAAGCGTGACTGACTCACAGGAAAAAGCTTTGTGAATCGAACAATGCCTTAAACAAGTTATCTATTAAAACTCGTGCTCGATTTCAGAGAATTCATATTCTGTTTATGTTTGGAACAGATTTAAGATACTTAGGGGGTTATTTCAACTTTGGAAGAGGTGTTAATCCGTCCCAAAAGTGACGGTAAAGTGACGGATCTACCACCAGCCGTATTACGAGTCCATTATATCCTATGGAACTCGTAATACGGCTGGTGGTATATCCGTCACTTTACCGTCACTTTTGGGACGGATTAACACCTCCTCCAAAGTTGTAATAACCCCCTTAAAGTTCCTAATTGTATTTGCAGGATATTACCTAGATGTTATTGTTAAGTAGGACTTTCCACTGAAAATGCATTTCAATTAAGCCAGTAACTTTGGTGGCGTTCGACGAATCTGCATGAAACTTTCCAAAATATATATTAATTTTATTTGGATACAGGATACCACGTTTCTTCTAAATCTGTCTAGCAGAAGACAAAAAACAGAGAGACAGAAAACAAACTTTTCCTCTTTTAGGGCCATATGTACGAACACATTTTCCCATAGACACAGAATGGGTAAAACCCTTTGATACATCTGGCCCTTAGTTCCCATACACAACTGTTAATGAAGCAACAGGAAAAGCAGCAGAGTAAAATGACATCAAACCTGGTAACAAAATAGTATTTTATTCGCTGAAGTGTTTTTGCCTGGTTCGCTGTAGTTTAGTAGTTCAAGAAATGTATGTTACACAAGTGCTTTTTATGGATATCAAATTGAGCGGATTCCCATTTTTGTCATTGGGTTTGCAGCCCCCATGGCTACGTCCGTAGTGCCCAGCGCAGCCACTGAGATCCAAAAACACATCATTGAGGGCCACAAAATGGAGTCAAAGGGGTCCTGAACACTTAGTGGTTCATTGACCTAGTGAAAGGTAAAAGGTTCCCTCCCAGAATGCTCCCAAAAAAAGGTTTAGTGCAGTGGGGGTTGGGTGTCCACGCTAGGTTGTGGGCTGGGCCTAGCCAAAGAGGCCCTATGGTCACCCCCGTTGCGCACGGCAGAACTAAAGGTCAAAATGAAGTTATATTTAGCTTTGGTTATAACACCTTAATGAATGCTTAAAAACCCTTAGAAATTCACTTAAAAGCACACACAGGCGACAGATAGCAGTGTATGAGTCATTTAGGCTCTCTGCAATCGCTGCAGTTTATAAGTTAAGAACCCTCCCTATCTCCAAGGCCGGAGGAAGAGGGGACCCACTTCCTGGTGGGACTTGCAGTTGAGGGTCTGGCCACTGACACCATGAGATGTGAGCTGGGTGTGAATAGAGGCAGGAAGGCAGGGAGAATGACCTGTGGGTGCACCCATCAAGACCGCCTGTACGCTAGTGATGGGCACACAGACAGGAGAGACTGCTGAGACCCAATAAGCGCAGGGCAAAGGGGATGTCTAACAGTAACTGGATTAAGCTGGGCAGCCTTGGAGCACAAAGGGACAACTGAGCTAGGATCCTGCACATTTGTAAGGCCATGCATGAGGGCATCCTTGGACCTCCATTACCTCGGAGAGGATGCAAAGCTGGCTGAGGGAGACACAGCAACCCATCCCTTCGATCAGAGTGTGAGGCACCCTCCCCACCAAGCCCTGCTATAACACACAAGACTATAGGTCCAGATCTTGCCTCTTGGAACACAGCTTGAGATCAATACCGCAGACATCATAGGAGGCCGCTGGCAGTAGATATCAATACATCACCATTCACAAATGACTACCTAACTCCATTGATCCAAACACTCTGAAAGCTACTGCCACCACTTGCATTGAGCAGTCTTGGCTGTATGGATTATATATCAGGATTGATGCTTCTGCTAGTTCTCAAAGCCACGGAAGTGTCCACCCTCTAGACATTAATTAGACTCAGAGATATGATTGGATACTAGCGCTCCTTATGGTAAGACTTAGTAGGGGTACTTCATTATACAATGACCCTGCAATGTCTTCACTTAAACCAAACTATATTCTGATTTTAAAAGCCTCCATTGGCAGTATACTTTCGACATACCAGAAGTAACACAGCAGACTGACAATAATTGAGCTTTCTAAATACCAGAGGTAACATAGCAGACTGACAATAATTTCGCTTTGATGGATGCCCTAGCACATAAACACAGGCACCATGCAGTATAATAACCCTTCGGCCACAGATTGGGCAGGAAACAGGGTCAAACGAGAAGTGAGCATCAAAGACATGCTGGAACACAGCATTGCTAAGTAAAATGAGGGAAACAGATCCGCTGACCAAATAGAAGTTAAGCATGAAATGGTTGGCATCATGGCATCAAATGACTCTGAAGTGATCAGCATATGCTATATGCAACAATTCTTCCTTGACATCAAAGCAGAGACTGGCTTCACTCAAGACTAATTGAGTCAAAGTTGAAAGAGAGAAACAGGGGTGTGAGTGACTTAGGAAACTGGGTCCACTCGTTAGAACATACAACGGACAAGGGGACAATACAGCAGTCTAGACTTTTTGGAAGGAAGTAGACATAAATGGAGGCAGAAGTGCATCCATGCACGTAAGCTGAGCCAAAGGCACGCCCGACTGTGCTGTTTTGTGCCTGGACTTCTCAGAGTGCCCGTATCCCTGGATCTCTGCCAACCTTTCCAGAGGTAAGGCTGAGCTTCTCCACTCCCATCCTCCTTAAACTTAACACTGGCCTGCCCTCGCTCCTTGTACACAAATGCACTTTCTCTTGCCCTCACTGGCACTTCATATGTTCTCTTTCCACCTCTTAGCCCTGCGCCTCAGACTCCAAGGATTACTGGTCTTGCAAATTTGCTTTCCCCCGTCTTAGTTACACACACTTTTCCTACAAATATTATATCAGTGTCTCTTTAAAATGGCTCGTTATTAATGCCTGCTCTCTAGACAAACATGCTGTGGACCGCTGGAAAATAAATGTTTCAAATACCAAAGCACTGCATTTCCTAACAAAAACCTGGCTTAACCCTATCTCTGTCCGGGACATAGCCACTGCAATGCCTTCTGACTACAACATAATCAAACAGGATAGAATTCATAAACTTGGAGGTGGAGAGTCTTTTATTTACACCTCCACCCTCAATTAGTCCGTTATTTCAGGAGAGGTCAATTAATGGGCTGATTTCCTTACTTTCAAAATTAGCTCACCCAATTGCTTGGCCTGGGGAAAGATGTCGTCCACCTGGACCCAGAAATAACTTCACTTACAACTTTAAGGAACTCATTTTACCTCTTGCTCTGACTTTCAATCATTCAAGGTCCTTAAGTATTTCAGTTTTGATCTGGAAGATGGTTCTGATCCAGACTCCATCAACCTCAAAGACGGTCTAAAATTGCTAGGCCTCTCTCAGCATGTTGAAGGAGCCTCTCATCTTTTGGGCTACTTACCTGACCCTATTTTCACCAACTTAACTCACTTTAGGGTACAGCAGCCTCTACCCCTTACATGGACAGATCATTTTTTATAAATCACCTTCAATATCCCCTTCTTTGAACCTAATAATGGGCTGGTACACATTTTTCAAGCATCGTGGTGGAACAGAATCTCATGGGTAGCTGGAACTCACAGCTTAACAAATTCCTTCTGCTTCTTTCCATCAAACTGTCTACCATCACCTCTACGCTGAACACTTGGCTTATAAATACAGCTAATATCCTTACATCATTAACGACATACTTCACATCACAGTGTAGCTCCCATGCTTGTTTGTACAGAGAGGACCTCAGGCAGCCTAAACACCACTGCTGCTGTAGCTCACATAACATTTATGATAAATGCACCTTTAAGACTGCTCCATAATTATCATTATCACATAAGACAGACCAGCTCCTCTCCGTGACTTCCCAGATCCAAGAAAGTGCCAATTACACTAAAGTAATGTTCACCAATGTAAAGAAATGTAACACTTCCTTTCCCTCTTCCCACCTCATCACCCCATCACAACACCTCCACTCTGACTTCTAAGATAAGATCGAGGGGAGTATCTTAATTTCTCCTAATAACCTGCTTTAGACCTCCTTAGTATGTCCTTTTCTATATCTTCAAGGGAGGCCATGCCCGGCCTAACTCTTCTTGCAATGGAGGAGGTCACGAGGACAATGCATTTTGGTCACAAGGACCATGCAATTTGGCTCCCTTGTTGACCCCTGCATGCACTTCATCTTTTCTCTTGGTCATGAACTTTTTGGCCTCATACTCAGCACCCTTTTTTAACCTTGTGCCGTCGACTATCGTTTAAGCCATTGAATGGAAACATGCACTGTTCTTGCCATTAAAAAGCCTTTTGCTAATCCTATGACCTTATCCAGCTACAGACCTATCTGCCTTCTTTTTTATACAACTAAAATTATGGAAAAACTAGTCTTCCAGCAACTTACCAGGTACCTCGAGTCTCACCTTCTGCTCAATCTCACACGATCTGTCTGTCATACCACGGTCTGCCTGTTCTGTATGTTACCTGTTGTCATCACTATTTTCCAATTAGCAGGTGCCAGGTACTCTGCGTACTTTATTTTAGCATGCTCTACAGAGTGTTTCATGTAAAAGGCGTGCTATGCACTTTAGTCTGTGTGCACTGTAAACAAGTCCTGCACACCTTTGCCTCAAAGCTGGGGACTTGAATCCTCTCGGGAATCCTGTCCCTCCGAGATGACTTTCTACAACCTTGAACCTGGTCGTTTAGCCCTCTCTATCCTTGGTGACGAATGATGATGTCTCTTTGGGGATCAGCACCAGGTGTTTGCAGCTTACACTGATGGTACAACATAGAGTGCAGGCCCAGACCACTGTTTTCAAAACTCATTATGTAGAGGTTATGCAGGTTAGTTGATACATTTAAGATTGTGATGTGAATGCCTTAGAGCCACGACTTTATGGTCCCAGCTGAACAATATGAAGAATGAGTTGGACGATTAAAAACAACAAAAAATGAATAATAAAATAAACACACACAAAACAAAACAGGCCCCAATAAAGAGAGAATCAGGTAAAAATTCACCTCAGTGGGCACTATACCCACATGCAAAAGCTATGCATTAAGCAGCTGCAGAAGGAGTTTCTGGTCCCGCCACCAACGGCTGGCCCACAAGCTGGCGTGAGAAGATATCAGGACGTAAAGGTAGATGTGTTAACTGCTATTGAAGCAGTTTTAAGTTTTGCCACTAGTCATAAGTTACCCACAAGGCTGATAGCGAGGAGGCGGCAACATAGGTGCAACACTATTAATATAGTCTGAAAGTGTACCGTAAGTGAAAATGCACGATTTTCTTCTAATTAATTTAACAAGGTGGGATTATGGCCATGAAAGTGAGAACATTTCGATGCTATTCAAATTTACCTCTTGAAGTCAAGCTTGATACCTTTACTGGTTTGCAGAACTTCATTTAGCCACTCAAGCAATGTGATGTCACTGTCAGTCTGAGGAGGATGCGCCATGATTGGTTCCTCACTCCCGGATCCCTGCCCTCGAAGAAGGACATCTGCTTCTATCATGTGTGCAGCACCTGTTGGATTAAAGAGCACAACAGAAACCTTCACAACCCAAGCATAGACATTCGAATTTCGTACTGCAAGTGAGAGGCCGGGAAGTAATCTATTGCACCCTTTGAGTCTTTCATTTACTCAAGATAGCAGGTACACATGGCAGAGTCTTAAAGAAATACCTGTATTGTTAGGTATGTGCTTAGAAATATATCCAGTATTGCTATTGCATCTTTTTATTTCAAACAGGAGTACCCACACTGTCACAATCCAAACATGTGGGTACCTCCATTTTCTTACACCTGTGCTTACGAGGTGAGAAAATCGCCCACATACTAGAGGATGGCTCTCCGGAGATGCACTTAAAAAAAAGTAGAAGCTTGCAAGTGAGAAATTGCATGTTCAGAAATGAACCACCAGGGAGCGCACCTACCACACTCGCTATGAGCATACAAGCACTGCTGACATACTTCTAACCGACTAGACTGGCCATTGAAAGCGTGTGATCATACGAGAACTCAGCAGGGCTGCTGCAGCTTTTAACAGGTCACATGGTGCGTGTCCGGAGCAGGGCAGTGCAGATACAGAGATGTTTACGGCACGGACAAAGTGGGCAATTGCCCAAGATCCCTACCTTTGAAGGCCCCCCCTGGTACAGTATTGGAACAGTCGAAATTCCTGCTATAATAATGTTGCTCATAAAAATTTAAAAAAATTACAAAGTTTATTTTTCTAAATTGACAGCCACGGATGCTTAATAGAAACGTATGGCCACATTTATTAAGGGTTTGTGTCAAAGCAACACAAACTCTTGCAAGAGTATTTGGCAGGGGCAACAGCTGATTTCAATAAAACCTCGAGTTCTATGATTTCAGGAGACCTGTCGACTTTGCAAAATAGTGGCTATTAGAGAGGCGTCTTAGAACTAAGGAGTGGGGTGTAAGGTGCTTGGGCGTATACATACTATTACTAGAAATACCCAATTTCGGTACACACAGCTTAGTATGATCATCAGACTTACCTTCCACATAGACTGAACATCATGATGCATATTGATAATCTTCGATGTCCAAGGTGCAATCTTGTAGATGCAGATTTTGCCCAGATGGTTTGGAGCTACTCGATAATAGCTAGCTTCTGTCTGGAGATCCCAGGATGCCCAGATGTGGTTCCTCTGCTTGCTGCGCCATTGGATACAAGCTAGTCTGGCTGATGAAGGGTGATACCCTGAAACTGGACCCAGGATGCTTGAATCCTATATGGAGCAGGGTCAAGACTAATTTGCATATGGCTGGATCCGAACTGGGGTGACGTGGCAAGCAAAGTAATGATGGATTAAACCCAGATCTGTGACTGGAAGTGTGTTTCAAAAGTTTCAACACTCCGCCCATCATTTTATTTTGTGATGCTGCCATGTGCGTGCTAAGTGGCTAGGGTATGCTAGGCATCGGTCCCTTGCTTGCTGTGCCGCTGGATTCAAGTTAGCCTGGCTGATTAAGGGCGATACCCTGAAACTGGTCCCAGGATACTTGAATCCTGTTCCGGGGGGACCTGGCTTGGCAGTTTGGGCTGGACTGCTCTCATAAGGAGCAGGGTCAAGACTGATATGCATATAGCTAGGTCCGAACTGAGGTGACGTGGCAAGCAAACTATTGATGGATTAAACCCAGATCTATGACTGGGGTGAGTGTTTAAAAAGTTTCAACACTCCATCCATCATTTTATTTTGTGATGTTGCTATGTGTGCCCTAAGTGGCTAGGATATGCCCAGATGTGAGTTCCCTGCTTGCTGCGCCACTGGGTTCAAGCTAGCGTGGCTGATGAAGGGTGATACCCTGAAACCGGTCCGAGGATGCTTGAATCCTATTCAGGGACGACCTGGCTTGGCAGTTCGGGCTGGAGTGCTCCCAGAGGGAATAGGGTCAAGACTGATTTGCATATGGCTGGGTCCAAACAGAGGTGACACGGCAAGCAAAATAACGATGGCTTAAACCGAGATCTGTGACTGGCGGTGAGTGTTTGAAAAGTTTCAACACTCTGTCCATCATTTTATGTTGTGATGTTTTATATTATAAGCCCAATAGTTTCAGCGGAGGAGCAGACTCTACATTATCTGGGTGCTTCAGAAATACAGAGCTGCTACTAAGACATGGTGATACAACTGATTACTAACTTAACAATTTACTAAAAAAAAAAACACAAAAGATTTAGACGCAAAATGTGCATGAAGTTTGAATGCACGGTTTTTGATGTAAGTTTAGGTATTTGTTTGAATCTAATCATTCATTACACTTGAAAAAAGGACAGAAATTAAGAGCAGACGAGATAAAAAAGAAGTTGCTGAATGTGTATGCAGCATATTGGATCACAGAAAGATCTTGAAATGTACTGTCTTGAACATTTTAACCCCTTAACAGCCAAGGATGCAACCGTTACATCCTTGGCTGCAGCGCTGAGATGCCAAAGACATAACCATTACTTCCTGGGACCGGCCCTCGGGGAAAGCTTTAGCGCTCCCCCAAGGGCCTCCCTCCACTCCCCCAGGGCAGGGATGTAAGGGGAATTGCTCTGACATTCTCAGAGGGTGCCAGATGCACTGGAAGCCATTTGCTACAGGAATGCCTGCTAGACACCAGGGATTTTTTGTTTTGGTGTGATTTATGGGATTTTATGTACCTGGGAGCAGCGCCTTAGGCAAGGGTCGTTCCCCTTGGGAGGCATACTGATTATTTTGGGGCCGATCTGCCCCCAAGAGGGTCAGAAGCCACTGGAAGCCAGGGATAGTTGAAGTGTGTGTGTTTTTTTTTTTTTGGGGGGGGGGGGGGGGCCCTTGGGCAGTCGGACTATTTTTTTTAGGCCCATCTGCCCCAAAGGGGGGCAGAAGCCACTTAGTTCCAGGGATATTGTTTGTGTTGGGGGGGAGGGGAGGTGGCCTCTTGGGCAAGGGTTGCCCCCCCCAAAGGGGGCAATATATTTTATGTCATTTCTGCCCCGCTTGGGGGAGAAGAACTAGAAGCCAGGGATTGTTTTTTGTGTGGGGGTTGGCCCCTTGGGCAAGGGTCACCCCACCTAAAGGGAGCAAAGCACTGTTGGGCAGTCAGACTATTTTGTTTAGGCCCATCTGCCCCCAAGGGGGGTAGAAACCACTTTGTGCCAGGGATCTTGTGTGTGTGTGTTTTGTGTGGGGGTGGCCCCATGGGCAAGGGTCGCTCCCCAAGGGGGGCCATTATTATTATTTACACCATTTCTGCCCCGCTGGGGGCAGATCAGCCTATTATTTTTAGGCCGATATGCCCCCAAGGGGGGGTAGAAACCACAATGACACCAGGGATTTGTTTAGTTTTTTTTTTTGTGTGTGTGGGGGGAGTGGGGGCGGCCCCTTGGCTTAGGGTCACCCTTCAAAGGGGGCACAGCACTGTAGGTCATATCTGCCCCCCTTGGGTGCAGATCAGTCTATTCTTTTTTCGGTCCATCTGCCCCCTGGTGCCACTAAGACACCAGGGATTTTTTGGTTTTAGTCAATTTCAGTACGGGGGAGCGGCCCCTTGGGCAAAGGCCGCTCCCTATTGGGGGGCAATATGCTTTACGCCATTTCTGCCCCCCTTAGGGGCAGATCGGCCTATTATTTTTAGGTCAATTTGCCCCCAAAGGGGGCCGAAACCACTGTGACACCAGGGATTTGCTTACATTTGTGTTTTTTTTTGTGGGGGCAGCCCCTTGGGTTAGGGTCGCCCCCCCCCCCAAAGGGGACACAGCACTGTAGAGCATTTCTGCCCCCCTCGGGGGCAGATCGGCCTATATTTTTCAGGCCCATCAGCCCCCCAGAGGGGCAGAAGCCACTAAGGCACCAGCGGAAATTTCTAAATGTTTGGTGGCAGGGTGTTTGCTGACTAACAAAGTATTTGCATTTGTGATTATAATGTTTTACTTCTCCTTTTTGTTCTAGTTCAAAGCATTTGTTTCCTTTGCCGTGACTCCTTGCGGTTTTGTCAGTGGCTGACCAGCAGTTTGCCTAGTTGCATATTTTAGGTAAGAAAAAACAACTTACTCCAAATGACTATTGTTGCTGCCATGCATGAATTACATTTTTGAAGTGGTGTACTAAATGCAGGATTGTGTGTGAAATTGTCCTTAGATTAGTACACGATGAAATTTGTGTTGTCTTTTGTGTAATTTTCTTTCCTTTTTTCTTTTTTGTGGGATATCAATGGTGATTGCTGTGGGTGTGCAGAGTAGTTGCTGGTAGTCTAGCTTTTTCAAGCAAGCGAGTGGTATAGTTTTTGAGTTTATAACTCTTACTGATAAAGCCACACTTTGCTTATTACTTATCTTACACAATGCAGGTTGTTGGTGGTGCATTCATCCAGTTACTTTTCGTAGGAAGGATCATGGCTAGCCGTAGGATGACCGCTCAGCAGGTTATCAGTGTGCTTTTTGAGTCGTCTTCTGAACATGATTATAAGACTGAGACTGACTCTGCATCTGAGGCAGAGGAGGAAGTGCAAGACTCTGGAAGTGAATTTCCTGTCAGAAAGGAATCGTCTGATGATGAAGCCACTCCCAGTGCTGATGAAGTGCCTGTTTTAAAGGAGGACACTGATGTGGCAATAGCGCAGCAGCCAGCTGGTGAAAGGCTTCCCATTGGAAGACCTCTACTCTGGGTTGCCCCAAACATGGAGCAGCCACAGTTGCCTGCCTTTGCTGGTCTCCCAGTGTGTAGACTGAATACCGAAAACTTTTTGCCTCTCAATTTCTTTTAGTTGTTTATGGATAATGTATTTTTGGAAGAGATTGTTCAGCAGACTAATTTGCATGTGGAACAGTATTTGAGGGACAACGCTGCCAGACTTAGGCCACACTCTAGAGCTAGTTGGTGGATTCCCACAAATCTGGAAGAGTTGAAAAAGTTCTTGGGTTTACCATTTTTGATGGGGCTGATAAGGAAGCCATCACTGTCTTCATATTTGTCTACTAGTTCCTTGATGGGAACTGCTATATTCCCTGCAACCAGGAGTCGTAACCGGTATGAGCTTCTTCTTCGGATGCTGCATTTTGTTGACAAGCTTTAGCCTTGCCAAGAGATCACCTTGATTCAGACAGTCTTTTTAAAATTAGACCTGTCCTTGATCATTTTGTTGATCGGTTTTCAGAGGTCTATGTTCCAGGCAAAGAAATAAATGTGGATGAGTCTTTGGTCCTGTTCAAGGGTCGCTTGGTTTTTAGGCAGTACATTCCTAGCAAAAAGGCACAGTATGCAATTAAATTGTATATGCTGTCAGAAAGTAGTACAGGATATGTTTATAATTTCCGGGTCTACACGGTAGGGATTCCAGTATTGCCACCCTTGTTGTCCGCCCACTTTCGGAGTTAGCAGTGATGGGCCCTTGAATGGCGCTGTCTGTTGATACAAGTTTTGTAATGCGCATTTCTTTTTTTGTGAAATCTCTTGTTAATAAAATTTGATCTACTGAACCATCACTCACCCTTGTGTCAAATCCAACCAGAATATGTGTTAAAAATAGAAAAAACCTGCTCTGCTGTAATCAGGCATTGCAGCACACCAGTGACATGCTAGGTTTCCCGATGATGAAGCATGCCACCAACTTGGTTGGTGAGGGGTCTTTTTAACATAATCTAAGTGCGTTTCTTTTCACAATTTTAGTGTTTGGAACATCACAGAAGGACGTGGACACATCAAAATGATCTATTACTAAACTACGGTCCCAGGAGCGGCCTTCATCTAGGGAAACCTACCAAACCCAGACATTTTTTAAAACTAGATGCGCAGAGGAATCCAGGGAGGTGTGGCTTGCGTGGATCCCCCCCAAATTTTCTTACACAGACTCATCAGCAAACCTCAAAATTTGCTTAAAAAAAGCATATTTTCTTCATTTTTCTTTGTAGGATCACCACGCCGGCCCTACCACCCAGCGTTCCCCTCAGTATCCCAAGTAAAATGATATCTCACTTGGGTGGGTCCCCAAGGCAGAGTCAGCCTAAAAATGTATAAAAGAAAAAAATGTGTTTATCAACTCTCTGTGCTATCCCCTCAATCTCTACCCATGTTTGGCCTTTTCCTGTTGCAGGCACCTGGGCCACCCACAAAAGTGAGGTATCATTTTTATCGGCAGACCAAGGGGAACATTGGGTGGTAGGAAATTTGTACCAGTACAGTGATCCTACAAAGAAAAGTAGTATGGAAAATGTGTTTTTTAGCTATATTTGAGGTTTGCAGAGGAGTTTGGGTAAATAAATGTTGGGGGAGGGGAGAACAACGCAAGCCACACCTCTCTGGAATCCTTCGGGTGTCTAGTTTTAAAAAATGCCTGGGTTTGGTAGGTTTCCTTAGATGACCGCCGCACCTGGGACCAAAAACTCAAGTGCCCCCGCGCAAAAATATATAGGGGGTCATTCCGACCCTGGCGGTCAAGGACCGCCGGGGCCGGGGTCGGCGGTAGCACCGCCAACAGGCTGGCGGTGCTCCGCCGGGCATTCTGACCGCGGCGGTACAGCCGCGGCCAGAAACGGAAAGTCGGCGGTGTACCGCCGACTTTCCGCTGCCCGCTGCGCCGCCATGGGGATTCCGACCCCCTCACCGCCATCCTGTTCCTGGCGGTTTCGACCGCCAGGAACAGGATGGCGGTGAGGGGTCTCGTGGGGCCCCTGGGTGCCCCTGCAGTGCCCATGCCAATGGCATGGGCACTGCAGGGGCCCCCGTAAGAGGGCCCCACAAAGAATTTCAGTGTCTGCTCAGCAGACACTGAAATTCGCGACGGGTGCAACTGCACCCGTCGCACCTTCCCACTCCGCCGGCTCCATTCGGAGCCGGCTTCCTCATGGGAAGGGGTTTCCCGCTGGGCTGGCGGGCGGCCTTCTGGCGGTCGCCCGCCAGCCCAGCGGGAAACACAGAATCACCGCTGCGGTCTTCAGACCGCGGAGCGGTGTTCTGTCGGGGGAACTCTGGCGGGCGGCCTCCGCCGCCCGCCAGAGTTAGAATGACCCCCCTAGTTTTGTAATTAATCATTTTGATGTGTCCACGTTGTATTTTGGGGCATTTCCTAATGCAGGCACTAGGCCTACCCATACAAGTGAGGTACCATTTTTATCAGGAGACTTGTGGAAATGCTGGCTGGAAGGAAATTTGTGGCTCCTCTTGGATTCAAGAACTTTCCATCACCGAAATGTGAGGAGAAAGTGTTTTTTTGCCAAATTTTGTGGTTTGCAAAGGATTCTGGGTAAAAGAACCTGGTGAGCGCCCCACAAGTCACCTCATTCTGAATTCCCTTAGATGTTTAGTTTTAAAAAATGCACAGGTTTGGTAGGTTTCCCTAGGTGCCGGCTGAGCTAGAGGCCAAAATTCACAGCTAGGCACTTTGCAAAAAACAGGTCTGTTTTCTTTGGGAAAATGTGATGTGTCCATGTTGCGCTTTTGGGGCCTTTCCTGTCGCGGGCACTAGGCCTACCCATACAAGTGAGGTACCATTTTTATCGGGGGATCTGGGGGAACACAGAATAGAAGAACAAGTGTTATTGCCCCGTGTCTTTCTCTACATTTTTTACCTTCCAAATGTAACATAGGCCCTGATTCCAATATTGGCGGGCGGCGGTTGCCGCCCGCCAAGCGGGAACCCCCAATTGGCCGCTCCGCGGTCAAAAGACCGCGGGGGCCATTTTGACTTTCCCGCTGGGCCGGCGGGCGCCCGCCAAGGGAGCGCCCGCTGGCCCAGCGGGAAAGGGCCTGCAACACAGAAGCCGGCTCCGAATGGAGCCCGCGGTGTTGCAGGTATGCGACGGGTGCAGTTGCACCCGTCGCGCTTTTCACTGTCTGCTAAGCAGACAGTGAAAAGCATACTGGGGCCCTGTTAGGGGGCCCCAGGACACCCGTTCCCGCCATCCTGTTTCTGGCAGTGAAAACCGCCAGAAACAGGCTGGCGGGAAGGGGGTCGGAATCCCCATGGTGGCGCTGCTTGCAGCGCTGCCATGGAGGATTAGCCCAGCCGGGGCTAATCCGGCGGGAAACCGCTGGACCCGGTTTTCCGACCGCGGCTGTAAGGGAAGCACCGCCAGCCTGTTGGCGGTGCTTCCGTCATTTTAGCCCTGGCGGTCGCGGACCGCCAGGGTTAGAATGACCCCCATAGTGTATGAAAAAAGTCATCTGTTTGAGAAATGCCCTGAATTCACAGCACACATACACCTCTGTCTCATAGTTCTAAGGTTGTGTGTAGTGCTAGGCTGACCTTTTGTGCACTAGAGCCAGGATAGTGAGCAGCAGGCCATTTTTAAACAATATTGCTCTGCAGTGCTTTCTGCCTGAGCAACACAGCATGTTCCAGCCATGTCCAGAGATGAAGGGCCTCTTGACAAAGGGTCCATGACACCGCCCTGCTTGTTGCAGTACCACATGGCAGTGCTGCTGTCCGTGAAGATGGGCACTAGCGTTCTCTTGATTGAGAGTTGAAAGGCTTTCAGTGCCAGCCAGATCTCCCAGCGCTCCATAAGGTCCAGATTCCGCCAGAGACCAGTGGGCTCTGATGTCTGCCTCTCCCGGATGGCTGTCCCATCACAGGAGTGAAACATCTGCCACTACTGTTAGATCTGGTTAGGAAAGAGATAGAGGTCTGCTGCTGACCCAATCATGGTTCATCAGCCAGCACTGCAGGTCTTATGAAGTTCTGTCCGAGATCTCGATGATGTCAGAGAGATTCCCTTGATGCTGGAGCTTTAGGTCCTATTGCAGAGTCTACATAAACCAGCAGGCATGTGTCACAAGCAGGATGCAGAAGGCCATGAGGCCCAGCAGCCTGAGTCAGCCTTGCTGAACTCCAGGATAAAAGCTGAAACATCGGTATCATAGCCTGAATATCCTGGACTCGCCGTTCAGGAGGATAAGTTCGAAGCTGCATTGTATCCAGAACAGCTCAGATGAAAAGGAGCGCCTGAGAAGGTGTCAGGTGTGAATTCGGCATCCATGGTGCGAGTCCATCACTGACATCGAGTGGTGGCAGGCACTACAGGGATTGAAGCCGGCCTTCCGAGAAGACATCGCTGCCACACCAGGAGAAGACTCTCACAAAAACTTTGACAATTGTTGAAAAAAGGTCAGTCAAAAGGTGACTAAGGGTTAGCTCTCTCTGGATCTGTGCTGACTGGCAGGGAAAGAAAAGAACTGACGTCTGCAAGCTCGAGTGGCGCCTATATAGGCACCACCCACATAACTTCCAGCACAGATGGCGTCACACCGAGCCGATCAATGCCACCTAACAGCGCGCAGCAATACTGCTCATTAAAAAATTTCAGATCCATTCTGACACTTGAGGATAATTCCAAGGTAAGGAATGTGCAGCTAGAAGACATTATCAGATAAGTATGCATAGCAAGTGGATCTGATCATCAACTCAAGTAAACTGTAAGTCATGAAACTCAACATTCCAAACACTTCATCAATCAAGGTGGATGGAGAGGACCTAGCCATGACTGAAGAGTTCCCCTACTTAGGAAGTACTATCAGATATGAGGGAGGGGCAGACAGTGACATCAAGAGCAGAATGAACATGGACAGGAATACCTTCAGGATTCTGAAAAATGTGTGGAGGTCCCCTAAGAACAGCACCAACACCAAGCTGAGGTTTTACCAGAGCTGCGTTCTGTTCACACTCTTGTACGGATCAGTGTGCTGACGGATGACAAAAAGTAACATCATCAAACTGTCACCCTTCCATAGCAGTAACCTGAGAGAAATCTTGCACATCTTCTGGTAGCGAGCTATCTCTAACCAGGAACAGCTCATCAGATGCAAGTAAGAGAGCATGTACACCAACATCAGGAGAAAACATGGAGAAGGATAGGGGATACCATCAGAAGAAAACAAAACTCCATCACAATAACAGTTCTCTACTGGATCCCACATAACAAAGGGAAGAGAAGCAGACCAAATAACACCTGCAGGCGAACTGCGGAAGCCGAAATAAAAACCCTGAACCACAGCTGGGGCACCATTGAGAAACTTACCCAAGATAAACAGAAGCAGAGTTGAGTTCCTTCACTGCTGCCCAACATGGAAGTCAGCATAACAGGGTGTAAGTAGTGAAGCTACAATTTCAAACGCTATGTGCATATGTCTTACTTTAATAATACGTAATATTGTACAAAACATCTAACAAGTCACCCTTAGCATATTCTACTTGCTTTGGGAATAGGAAGCTGGCTAGGTATTGAGTTCCAACTAAACTGCATTTGCAAGTAAAACAAAATTAGCAACCAAAGATAAAAAAGAAATGGCTTTATCAATGCTTGTTGAAGCCTTCTTTTTGTACCATCGGACTGTTGGACACCAAGCAGCTTGAGCATTTGGCTGTTTTTGCATGATCCTATTTCTGAAGGTTTAACATATAATTCAATAGTGTGTGACATTACAAGGGCTTCAATGAGACAAAAAAGGGTAATAAATTAAATGTTGCTCCAAACAGAGAGGCCCAAAATAAATTTTGTCATGGGCCATACAAATTCTTAAGATGTCACTGGACAACTGTACTTTCTTATAATAAGACAACATGGATAAGATAGAGACAAAGAAGTGAAAGAGCGTGGAGTCAGTGCTCCCGTGTTACGCTGTGTGATGCACACAAGTTGGGTGTCCCTCGTTCTTCTTTTTATTTGTAACATCCAGCCCACTTCCTTATCACCATTTCTTTGTATTCACCACTGTGCTTTGCTAACTTACACAGTGGTGCAAATCATGTTCTATAGAAGTACAGCATAGGCACTTAAGTGCAAGTTTCTTCTCGTACACAGAACAATACAGCAGGACTATAGTACAGTAAAGTTTTACTAGCAAACAAAGAAGACTGACTGGGCAAGCATAATTCCTGCAAAATAATAAACTGATCATTGTTTAGACACCATCTCTTCCTCCTATAAGTTGTTTTTTACTTCTGACTCCAATGCCTTTGTAAGGACCGTCCTCCTACGGGTGTTTTTACAAACTAAACCCCTTGTTGCCAAATCAGTGAGAATAACTGGAGAAAAACAATCAACAATGCCCTTAAGTCCCTAGTAAAAGAGTTGGGTAAACCACATGGTCTGCACTTGCTTCAAAGAAACACAAAATGTATTCCGGATATTCTGAACTATATATTAACAGTAGTACTGCTAGTACTGTCGCATAGGCTCTCATTATTCTAATGAGACTACTCGATTTTGAGTGGCAGAATCGTTCGCCGTGTGGGAGACTATGGCCCTCATTCTGACCTTGGCGGGCGGCGGAGGCCGCCCGCCAAAGTCCCGCCGTCAGGTTACCGTTCCGCGGTCGAAAGACCGCGGCGGTAATTCTGACTTTCCCGCTGGGCTGGCGGGCGGTCGCCTTCAGACCGCCAGCCAGCCCAGCGGGAAAGAGGCTTCCACGATGAAGCCGGCTCGGAATCGAGCCGGCGGAGTGGAAGCTGTGCGACGGGTGCAGTTGCACCCGTCGCGTATTTCACTGTCTGCGCAGCAGACAGTGAAATACATGTAGGGGCCCTCTTACGGGGGCCCCTGCAATGCCCATGCCAGTGGCATGGGCACTGCAGGGGCCCCCAGGGGCCCCGCGCCCCCCCCTTCCGCCATCCGGATCTCGGCGGTCCGACCGCCGGGATCTGGATGGCGGTAGGGGGGGTCGGAATCCCCGCGGCGGTGCAGCAAGCTGCGCCACCGCGGAGGATTCAATGGGGCCGCGGTACACTGGCGGGACCCCGCCAGTGGTGCCGGTCCGACCGCGGCTTTACCGCCGCGGTCGGAATCCCCATTGGAGCACCGCCGGCCTGTCGGCGGTGCTCCCGCGGTCCTCCGCCCTGGCGGTCAAAGACCGCCAGGGTCAGAATGACCACCTAAGTCTGACCCACTGCGGGTGACACCTGTTGCTCCAATCTTGTTTTGCTCCGGCTAACTAGCAGTGCCTCATCTCTACCCAAGGATAGGGATGACTGGGCAGCCCAGCGCATGACATACTAGGTTTCTCAGGGAAGACGTGGTCACTCAGGTCTCATCCGTTTCTCTCAGTTACATTTCATCTCATATATAAATGACAAACAGAGGCAGTATATGTTTCAATAATGAGTTTAATAAAATGACTGCATCTTAGATAGCAAAGCGTGAGCTGCAATAACCAGGACGACACAGCATGACAATATTAAAATTGTGACGAGAAGAGTAAAGCATAGAATTAACGCTATCATGGTGTCACTATGGTTAGAAGACTAACTCCTACCTAGGCTATGATAGAGCACAGCATGTTAAGTTCTAATTCTGCCCTTCAGATTCCCCTGGGAAGACATCATCCTCATACCTGAGCAAAGGCCTGCAGTCTGCGTTAGCATCCATAGCGAAGCATTCAGCAATCAGCATACAGTCGTGGTTCTCTGGCTGGAATCTCCCTCTAACGTGCAAAGGAAAGGAAGGGCTTTTATAACAACACAGCTGATGTTCTGAGAAAATGTCCCTACGTAAGGATGTGTTTTTTCTAAGAATGCTGGAGACTAAACCTCTACAACGTTCACCAGCAATGTACGGTGCTGCAGCCTTGGAAGAAGCGCAGAGTGATCAAGAATGTCTTGTTTGAGAACAGAGTGCTGGCCTAGGCAAAAACAGTTAGATAAACAGAAAATAAAACAAGACCGCAAAAGTGGCTATTGTAACAATAATAAAATGAAGCCGAATAAAATATATCTAGGTTAAGGTGCACAGCGGCCTAGTGTGTTAAAATAATGTGCATGGAGCTATGGCTAAAATGGCTACACAACAGTACTATACCGAATAAAAACAATATTAACTTGATCAAAATGAAACCTTCGGTTTACAAACTTGCAATGGTTAAGATGAAGGTTTGTCAAGATGAGAAGAAATGGAGAAAGACTATGCCACCAAGTAAAACCAAATACACTACTCAAGGCTACACGCCGCTTATAAACTATGGATTAGAGTCTAAACTCTGCCACTTCTCTGAGCAAATCTAAAAAACACAAGTTGGGAAAGGAGTAGTGCCATGTAGTTGCAAGTTTGCAAACCCTGAAAGTCTGGCAAGATGTCCCAAAAGCCTCCATTCAGCTCTGCAAGGATATCTCAGTAGACAGAGCAAAAGGCTAGAAAAAATGTTCTAGAGATGGCGCAAGAAATTATACTTTCCTGTTTTCAGTTTCTATTTGTTGTGAATTCTGATTTGTTTGCTCTGCACATAATCCTGAGGATGGTGTTTTTTCCTGTGCTTATAAAAATATTTGCTTTAATTTCCTTCCCTCCCTCATTCATTCCCATTGTCAGTTATTCCTACATTCATTCACGCTCATGCCTCCTTTCTTTGTACCCTTTCATTGAATGTGCTATTACAAGTAACTTTTCAATATTTCTCTCAACCCCCTGACTGTCTAATTTGGCAGTGACCAAACCTTCTTTCCAGATGTACTGTTCCACCCAATATCAAGGAGGTGTATGAATGGAGACATATTTGCACAAGATGTAGATTTGATTTAGCAGATAAAAAGGTAATAGTGAGAATTACTGAATAAATATTTTCTACTTAGGACATGATATGTACATAGCGGGTGCTCAGTGCTCCATTAGTGCAAGCCAGTATAACACTGCCATGTTCTTAACTTTGCAATACAAAGAAAGAACCAGGCTAATAAATGTATTTTTACTGTCTGATCTGGGCCTGTTTCTGCTCTACCTGGTCATAGAGGAGAAGCTTGCTAAGATATTATTATAAGCATATTGCTAGTTGTTGGGGCTTTGGTGACAGCAAACTAAGGGGGTTATTACAACTTTGGAGGAGGCGTTAATCTGTCCCAAAAGTGACGGGAAAGTGACGGGTATACCCACCAGCCGTATTACGAGTCCATTATATCCTATGGAACTCGTAATACGGCTGGTGGTATATCCATCACTTTACCGTCACTTTTGGGACGAATTAACACCTCCTCCAAAGTTGTAATAACCCCCTATGTCTGAAGAAGGAGCTAAGGTGGTAAATAAGCTTCATCACCTGCAGGATGCTTTGTGCTATTTGCATGCTCAGTTCACAACAGGCATGATACTTGTTCCACTTTGTTGGTGCGTGTCTGTGGGATTTGTGCTCATTAGAGGACCTCTATGCATTGATTTTCACAAAGCATGTGGGTATTTATTTTTGTTTTTGTTTTGGAAGAAGTGCATGAACTGTGTTCCTGCCAACCATTTGGGACAGCTGCGCAAACCACTTTACCTTTGTATTCTGTGGAGTGTGCACTGTTATAGTGCATCTCCATCTTGGAAGAAAGAACAAGGGAAACTCCATATGTTTCCATTAAATGCAATACAGTCTTTTGTAAGGGTGATGTTGCTAAGTGTCAAGCCTTGTTTCACCTCCATAAGTTCCCATTTTCTTTTCAAATGGAAGAAGTAGGAATGAAAGTTGAACTTGGTGATCCTGGGGTTGTATCTACCTTAGTGTGCAGGCTCAAAATGGGCCCATTACCCTGTTTTAGTTGAAACTGCACCATATGTAGCACATACTAGGATACGACTAGCTGCATTATCCACAGCTTGTACACTAACTAATAACTTCTCTAGGTGAATGTAGGCACTAAAAGCAACAGAGTTTCATCAGAACCTGCTTATTCACCCCTTTGCCTGGTGAATGGGCACTGAACATGTTTATGATATGGCTCCTGATCCTTCTGTATGAATGGAGGCAACTCCTATATGTATGCTCTTTAGACCATCACAATGTAAAACTTAAGAACAGGAGTGTTGGATGTAGTGTTTTATTGGTGGACATTGATTCTGGAGGCATCTGTATGCACAGTGTCAACACCTGAACTGTCAAAAAGCAAAGCTCTGTCCCATTCTCACTGGAGGAGGAGGGAATCATAGAGGTGCTCCTTGCCCTGGTCTGCACGACTGCTCAGAGTTCAGATGTAAAACTGCTGCCCATAACACAGCAGCGTGCAGTAAACAGTGAGAAGAACCATATGATGTGAGCCATATTACCAAAATGAGAATGGAAGCAGGTTCTAGTGGTTCCAGGACCTTGCAGATATCCACAATGGCATATTAAGTGGCTTAGCATGGGCTGAGTGGGTCATACCAGAGGACATCTGTCACAGAAAAGTGCTTATACGTAAGGGCAGCATTAATATTGTTTCACAGCCGAGGGTATCAAAGCCATAAACACACACCAACATCTGGTGTTTTTTGTTTTTACAGAGAAATAAATAATCCATTCAGTTGTGTTTTATCAGTTATAATCAGATTTAACTAAAAATAAAAACGGAATACCAAAAGCCTTTCAAAATAACACAAAGCTTAGTAGAAGAATTCTCCAACAATACCCTGGAGATTTGTCAAATGGAGAGCAACACTCGATTATCAACGGCCATTACACTAGATTAGGCTTCAGCCTATCCTACTGACTTGTGCCTGGCCCAGGTTATAAAACTAATCAGATCTTTCTTTGAACAACTACTTCTATAACTTTTGAACAGCTCTCTAGAGTTTACCTCACTTCGCAAACCTTGCAAGCCAGCTATAGTAAAACCACTGGTACAAAACAAAACACAAAAATCCCATTGCCCTATATCCTTGCTGTTTGTTTTATGTAAATTACTGGAAAGAATTGTGCTAGAACTGCAATATTCTAACATAAAGAATTACTTTGCATACGCTGGTCAAGAGAGTTTTGTGCATAGGTCATAATAGTGAATTAGTTCACTTTTTATTGACATGTCCTCATTATTCAGATTCATAACAAGAGTGTGTGGTTCAAATTCACATTTTATGTATGTAAAATGTTGACCTCTACAATGAGTTGAGTGTGACTACAGTAGTTATTACTGCATATGGTTGGCTTTTTACATTCTGGTATAAAGCATTTTGTATTAAGATCCCAAAAGGGACCAGCAACTGCACACAAATCTTAGCATATTTTCAAGGGCACCCCTAGCCTAGTAAATAGGGGAATGAGTGAGGATCACCAATGCATCCCAAGGAGCCAATTCTGTAGGGAGCGAAGTGGAGTTCCAATACTAGCGCTCTCTTTCTTGGCCAAGAGAAATCCCAGTCATATTTGTTTAAACAAGCTATACATGGGAATCCCGCCTCCTCCATAATTCCCAACAATGCCATTGCGGGGACAAGTGACAATGGGAAACTGCAGTACGTCTGATAAAATATGGGCTATTGTCGATCATTGTGCCTGGGTACTCCCACACCTCCAATTCACATGAAAGTAGTCTCCCTTATGATTATGATACATAAAACACTCTGGGAAAGAGATTCTGCCCACTTTCAAGAGGTGCTAAAGTGCAAAATGTAGGGGTGCATGTATGTAAACTGGACCAGCGGTGGCCTGGCTGAAATTGCCAGTTCCTTAGCTGCCATTTCTGTCTCATGCTACTCATGCTCATCCACTGGGCCCAAATCCCAAGCCAGCCTCACTTCTAGAAATCTAACTGGGAGTTACATCCCTGGGTGTGGCATATCTGTGAGGTTTTCTATCCCCCATGATACCAACTCTCAATTTGGCTTCCAATGGTCTGCATTCTGGGAAGTCAATGACCTCTGTTTTGTGTCCTTCCATTTGTGCGTATCAAATGGTTAGGTCAGCTTTTCATGCGAGTACACGTTCACACATGGATATTCTGGAAGCACCCCATTGCTAAAAGCTGACCAATCTCTTTACCTGTGCCAACCAGGTTCCACATCACGAGTTTCCCTCATTACTTAGCTGCCTCAGCCCTTCAACTGAAGAGACCTGTAACAGTGATCAACAACAACCTTGGTGGCTTGTAGAAGGGCTCAGCACACAAGACCTCCAAAGAGGAAATAATGTTATTCAGTTTCCATTAGGGCTGCTACTTCCATCCTGATGGTTGGGTCTTTCTGCCACCAAAACAGCCAGTCATCAGTCACAGGCAGTTGAGCTGCACAATACCACAACAGCACAGACATCGCCAGTCCTCTACTACCATGAATAGACATATTTATCATATGTCACTCTGGTTGCCTTATGCAGCCTAAAGAAGGTTCTAAAGCATTCACGCAGCTTCCAAAAAGTCCCCAGGCAGATTTCAAAGGGTAATTCGGCAGAACTCTCAGAAGTCATGAAAAAGTTATGATTTTGAATACAGATACTGTTCTCACAATTGTTTGAGGGGGCAGAATTCCAGCACAGGAGACAGTCACAAGTAGACATCAAGAGAGAAGTCATATTCAATTCCTATGCCCGCTATGGGTCTCAGATGACGTGCATCCTCGGTATTTATAGCTGTCATTTGATATCTTGAATTAGCATTGCAAATTCACCAATGGTTCCCTTCCGAAGTGGATCATTTCTGATTTTCTTTTCCATTGACCATCAAGACTGAGGTCCTCCAAACTTATTGAGAATATTCACAAGCCTATGGCCTGTTCAGTTCAGATAGCTTGCATTCAGGAGCAAGTTATTTGCATAAAAGAAATCACAGTCTTCCCTGTTGTTCCCCCAGTTACGATCCTGCTCTAAACCATCTATCCTGATCCAAGCAGAGGTATTGATGGCTAATAGTAATGGGGAAAGATTGCAACCCTTGTCACCTAACTCATTGTACGGCGAATGGGGGTGAAAGCACTTCACTGACCAAGACATGCATGTGAGTCAGTGTAGTGTGCCATATGACAGGAACCTCGGGCCTAGGTTCATTAGCTCAAGGACTCAAAAAAGGTAAGCCCAGCTCAGGCAGTAAAATGCCTTTTAATATTCTACCAGTAAAATCACAGAAGGCCCAGACGATTCGGATGCATGTATAGCTGCTAAGTGCACTTGTTGCAGGCTCTGTCTGTTTGCTCTTGATGGTATGAAGCCGTTATGGTTGGGCTGACCCAGGCTGATGATTTAACTTGTCAAGCGATATGCCAAAGCTTTAGCTAAAATATGGGACAGTAGAATCTATAATTATCTAACGGCGGCCAGGTTTAGGGATTACTGCTATGGTAGCCATGGAGAGGTCATCTGGGAGAATCCCATCACATGTCTTCAACTACCACATTTTCACCGGACACGTTTGATCAAGACGCAGTTTGGAGTGGGAGTCCTCCTTTTTTTAGGTCTTGCCTACAGACAACTTTTAGCTATGTTGCTGACATGATCTATTGTGGACAATACCAATACCTACAGTTGGCTTTTGGACCAGGCTATTGCTTACACTGGTTGGCTTTCTTGTCATTCTTATTTGTTTGTTTCTTATTCAGTGACTTCTCTTCCGCTTCTTGTGGCTGACTCCTCCATAGTATACTTTCTTTACCATAATTTTGACTTTATGACTTCTACTGCTTACATTTATGGAACTACTTTTTACTTTCACTTTCAGCACTCAATGAAACTGCATATGTTTTCTTGTTCTCCGTTATATGATGCCTCCTCTCCAAATACCTGCCTCCCCCTTCGCTCACTGTGTTGCTTCTTCTCATCTCAACTGTTGCTTTCCTTGCCCCACCTACCTTTTTCCCCTCCTTTTTTCACATTTGTAAACCCCTCCCCTCCAACCTTCGTTGCTGCTCACCCACTTTCAGCTCCCTATTGCTCTCCTTCCTCTTCTGTTGCTTTCTTTTTATTTTTGTGAGGGCGTGGCAGTTGACATTTCCTGCTTGGCAAATCTTTTTTAAGAACACACTTTCACATACATAAAGAAATAAAACTGAAAAAAACGAGACAGTGTCATGCCACATAACAGGCATACAGAATTGTGCCTTTTTTCAGATGCTGCACAGCAATGTCAAAAATCATTGACAAAGCCGATATCTCTTCGGAAAGTGAGACCTAGTGACTTTGCCAATTCTTGTTAATGGATGTTAATGCTCTGACACATTTTCAACCAGTATGGGAAGGTCTAACTCTGCTTCATCATTAAGGTGGGGGACTGAAAATCTGCCACCAGATATGCCCCAGCCACTGCGGCCGTTGGGGGGCACTTGGAACAGCTGGCCATATTAGTACGTAAAAGCCAGGCCAATGAGCATCAAGTCCAAAATTCTTTCCCCCATTTTGACACAGCTCAGGCACACACTTGCTAAGTTTCTCTCTATAGACTAGTCAGTACACCAATTTCTATGTCTTGCCCCCAAACCCATGGACACAATGTGAGGCAAAGTGGCACCCAATCTACAGTCTAACACCCCAGGGCAAAAGAGTGCAAGATATATATATATATATATATATATATATATATAAAAATATATATCAACATTAACAATAAAGGGAATGTGGAGTAAAGCACTTGGGAGCGCCACTCAGTAGGACTGAAGCTCAGTGAGTTCCCCACCCACAATTTCTATTACAGATTCTGACTGCTAATACTCATATACTGAATATATATATATACATACAAAGGCAGGATCTGTGGGCCTGACCCCTAAGTTGATGTTATGAAAGTAACTTAAATATTCACAGTGGACAAGAAACACCACCTAGGTTGTCAGCTGAGCCCACGGATCCTGTCGATCAAACAGTAACAAGCAAGGCACATCCAAGGGAAAACAAGGGCACACTTGGCAGAAAGCAAGCAACAAACATACAAGGAAACTAGAAACAAGACAGCAGGGTAACAGCAAATTAGGAACTAAACAAAGAAATGGAAAGAAAGGCAAGGACTGGGAAAAGGAAATACAGAAGTAGACACTTCAAGGGAGAACTAGAAGTGCTAGCTCACGTATCGGGGAAACAATCAATCAATCAAATGTCTTAAGCGCGCCGCGCTACTCACACGGTAGGGTCTCAAGGCGCTGGGGGGTGGTGGGGGTGGGAGGGTGTTACTGCTCAAAGAGCCATGTTTTGAGGCACTTTCTGAAAGTTAGGATGTCCTGGGTCTTGCATAGGTTGGTGGGGAGGGAGTTTCAGGTATTGGCGGCGAGGTGGGAGAAGGATCTGCTGCCGGAGGTGGTGCGTTGGATGCGGGGGGACTGTTGCGAGGTCGGCGGAGCGGAGCTGGCGGGTAGGGATGTGGAAGTGGATTCATTCGTTGAGGTAGGCCGGTCCGGTGTCGTGGAGGGCTTTGCAAGCGTGGATTAGGATTCTGAAGACGATCCTTTTGTTGATGAGCAGCTTGGCTGTGGTCCATGCGTAAAGGGTGTTGCCGTAGTCCAGTCTGCTGCTGATGAGGGGAGGGTGACCGTTCTTCTGGTTTCTATTGGAATCCACTTGAAGGTCTTGCATAGCATGTGGAGGGTGTTGAAGCAGAGGATGATATGGCGTTGATTTGCTGAGTCATGGAGCGAGACGAGTCTAGTATGATGCAGAGATAGCGTGCATGGGTGGTGGGTGTCGGGGGTGGTCCAAAGGTGGTAGGCCACCAAGAGTCGTTCCATGCTGTCTTGTTGGGTCCGAAGATGATGATCTCAGTTTTTCCTGAGTTCAGTTTGAGGTGGCTTGCTGTCATCCAGCTAGCGATGGCGAGGAGTCCGGCGTGTAGGTTGTTCTTGGCGGTATATGAGTTCCTCGTGAGGGAGAGGATGAGCTGGGTGTCGTCGGTGTATGAAATGATGTTGAGGCGGACGATGCTGGTGAGCGGAGCCATGTAGATATCAAAGAGGGTGGGGCTGAGTGAGGATCCTCGGGGGACTCTACAAATGGTCTTGGTAGCTTTAGACCAGAATGGAGGGAGGCAAACTCTTTGGGTTCTTTCGGAGGGGAAGGAGGTGAGCCAGTCCAGGGCTTTGTGTCGAATTACGGCCAAGAGGCGCTTGCAAAGAGTTTGGTGGCATACGGTGTTGAATGCTGCAGAGAGGTCTAGAAGGATGAGGGCAATGGTTTCACCCTTGTCCAGTCTGGTCCTGATGTTGTCTGTGCAGGCGCTGAGGGCGGTCTTGTGCTGAGGTTTTTGTGGAATCCAGACTGGGAGACGTGAGTATGTTGTTGTCCTCCAGGAAGCGGGACAGTTGTTTGCTTACTATCTTCTCCATGACCTTCGCGGGGAAGGGGAGTAGAGAGATAGGTCGGTAGTTTGTGAGGTCTTCGGGGTCTGCTTTGTTTTTTTTTGAGCAATGCATTGACATCCCCGTGTTTCCAAATATCTGGGAAGATTGCGGTCTCGAAGGAGCTGTTGATGATGGCCCGGAGCTGGGGAGCGATGATTTGGCTGGCCTTGTTGAAGACGTGGTGGGAGCAGGGGTCTGTTGGGGAGCCTGAGTGGATGGAGCTCATGGTTTTGCTGGTTTCTTTATCGTTGGTGGGGGTCCAGGTGTTCAGAATGTTGGTGCGATAGGGTGCTGTGGGGTTGGCTGCATCGGTGGCGGTGATGGTGGGTGGCGGCAATATGAAGCTTTTGTGTATGTCTGCGATCTTGCGGTGGAAGTAGCTGGAGAGTGAGTTGCAGAGGTCTTGAGAGTGCAGAGGGTCGATGGCGGAGGGTTTGGGTTTGGTGAGTTCTTTAATGATGGTGAAAAGTTCCTTGCTGTTGTGTGCATTGTTGTCTATGCATTCTTTGTAGAAGGATTGTTTGGTGGTACGGATGAGCTGGTAGTGTTTGCGCATGGCTCATTTGAGGGTGGAGAACTTGCTCACTGATGGTTCTTGGCGCTAGGATTTCTCAATTTTCCAGCATTCTCGTTTGGAGGTCTGAAGTTCTGCGGTGAACCAGGGAGCTGTCTTGTTGATGCAGGAGTTGTTGTTTTTTTTGAGGGGGGCGTTGGAGTTAGCGCATACATCGAGCCATCGTGTGAGGTTGAGGGCCAAGTTGTTCCTTGGAGATCTTGTTCCATTTGCGGTAAGGGATAGGATGTTGTTGGTGGTGGGTGGTGGGCTTCAGGAAGGAGAAGTGGACGCAGTGGTGGTCAGTCCAATGGAGTTCGGTGGTGTGAGTGAAGGTGATGTGGCTGCTGGAGGAGAAAATGGCATCAAGCGTGTGACCAGCTGAGTGAGTGGGTGAGGTGACCAGTTGCTTGAGGCTGAGGTTTGCGAGGTTGTCCATCAGGGCAATGGAGTCGCAGTCGCTAGTGCTCTCCAGGCGGAAGTTTAGGTTGCTGAGGAGTAGGTAGTCGGTGGAGGCGAGGGCGTGGGAGCTGATAGCGTCAGCGATGGTGTCAAAGAATGGGGGACGGGGTCCTGGTGGTCTGTAGACAAGGGTTCCTCTCAAGGTGGTGTTGGCGTTGATGTGTATCTGAAAGTGTAGGTTATCTGCGGCGTCCAGGGTGTCGTTGGTATTGGTGGAAATCCTGATGGAATTTCTGTGTATTATGGCGAGTCCTCCTCCTGGTTTGTTGATACGGTCTCTTCGGGTGATTTTGTATCCCTCCGGGATGGCTATGGTGATGTCGGGTTCCGATGAAGGGTTCATCCATGTTTAAGTGAGGAAGGCGATGTCGGGAGAGGTTGTCGTGAGTGAGTCCCAAAGCTTGATGGCGTGCTTGTGGATGGAGCGGGTGTTCAGGAGGATGCAGCTGAGGTGATTGGTGTTGTTGTGGTGCTTGTTGGTGTAAGTGCAGGAGAAGTGGCATGGGTGGCATGTGAAAGGCCCGTGGGTGTGTCTGGGGTCGGCCTGGGCGCAGGCGGTGTGCCAGCAGGGGTTGAGAGCAAGGAACTCTGTGGAGGAGTAGAGGCGCTTGGGGACGCCGGAGTTGTGTGGACCAGGGGGACAGGTGCTGGTCGCGGTCCAGGTGCGGGTGGGCGCAGACGGGCTTGCCTCTGGCATGCCTGCAGTGCGTCTGCTGCACGGCCACGCTGCAGCCGCCATTAAGAACGGGAGGTGGGGGGAAGGAGCAGCTGGGAGGGAGTGGCAAATGGGGGCAAGAGGGGGGCGGGCCGCAGGGGACGCAGTGGTGGGACCGGGTAGGACCACAAACGGGCAGGGAAGCCCGAGAAAGGCACAATAGAAGGCACAACACGAAGGCACAATTAGGCAAAAAAGGCACAAGTTTAAAAAAATGGCAAAACAGTAGGAACAACGATACTCACGCCTACCACTAGGCACCAGGGATGAGGCGCAGGCGGGTGCCTGCTGGTGGTGGAGAGCCTTGAACTTCTACAGCAGCAAGGGTGGGGTCTTGGGTCACGGAGGCAGGCTGGTGGAGCTGTTTGCCATGTCGAGTGTACTCCTGGCCTTAAGGCATGTCAGGGGATCACACTCGGCACCGCGCAGTGGCCGCCATTAAGAAGGGGAGGTGGGAGGTGGGAGGGAGGAGCAGCTGGGAGGGAGTGGCAAATGGGGGCGTGAGGGGGGCGGGGCCGCAGAGGGCACAGCGGTGGGACCCGGCAGGACCAGAAACGGGCGGGGAAGCCCGAGAAAGGCACAATGAACACAACAGGCAGAAATAGTTCCAGGAACAAGGAACAGCTGAGGCTCAGGAGTCAAGTAGCAATGTAGGGGGTGCTAGTTCAGGAACAAGAATTTGCTACAGCTCAGGAACAAGAATAGCTTCAGCTCAGAAACAGGAATAAGTGATATCTACAGCTCAGAAACAGGAATAAGGAATAACTATGGCTCAGGACATCAGGAAACAAGGGTCTGTCTCCCTTCAAAACAGTTACAGTGACCAACACTGGGCTGAAGGGAGCTGAGGCTTAAAAGGGCTCACAGTAATCACATTCATCAGATGTGAGCAGGCTATCAGCAGCAAGCACAAGTATGCTGATTTGTTGCACCCATCCTTTGCCTGCAGGGGTGAAAAAGAAGCAGTGAGCAGGGGATTTATAGGTATTGGAGTTCCAAGCACGGCTCCCACACAACCCGGCATGGATTGGAAATGGATGGTAATTTCCAAAGATGGTCCAAATGGCTGGAAGTCAGAATATGCATGTAGGGGAAGTACCGGAAGCTTATTAGAGCATTGGAAAGTCACAAAATCCGGCCCCCTGGTGGTGGGCTTGAGAGCGAACTGTGACATCACTCTTCCCCTTATTAAGGATTTAAATTACTCCCAAAGCGTACCTGTCACCAAGACCACGTTGAGAATGAGAGGAAAATAGGACTTTGTCTCCCCTGTAAGGTAATTGGAAAAGTTACTGTGTACCAAACACCAGGTGTTTAGTTTCCAACTGCCCTGGGGTACTGCACAATCCACTTCAAATGAAGCTCTACAGGAGCATCATGGGGCAGCCCCCTCAGCAGGATCTGAACAGCTAAGATCCAGGTCACATTCTGGGTCTGAGGCAGTAGTAGTACTAATAATAAAAGTTTATTAAGACCATAGTCTGTTAAACATCAAAATATATAGCATCAATAACAAACACCTCAAAATGTATGTAAAATATAGGCAGGATTTTCTACCACAATAACTGCCTTTAAAAATCTTTCCAATGCACACTTTAAATTAAACAAAATGCATATTATAAATCTGCCAAATCACATAATTTCTTGATCTTCTACAATATTTCAAAAAGATAGGTTTCAAGATTAAACCTCTCACTGACAAAATATATACAATCAAACCAAATATGCACATTAAAATTCTGTCTTCTTAAACCACAGGTACACTGACAATTCTCATCCACTAGCTCTTGTAACCTTATGGGAGCATGCATATAAAAAGTTTAAACCCACTCAAAATTTCAATAAATTGCATTTGAGTGTTTGGTAAATTTGATAAATAAGGATAAACTAAGCTATCCTGCGAAGGCTCATACAACTGTAGAGAAGAGCTCTTTGTTAACAAGTAACCAAAATCACTATTCCTACGCTCATTATAACAGATTTAATTGAATTCATTTTTTGATAAAATAGGGGCTTCTCGACTTTAAAATCCATAAAATTTATGTTATTGGCAATTTTAGGTAATTTGCCCTCACTTTTTTTACCAATATAGTTTGCTGTAGCAGATTTCCTTGGCACAATAAATTTATATATTATGTCTTGGGGCAGATAACTGATTATACCAAAAGCAGAAGCTCAGCTTCATAGTTGTATAATTACAAAACTTCATACTGGTTTCTACTCTAACTGCCAGCGCCATTACACCATTAGTAAGCCCTAGTACGTTTTTAGACACTTTCCTTCAATCTTTTCCCAGTCTTGTCCGGATTTTAAGCATAGTGTTTCAACATCATGTAAAAATTGCTGTATAAGCTGTACACACAGGTACCATGGAGGGACCTCTAAAATCCCTTTTAAATTTCTTTAGGCCTCCAACTATTGTAATGGCTTTTGTTTTTAGGGCTTTCAAATGGAATTTCTAGTTTAGATTGTTATGGATGATCATACCTAAATGCTTATAAAAACAGTGTTGTTCCACAACCATTTACCCAATTACCAATAGAACAGCTTACTCTTTTTCCCAAATGCCAGAATGTTGGTTTTCTCCATATTTATAATCAATGAATTTGCCATACAACATTTATTGAAGGCTTCTAGCTTCCTTAATAGCCCCACCTAAAATTACAAATGGATAGATTATCTGCATTCAAAAGGCATGGCACATGCCTTCCCACACCACTCTAAGGGAATAGGCATGCATTTCCTGTAACACTGCCGGAAGATCAGCAGTATGAAGTGTAAAAAGGGTTGGGGATAAAACATATCTGTGCCAAAGGCCATTCCCCATTGAGATCCCACTCAGTAGGGAACTATTCAAACCCATCTCCACCACTGTCCACTTATTTCTGTGTAGCTCTTCCACTATGGCCAGAAGACCATTGGGTATATTAATGTTCTGTAATTTATTCCACAAAATAGTGCAATTTTCTAAGTCAAAAGCAGAATGAAAATCAACAAAGCAAAAACATAAATCCCCTTTAATTTCCATTGCCTTCTGTCCCATCGACCAAAGACTAAAACAGTGATCAGTTGTGCAGTGCCCCTTAAAACCACCCTGATCCATAGGGACTAGGTCATTGCTCTTTATCTAGTCCTTCAAATATAATAATATAGATTTGGAGTACAACTTGGCCCCATACCTGTCAAACTAATCAACGATTAATTTTTTGGGTCTGTGTCATCGTTGGGCTTATAGACCGGCTCAATGATTGCCCCTTTCCAACTATCTAGAAAGTAAACAGTTTCAGTCAATATAAAAATACTAACCAAAAAACCTCGCCACTCAGTTTTTTCATAATGGCAGCTGGTTTATTACCAGGCCTGCCCTCCCAGTTAGATTCCAGGAAGATATTATATTGTTAAGCAAGATTCCTGTCACATATTACAGCAGATCATCTGTTCTTGCCTATTCCCTTCTACTATCGTTTTTGTAAATTTCACTCAAATATGACACCCAAACATTCCCAGGAACCATACATCAGCTAGAACATGTATCCTGCTTAGCCCCAATCTGCACAAGATTCCAAAATCTTTTGGTACCTTTTGAAAAAAATAGCTTGGAGCATTTCATCCAAATCAGACTTATAATACCTTGTTTTCTTTTCTTTAATTAGAGCTACATATCCCTCCTTGACAGGTTTAACTTGTTCCTTCCACACACTATGCTGAAGCGCTCCACTATTTTGTCTAGCTTTTGTTAACTTCTTTTTTACAGCCTGGCACTATAGGTCATACCAGTGTTTTTTTGTTTTTGTTAGGCACAGGGAATTAGCATTGTACTTTTTTAACTGATATTACTAAGCAGCTTACCACATTTGAAATCATTAGCTTATACTAATTCAGTGTATCAGCATAATCTTTTCCGACAATTTCTAAAGACTGCATGGTTTGCAGTTGTGTCAGTAGTTTATGATGCTGTTCATCAACACATGTCATAATATGCTTTGGAAAGGTAACTTTTAGAGGTGTAACACATTCTCGCTGCCAAACAAAGCATACAGTGACAATTCCTCCCATTTTTGTGACCAAAAAGTATTTATGGTTTGGTTGGTTTATACCGGATTACCAAATTTAGTTTACCTATAAGTCCCTTGTAGAGTGGTATACCATATACCCAGGGCATGTAAGGAAATGCTACTAGTGGGCCTGCAGCATGTTTTGTGCCACCCACTTAAATAGCACTTCAAAACATGTCCCAGGTCTGCCATTGTAGTCTGGATGCAGTATCTCACTGCCATGTCAACTGGCCAAGCCTAAACTTCCCCTTTTATTAGATATAGGTCAACCCTAATGTAGGCCTGGTAGCTGTGTTATTAAAAGATAGGACATGTACGTTTAGGGTTTACATGTCCTAGTAGTAAAAAACTCCCAAATTGATTTTTAACCACTGAGAGGCCTACCCCTCCCATAGGATAACATTGGGTATTCCTTATTACATTTAATAAGTTGTAATTTCTAAATGAGAGGAGGTAGATATATCATGTTTGGCACATATGAAATTGTAACGATAAACCCTCTTTAATAGTAAAGTCAGATTTATCACTACAATTTTGAAAATGCCACTTTTAGAAAATTTGAACTTTCCTGTCCTTAGCCCTTTGTGCCTGCAGCCTGTCTTGGGTCACATGACTGGGTGTAGCTGACAGGCTTTGCAAATTCCCCTTTACAATCACACTTATCTAAGCTTCAATGGGCCATCAACTCGCAGGATGGTGGAGTAAGAGTTGGCATAGTCCCACCTGCATCTGAATAGGCTGTGTCCTGTCTCCTCACAATAGGCTTAACAACCCAGTATTCTTACTGCAGTCAGCTTGGAGTCAGGGCAGGCAGGAAATGCTTAGAACTTTAAAGCTTTGAAGACCCTTTCCAGAAACTTCTAGCACCTTGTAGGAGAAGGATACCAGGGTATACAAATATGGTTCTCAGACCAACTATTCAGTTCTCTACTGGACCCGTGGAAGGCCTCTCAGAGGACTGCCTTCAGCTGTGATCTGCTGTACACTCTGCCAGACTGCTGTTGTACCTGGAAGGACTCATCTGCTGTCTGCAGTTTGCCTGGAACCCTCAGAGGTCAGCCCTGTTGTTGAGCCCTGCATCTTCACCTGCACCCAGGACTTCCAGAAGTGACTCCAACGGCTAGTTTTCTGGCCTCTGCTTCACAGCCACAGGGTCATAACAGGATCCCACCAACTTAAACCTGCACCTGGACCAAGCCTGAGTGAGCCCTTAACCCCCAAGAGGTCTCCATCCACTCCTGGTCCCTTGGTTGTAGTGCTAAAGTTGCCCAGAAGGCCATTTACCAAAACTGAGAACTTGGCCAAAAAGTGCTCTGAGAAACAGGAGGAGACTGGGACCAACCTGCTCCCTTATCTACCCGAGGTGCATCGCAGGACGGACTGACTTTGCGGCTTCTACTGCTACCTTCTTCTCCGCAGCAGCAAATCCCTTTCAGCGGTCCTACACCAAAGCAATATCTGACCTCGTGAAACTGTCTTTGGCTACAGCTTTCTGCTTCACCCTGCTGGAGATTTTCAACTTCCATTTCGGTGACAAAGTCGAAGGTAAAAATCTTCACCGTGGCTCGCTTCACGGCTATCTGATAATGCTCCCTCCTTGGACACTCTACCTTCTCAGACATTTTCTCTTCAAAATGTTTATAAGTCCAAAGGTAAGTGCTGATCAGGCCCAATCCACTTCTTGTATCTGAACTGTGCTCCATCGTGGTCAGCATTACTTTTGACTTTGCCCCGGTCTACCGCAACCAGATGTCTATGGTTGCCGCGTTTCTCTTTCGTGTGACGATTTTGAACCTTGACCTTTAAAAATTCATGACTCCACTACTGTTACTGCTTGGATTTGTGTAGGTTGGTTTGGGATTTTTCTTGTGTTGTGTTTTCACTTTATTACTGTTCGTGTGATGCATAAATACTTTACACATTGCCTGTAAGTTAAGCCCGGCTGATTTCTGTGCCAAGCTACCCAGGGTGAAGCACAGGTTAATTTAGGGACTTTTTGTGGTTCACCCTGCAAGGGATTGTGGCTGTTGCTTGACCAGGGCTCACACCCCAGTCAACTAACAACACAATTTCTCAAACCATGCATGCCCCCCCAGAATTCCAGAGACTGAAAGGAATGTATCCTGACTATCCGTTGTGGACCCAAAGACAGCGAAATGGAATGACTTCTGAAGGACAACGTCAATGCCCCCCAAACACCCTGCAATGCCCAGCATGATAAATCCCTGTGTATTTAAATGTCCACTCTCCACAGAAACTTACACTTGTTACACAGCTGAGTTCTTGGAGCATCAGTACTGCTGAAATTTCACAAGTCACAGGAACGCTTCTCTTTTAATCTTATTTATCCAATGTAATTCCAAGACATATCCCAGAATCAACTTATTTCCAAGAGATTGTCAGCTTACAGCATCTGTTTTCCTCTTTTCCTTTACAATGTATTGGTGTATGTGTTAATACTTGTTCCAAATATTCTAGACTCAAAAACAACTAGAAATGCTCCCAAATCTACACTTTTATCCTACAGCATTTGTTGCCACTACACTGTATCATAATGGCAAGATGTGACAAACAGCCACTCTAAACTAAAACTAAAGTAACATCCTATATTGGTCAGTGAAAATCTCCATTCCTGATGGTAGCGTAAGAAGAGGTCAGTGCTCCCCGGATGCCAATTTAAGCTTTGCCAGGGAGTTAGGCCACATTTCAACTCAAAGCGATGAGTGCCTCTCAGACTTCTGTGTAAAACTCCCCTCCCTATCCATTTACGTGCCCTCTAACATACGTTTGACCTGCACCATATTTTCAATGAGAACGCATCTGTGCGGCACACCCTCTCTGACTGGTTCTGTCAGCTAGCCTTTTAACGAGTTCAAGGTTGACCCTTTCTGACCTCTGCACACTTAAGTTGACCCTTTCCATGCACCACGGCTATTGGCATATCTTATCAGGCCACTCAAGTCTAATAAGTTCTGCTGGGAAGCTTCAGGGAACCACCAGTGGTACAAACCTTTCCCATTAAGTGGCAGTGAAAGGAACTGTCCACCCAGTCAGCCTAGATAGCATTTTTCACTCCAATGTCTCTCCCTAGCCCGTCCGTACCAATGGCCAGGTATACCTATCATTTCCCACACATGTCCTAACATGGTAACAATCACAATCTTGGAGCAGATTGGCAGAGTGAATATAGATCATGCATGCAAGTCAGCATAGCATAGCAGAGACAGTGACTGAGAAATTACCAGGGCAAGCACACATGCTCAGAGTGTCACAATCATCTTTAAGTGACAGTTGTGCACAGAGCTAACCTCAAAGTCAAGGGTCATAATTGCAAGCCCATTCAGTGTGGTGCCTATCTCAGTGGCTGTGCCTGATACACGTCTTCTTTACCGGATCTAGCTCCACCCTTTATCGCATCCCGGTAGCGTCAGGTGAACTGTATAGTTTAGCTTTGTGTTACCAAACATAATTACACCTAGTTATCGCACGAGGGTGCAAAGAAGAAAGAGGAAAAACAGAAAAGACAATATGACTATATTCCCTTTATGCTGCGGTTCGGCAGGGGCATATCTTGGTCGTTATAATTAAAGGGGGAGTGCGAGTTTCAGGTTTTCCAACAACCATGCTGGTAAATCATGTTCGAATACAATATAAGAAACACTGCAGAAACCGAGTTTAAGTGGCAGTAGAAAGGTACCGGAGATCAGATTGTAAGAGGTACTTAAAACTGAATAGTTTGTGAAATAATCAAACATTTTTTAGACCTTCATAACAGAGCTGACAGTGTGTGGGTGATGTGCTTTTGACTGTGTGTGTGTGTGTGTGTGTATGTAAAAATCCCAGGTGAAATCTGACAGAACTCCTCACCAAACCTGCCTAAAAACACCTGTACTCAACTGTTTACTGCAGAATAGATTTATTGGGGGAGGGAAGTCTAACACTCCAAACACCTCCCCGGAACTATGCCCTGGTGGGGTTAAGCCTCATGGCAGTAGCTGCAAGAAACACAGCCACATGCCTAGTGGATGAGTCTAATAGTGGATTTGTCAGAGTAGTCTGGGTTCACAGTGCCAGTGGCCAATACTTTCGCTGTAGTATCCCGGAGTCTGCCATCATACCTTGCATATATCTCATTCTTGGTGCCACATCGCGCTGTCCTCTTCTCCTCTCACTTCTGGATCTTTTTAAGTCACGTAAGCTCAAAGGTTTTATTAAGAGTCTTATTCTATGAAGGCTCTACATCTACTGCCGTTGTCACTAACAAAACTCTCAAGGATTCCTAACTTCTTCCACTCTTTCAGTTGTGCTTGCTGAATAAGGGGACATGTATTTTCAGCCCAAGACCTCTTACGTGCTGCCACCTTTATGGCGCCTTTGTCCTACAAGACAAATATTTTGCCTCCAAAATCAAGGCGAGTGCTGGTGAGCATGTCCTGACATAGGGAGACCAGTACACTGTAGAGAAACTCGAGAGCTCAGCATTTGCTGATAAGCTGGAGCATCCTGAGATCTGTCAGAACCATCTCATAATTGGTGGTAAAGTGGGAAACCTGCTTTCCTACTGGAAGCGGTTGGAGGAGTTGGGAGGGAGTGGAAGTGACTTTGAGATGGCAGACTTGTTTGCCAAAAAAACTAAAAAAACACACTTCCTGTGAAAGTTTTATTATCATCCATAATTTCACGTACGTACACAAAAAATCCTGTCCTTGACAGAATTGTGTAACACTCCATTCTCTTCAAGATAAAATCACTGCAATTTTTACAAACACCCTCCAACCACCCTTGTAACCCTCCCTTTTAATAGACAAAACACCCATTGTCAACACACTTTACTATGAAAAAGTTTGATAAAATAATCATACTGAGGTTATTGCAGCACTTTCAAAGATACAATCTGGCTTTCCGAATGACCCTTGACCCCAGTTAATTTTTTCCAACAATACAGGCCTTTACACCTCTCTTCTGGCAGACCTATTTGCCTTTTGGAAACATGCCAGTGTCCTTTCTCTCCTTAAGAAAAGAACCCTCAGCTGCTGGCAGCAGAAGGAAGGGGAAGTGTCTAACTACTGACACATTTCCTTCCTTCCGCTGCCAGCAAAAATCATGGAGAATATCATCAGTACCCAAATCTCCATCCATCTGGAGCAACACAACCTCTTGGATCCCTTTAAGTTCAGAGCCACCCACACCAGAGAAACAGTTCTTCTAGAAGCCACTAATAATATCGGGCATTACATGGCTGGAGGCAACTCCTCGATCCTTGTACAGAAGGACCTCTGGGCAGCATTCAGCGCAATATGCCATCCTATACTAATCAAACAACTCCAAAAGACTGGCATATATCACATATCATGTGCTGGTTCCTATCTTTTCTAACCAACTGGACACAATGTGTTCTCCTCCCTCCCTTCAAATCTAAGAGAACATCTGTTAAACAAGGTGTCCCCCAGGGGATCGCTATAAGCCCCAATTTCTTCAATATTTACATGACTCTTATGGCGCAGACTGTTAAAGTTTGCAGACTTAATATTGTCTCTTACACTAAGGATACTTAAGTGATTATCTCCATCACCAATAATTCCTAAGAGGCTAAACATCGGGCCCTAATATTTATGCAATCCATTGCTAAATGCATGAGCGACAATTGTCTCAAAGTGAATAGTGACAAGGCTCAGATCCTGCTATCATTGAGCTGGGAGCCAAGGGACTTAGCCTCTCCTCTAATTCCCACTAAGCCTGCAATCTTGGTGTACAACATGATCAAAGAAAGGCCAAAATATGGCAGTCTGCGAATCCTGTTACAGTATCCTCCATATGTTACAGAGAGTGTTAAAACTGATCCCATTTGACTGTAGAAAAACTGCTTTCCAAGCCCTCCTTACCAGCCAACTGGACGAAGGTAATGCCCTATATTTTAGCATTGAAGATCTCTTCTGAAAAGATTTGAAACCAAACACAACTGCACGTCTTATAATAAACTTTCCAGCTCGCATCTAGTCTTCACCATTTCTCATATCCTCCACTGCCTCCAACTGCACAAAAGAGCTATATTCAAACTGTTGTACCATTCCTAAAGAGCCTTTTATGTTACTGCCCCGGATAATTCAAGGAAAAAAACTCTCTGTATAACCCATTAAGAGTCTTACACTGGTAGTGGGAAAGCAACACATGCTATATAAAGTAGAAGTCTGAAATTTGCAAGACCATTGACAATCAGGCCCCAGATGCATGGCACCGGATAAGAGATGCAGGCCGAGTCTCTGTGGGGCTTTCTGAACCAATAGGTCCTCCCCCTACTACCAACTTTGTTGCAGAGTTATAATACATCGTGGAATGTGGGCCACAATGGTGTACAGGTAAGTGGTGATTGAGGCAATGGTGATTCTAAGTTCTCTCATAAAGGCTGTGTTATAGTGGTGGATGGAACAAAGCATATAGGTTTGGTACCATTTCAGTATCCAACTGGGCCTAAGCACATAACGGCTAACTAAAGGAGGAATAGAGAAGTTTTTTTATCCAAGGATACGGTGAAGACTTAAGTCAGCAGAAGTGAGAATGAGATGTCGCAGAAAAACACTGTTCTTTTGTTGGGTGAGTAGACCCTTCTGATGATATTCCTTCATGAGAAATTCAGGCAGAAACGTAATAAAATGGAAACTGCCATTCAGGCTGGAAAGGGGGACTTTGAGGGACTGTCTGGTTGTGGGATCCAGCTGGAGCAGGTTTCAGTTCTATTGTCAGCTACCATTAAAAAATTGGGGATGCAGGATCGATTGAAATAGACCGCTGTAGTAGAAATGGTTTAAGGAGTGTGCCATTGCAAGATTAGTATGCTTGGAATAGAACTAAAACATGATGCACAAAATGCTGCAGAGGTCTCACCTTAGTGGAGAAGAGCTTGGTGGTCCTGGTTTTCAAGAGGATTTTACAAATGCTCATCGGGGTACACAAGAGGAACCTAGAACATGCAGGACTTCAAGTGCCACTAAGGAGAAGTGTGACGAAAGCAGAAACAGCGTGTACGCAGCAACTGAGCTTTTACCTTGAAACAAATGTTCTACTTGATCCCTTTCAGGGGGCTTAGTTCTGGTCAGGGCAAAGAATCAGCTCTCCTTGCTTTGCCCAATGAGCTTTGTTAGATCTCAGATACAAATGGTGTTGGCTAAGTTTAACACTATAGAATGTCACAGGCTACTTGAGGAGGCTAATAAAAGTAAGTTGTGGAGGGACTGTCGTCAGCTAGATTGCTACCTTTCTGTGGGAGTGCACCAGGCAAAGACAAATCCTGACTTCTACTCAACTACATAAGTAGTTTCTTTGCTAGCTGCCACCTCCACCCCTCCCAGCAGGGCTCCTCCTTGAACCTCATTCTCTTAAACTCTCACCTCAAGTCTCTGACTTTTCTGATTGCCAGTTCTGGACCTTGATTTGAGTTATGCAGATGATTAGCTCTTTAACCTGTTAAAAGGAAGAGGACACACAGCTGAAGGTTCTCCACAACATTTTATTCTTCTTTATGAGGTCAGTATATAGGTTATTCAGCAACTAAAAGACCACCCTCTATCAGGTTCTGGTACATTACAACTGCTCTTAGCCCTTAACACCTTGAAACCCATACTTTACTTACATTCCACATTCAACATTCCATACCAGGTGAGAAAAGGCTATTGTCAATATTTTACCCACAGAATAGAAAATCACATCCACATTGACCAGGTTGATTCCGTGGCTGCAAACCAGCTTATAAACTAGTCTGTCAACAATAACTAAGTGGTATCCAACAATTTTCTGAAATTATATTGTAGCAAGACTGAGGTCCCACAGCACCTTAGGATTCCAACTAGTAACAGACACTGTAGGACCTTAACCACAACTGCCCTTTGAATGTTAAGTACCCCTGCATCCTGACTAATCACTGACGTTGTTTTCCCCTTCTCCGTCAGTCAGGCTTATGGCAAAAGAACAAGGTTGTGATAGGAGCCCTTGTACACTCACGTTCAAACTTTATTGATTTAGTCCTCAATCTGGAGACAACAGTATGCAATACAATATACAGAAAATTAGGAAAAACAAGCTCTGAGGGCAACTGATTAAAGTGCAGCTTAACAGAACAATAATCACTAAATGAATCTTTGAAAATCATTATAAAAATAGATATGTCTCTTTCATTGAGCGCATTAAGTTGACAAAAACAAGATTCAAATCGTTTAGCCCAATAAAACTCTAGGTGAAAGTATGTAAAAGAGATAAGCTTCAGATCCTGTATCCCAACATTGCAGAGAGGACATATGCGCTGTTTAAAAGGGGTTCCACTCCAAGTCCCAACAACTGCTGCTAAAGGTAGTCTCTGAGCTCTCAATAAAAACCTAGTTCTTCTTATAGAGAGTGTTCAGAAGCCATCATTAGATATGGCTGTATCTTCTCCAATGTTGCCATAGTTAAAAGAAAGCAAGAATGCAGTAACTTTGCAATGTAGTGCAGTGCAATTTATTCAATTTAAAGCTAGTGGTAGGAATTAATCTTTTTAGTGCAAGCTTCAGGTAGCTGTAGGTCCAAGTCATTAGGTCTTCAAAAGCAATTTCCACTGTGACTAAAGCTTAAACACATTATCTTTAAAAACACTTAGAAAGTTCTAGACAACATAGACAAATTCCTTGATACACAGATCTCATGACATCCAGTGTATGTATTCCTGGACCTACCCATCTAATTAACATACCCCCTGAAATTCCTAAGAGGTCGGCAAATAGCTTTGGCTCTGGAGGCGGCTCAGCAGGCAGTTCTAACACTTTCAGGCTTGGAGACAGTCCTGGATGACAGAGCATGGCTCCATAGAATATGGTATTTACTGAACACGGAAAAGCTAACACTAGCTATAGAGCATAATGTAGAAAGATATCAGGAGATCTGGGCCCCCTTTATTGCTCTCCTAATAACCCGAGCTCAATGAGCTTACCTAACAAAATCTCTCTAACTGTTGCAGTTGATTCCACCGCCGTGAAATGCTTTGGTTGTAGCCAACTGGTAGAGGACTGCCAGTTGGTCAATCAAGGTGTGTCATTACACTCTGCTTCACTGTAGAGGGGTTTAGGTTATGTTCTTGTGATAAGGCTCTCACTGTTATCCAAATGCTGCCGGCCTCCAGGTTGTAGGCGACAGAGCTCCGTGTCCTCCTGTTTATGTTGCTACTTCATTTTGGACATAAATGATAACAACAGAATTGATCCTAAAAACACTTGAGACTTTATTTTTATCCAGTAACAATTTTTCATTTAAAATCCATCTCAAAGAGCACGCTCTAGAATGCAAAAGATTAAATCCCCACCATACCACAGAAGCACTTTGAATCCTGAATTCTAAACATAAAGCTTAAACTGCTTTGTTGGGAGCAACATTAAGAAAAGAGTGCAGCACTTTTCCCTCCATTTCTCAATTTGTTGTGCTGATTGCTGATGTGTGTAAGAAGAACATTCTATTCCGTAGCACAATGTTAACATTTTGTCCATGAAAATCTTTACTAAATGTTTAAAATGTGTTTGCCACAGATTTATAAAATATATTTATCGCTCAACTTTGAATTAGGGCTTTCAAACAATTATGTATGATGTGTGGGTTTGTGTCTAGATTCTGGGAGAAACATTCTGCCAAAATAACATTTCTCATGGATCAGATAATTTCCCCTCACTTTTCACAGGAATGTCAATGATTTTTTTTTGGTTTTGTTTTTTAACTTTGCTTTAATGCACATTAATTTTTAAAAATTGTTTCTGAATAAATTCATGCAGGACATTTACATTTCTTTGCAGATCAATGGGATTCAAATCTGATAGCTTTAGTTCATCAGCATGAATACGTGAATGGAAAATAAAATTTCCCAACTCTGGTAGAAAGTTATAGATGGTGCAAAAATAATTAGGTAAATCATTTAAATACATAGAAAAAAAGTAAAGGAGCTAAAATACATTCCTGCTGTTAACTATTTTTTACTTCTTATCAGCTCAGGGAGCCCGTTCGCTCCCCTCAACAAGAATTTGCACCAGGTTGATTTATGCAGAACACTACTACTCCCAGAAGAGTCACGTGTAAATCCAATGGTGTTAGTTTTTCCAAAAGAAGAGGATGATGAACCCAGTCAAAAGCTATATAAAACTCAATAATACCAGCTAAAATAGGTTGATTTTTCAGCTTTGTGTACTTGTCCAGAATTGGCTGAAGGACTGTTGTATTATTTACTGTAGATCAATTCTTTCTAAAGCCAGATTGTTCACACTGTATGATATTTTACCTAGCTGCCCAATAAAAGAGGTGCTTATGGATACTTGTAGCAAAAACTTACCTACAGAGTTCAATAGAGCAAACTGTCTGCAATTGTGGGCTTATTTGAAGGACCCTTTCTCTTAACTGAAGAATTATACTGCCAGTCCAGGATGCTGGTATACTACAAGAGGAATAACTGAATGCAATAGGGGTTTTGGGATGTTTTCCCCAACCCTTTGTATTCGATTTCAGTACAGATCCAGGCATTGTACCGGGTCTCCCTGCCCCAGAATACCTTGTAGCAGTATATAGTTTCCAATCTGTAGAGTCAAGGGAGCAAAAGAATGTGAGAGACAGTTCCTCTATTGATCCTAATATACTTAGCAATTTGAAATGGGACCAAATTCCTCTAAATGCTACCCTCCAAGAAATCAAGAGATCTTGTTACCTCCATATCATTATTCATTTTTACTAGGCATGGAGCCACAGAGGCCATCATTTGTGCCCAGCATTCGGAAATTTCAATAATATTATTGCCCATTCACTGAACAACCTTGCTAAAGAACATGGGCAACCAGTCCTCTACCCGGTTGATGTCATTGACACTACAGACTACCCTTCCATTTTATGCCATTTCAACTGTACTGCCATTGTGGTTCTATACTTTATTCTTCAGTAAAGTCCAATGTTGTTTCATTATAGGTATAGCATGGTCAACTTAATGTGTCAGGATTACCTTGCCATCGGAATGAATGTTGAACAGAACATAAATACAGGCCATATATTATATTATGGGAGAGCTAGTAGAACAATATATCTTGTTTTTAACAAAGACTCTTCATAAAAACGACCATAAATATTTATGCCTCCTAATTCCATTAGTTTAAACTGAAAATTAGAAACCCTCTTATTCGTTTTTCCTTGGGTTGCCCAAATGGTCGGTGGGACTGCCCTGGAGTCCTCAATTTCCTTTTCTCTAAATATTTCAATAAGCAATTTTGAAAATTTTAGAATTGATTACCGATCACATAATAATTTTCCACTTTGAACATTTCATCAACAGTCCAAGTTTTTTGGAGGCAGATTATATCTGTGTTAGAGTCACACAATATTTGCACTTTACCAGGATTAAAATATAAGCCTGCCACATTGCAAGACCCAAATAGCTCAAGAATGGCTAAAATTGCTGTTGGGCACTGGTTATAGCTTTATTGCCCTTGCCACTAATGGCCAGCCATTTTCAACCTTCCCAAATACATCTGGTGAAGGGGCTACGTTCGGTGTAAAAACCCTACGCTTATTCTGCACAGAAGCCATTGAGAGAGGAATCATCTTTGCTCTAGATGGTAATAAAGGTCTGCTTAAAAATATACACTCTCGACAGGTCTGCTGCAACATCATGTATCTGCGCCTACCTGATTTCTTTTACAACAAACCATTCCAGCAAAATGCAGCAGGTCGTCTAGAAATGATCATTAGTATTAGGTGTACAGCGCAACACTGCAATTGGCTAGGTTTGTGCTAAAGAGATCATACATATCCATTGATAGTCATTTACTTCATATACATTAGAGGTAGGCTCCTGGACTAGCAGGTGGTCAATGCATGAGTTGTAGGGCACTGTACCTAGCGTGAATGGCATGAAAAGTACGGGATTAAGATTCACACTGCAGGCAGAGTCTTTGATATTCAGATTGCCTAGATGCTGAATATACGCTCAGTGGAGCTACGCCCTCAAAAAAACAACAACTCCAATTCAGGAAAAGGTTGAAAACTTGGTTGGTCATCAGTAGTAATAAATTATACCCGCTAACATGCCAGATGACAGTACCGGTGGACCTATATTCACCCCTTCAACATTTTAACTCCACGAACCCCCTGGTAAATGTGTGCTTAAGAAATTTAAACAATAAACACAAAACTCCCTGTCAGTTAAATGTATTCTCAAAATCAAATTAGAGCAACAAGTCATTATTTTTAGCATCACAATCAAGTAAATACACCTGATTTTATTCAGTTGTATAGTTACTTTAAGTGTAAACCAAGCATAGACAAATAACGCTTTAGTTTAAAACAAAATAGTATAAAACTATTTAGAAGTGTTTTGAAATATGTAGAGTGTAGACAGAACCAGGCGTGTTAAATGTTTTTAAACAGTTTTACACAAACACTAGGCAGGCAGCAGACAATGTTTGCTTCTTTGAAAAGTTACATTTGCGCATTTATAAAATGGAGACGAAAACGCTCACTCTTCAAAATAGTTTGTGGATAGCTTCATGCATCCTACAGTCTATGTGGTTCCTTCTTTGTTGCTAACTATGAAATCACCTAATATAAAACGGTTTCCCATTCATACTCTGATTACAAATTTCAAACACAGTCTATTTTATAGTCCTAATAGTAATTTATCACATAATTACAGGTGTGGTTTAGAACGCATTTGGGAACATTACCTGTTAACGCATCTTTCAACTGTGACTTGCTGTTTGCTGCGTGATACCAGATAATTTCTGCCCCGTCCTTCCTTTTAATCTGGTTATTGTTTAGAAAATAATCCAAAATCCCTTCTTTCCATGATCCTGTGAAAAAGAACAGTTTGCAGGTGACTGTCTAATATCTAAGGGAAGAATAACATGGCTATGCAATAAGTATCACCCCTAGTCTAGGAATGCTGTCCTCTTGATGTAATGATATTCTGTGTACTAATTTACTTATCTGACTAAGTGCCTGATTTAGATCTTGGTGGAGGGTAAAACTCTGTCGCAAACGTAACAGATATCCCATCCGCCGTATCATGATCCCATTATATCCTATGGAGATCGTAAAATGGCGGACAGGATATCCGTCATGTTTGTGATGGAGTATTCCACCCGACTAGATCTAAATCAAGCCCTAAGTTAAATGAACAAGAATTAAAGGGAGGAAATGTGCAAAGTAGTTAACTTCCCAGATATAAGGCAGTGGTCCAGGTGAAACGACAAATAAAGACCAGAACAGAAAGTATTTCTGTGGAACACGTAACTTGGTAGATACAGGAGAATGTAAGGAGAGAGGCTAAAACTACTTCTGTACACAGGCTATTTTGAAAGAGTGATTTCAACAAAAATGGAGACATTTTACAATACATAAGAAACCAGGGCCCCTTTCCGAGGTGCAATCTTTGGATTCTTTGGTATACATTCTAGAGTCAGGCTTACTGGTGAGCAGAGTAAAGCTCACCACCAGTCTGATCATGTTTCAAAAAGGAAGACGTAGTGTATTTGATCTTTTTGAGAGTGCAAAAGCTGCATCAAGTGCAGCATGCAGTTTTTTTGCAGTCTTTAGTGAAATTCTGGAGGGCAATTAGACCTCTGCACTAAATACAGAGGCAAAATCCAGGTGTGCAACTTGCTAAACACATGCCTGTGCACATTTTTCACCAGCACAATTACCATCAGCTTGTGGGCATAGGTTTACCATTCAAGGAAAGAAGTAAAACTACACAATAATTCACCACAAAAGGCTAAATAAATCCTTGCAATCAAATAAGGAAAATTTGTGATTACGCTATTAACAAGCCAAGATTTACAAGACTAAAATATTTAAAACATAAAATATATATATATATATATATACATATATATATATACATATATATATATATGATATATTTGAAAATATGTATTCCTATGCAATAGATAATTAAATGCATCTGGCACACATACATATTACTTGTTCCCTTTCACTTGCCCCAAATTAATAGGTATGCTTACATGAAAGCTTTCTGTATCTAAAGTTCTGTAAAACGGCTTATTGTGTTCATCAAACAGAGAACATAAAAGGAAATCAATCTGGTTAAGTAGTCTGCTAATTTAAAGTTGTAATAAGATGATTTAACCACAACTCCCATAATTCTAATGTTCGATGACACTCTGTAAGCAAATGTTTTAACTTTAGACATCATCTGTTAGGCTGTCCATTGTAATTCTCAAACACAGTTTTTAACTGAATTAGATTCTTTGGCATTACATATTTAACTGTACGTTTTGCATTGACGCTTCATTACCATTATTTCTCAAACATGTTGCTATCCAATTTACCCAACCAATCTGTATGACACTTATGAAATGTCAACATCAGACTAGGAACATTTGCTCTATTAATCCAGTAAATGTAACTAAAAAGAAGTATTCAGATGGGATTCTTATTAGTAAATACTTTTCTGTGATGGCCAAAGTGGAAGCTTCCAAAAGACTTCTTTATTTCTAAACATCCTAGAAACCTAAGACAATGTACTTAGTAGATCGCACAGAAGACCATGATTTAGGCCTTACTGAGGCCAAACTGTTACTACCCTACGTAGGATTACATTTCAAGCAGACAGGTCCAAGCCCCAAGACTCAGTCTTGCTACCTATACTGTGACAACAAGCACTTTAGAACCAGACTCTGGAGAAAGAGGGAAGAAGGGAACAGAAAGGGAAAAATACTGGAATGAGATCTGTATGAAATACCTTATGACCAACCACCTGTTAAGTATACGCATGACTCAATCAGCATCAAAATATATACAAGTAGGAACAATGTAGGGAAAACAGAAAAACACACATGTAAATCCCTTCACCACTTGGAGGCTAAAGTGTGAATGAAGCAGTGTTAGGGAGGGGACACTTTACTTTGAGGTCTAATCAGTGGTTGGGCAGCACACATCCCTTCCTCCTCCTTTCCACTATTATACTCAGGTACTACTAACTTCGCCAAAATCCAAACTATCTGTTTCTTTCCCAGTTTAGTTTATACTGCTAACCAGTGCTAAAGTGCATGTTTTCTATTCTTTAAATATCCACAGTTAATTTACTTGTAAGTCCCTAGTAAAGTAGTAGTACATGTACCCAGGGCCTATAAATTACATTTTGCTAGGCGACCTCAGCACTGATTGCACCACCCACGTAAGTAGCCTTTAAACATATCTCATTGCTTGCCATGCAGCATGTATGTGCAGTTTAAACTACCATTTCGAGCTGGCAAAATAAAACATTTGAAAGGTCCTCACTCTCACTTTTTGTTGGGATCGTTGCCTCCTTTAGCACTGCCTGTTGGATTGGAATTGAATGACTTCCCATTTATACTGGTTCTTCTTATTAACAAACTTGCTCTTAGATCATTAATTGGTCATTAATCACGCTTGCTCTTTCTTGTTTTGAAATTCTTCATCCTTTTATTCAAGTGCAAATATTATCCACTATTAATTCTGTGCAAAAAGTGCATTTAGCCCTTAGTCAGAGGGTAGTGATTCTTATAGGACAAAAGACTATTAGGTCACCTGGACTTTTCAGACAGCACAATCTGTATCTGTAAACCAATAAGAAAATTATCACAAAATGTATACATGAAATATAACCAAGAAATTGTATATTCTTCAAACGTTTTCATCAAAAAGCTACCATAATCAGGTGTGCTTCTGAAATATGTGTGCCTGTATGCATGGTGTTTGAAACTAGAAGCTCTTCTGTCAAAATATTTCCCACTGAAAAAGATGGTATCACTTAGTATTCTGGTTCCAAAAGGCGCATCTGCATACAAACTTAGTATTGTGAGTCATGCCAGTTGCTCGGCTTAGCTAATGTCATCTCATCAAATAAGGGAAATACTGATGTGAATCTCGCGCCGAATATTCCTTATACACTGTTATTCTGGGATTGTGAGCATCCCACCACCAAGTGTGCTTCGGCTACATACATGTGTTGAAACCTATGGGGTAAAACGACCCACATGGTTAATAAGTGAAAGAGGACTCTCACTACAGTTGGTAAGTAAAGGGCCCTGGTGTAATTGAAGGTCATGGCCGTCTTTAAATATGGAGTTCAGTTATGTTCGAGTATGGCACAATATAAACTGTTATTCATGTTCACTGCAATAACGAACATGACTGCATTCTAGCCAAATCCAATGAATTCTCAACAAAAAAAGAATTAAAAAAACAAGCATGTCTGGTGTTTAGAACTACAAACCCTTTCAGTGAAATCTTATCACATAAAATGGTACAAAGAAGTGTGTACTGTGTATCATGGAAGTTAGTGAGGTGAGCCTAATCAGATTGTTCAGCTCAACTCACCTCCTCTGTTCAAATAAAAGAAGACAATTCTTTTACCACATATTCCTTATAGCTCCATTTACTGCGGTTGTGAGGATCCTGCCACCCTTCGGTTTCATCTATGTGTAGAAACCCATGTTGTTGAAAGACAATGTGATCAGTGAGTGAAAGAGGACTCTCCCTACGGATAGTGGGTGACAGAAGACTGGTGAGGTTAAAGTCACTGCCATCAGGAAGAGTGCAGTTGCGTTCAGGTATCACATAATACAATATCACCTATACCAATTACTTGCTGAATAGTGCTACAAAGCGATAATAAACAATATTGGACTAATGAAATCATTCAAAACACAATTCTGCTTGGTCACTCCAAAACATTAAAGCCATCATGTTGAAATATAGTAAAATGAAAAATAATATATCAATAATGATTTTGTATAACTGTTGATCAAAACCCAATGCGTTTACATCATCAGTACTGCTTGAAAATGATACTGTTGTAAACAGAGACAATCGGAGTTCATTAAAAAAAAAACAGGTAAACTCCAGATGGTCATCTGGACCTTTAGGGTATCTAGTCCTTTTATCCACATAAGTTCTTTTCGCACAAGAATTTTGTTGTTATCTATGCCAACCCTTTGTTTGATCGTTTCCAGTACCAGAAATCTTACTTGGTTGATGCTATGTCTATATTCGTTGAAGTTTGTTGCCACTAATAATGTATTCGATTTCATACAAATGTTACTCTTATGTTCTGTAAGTCTAACTTTGACTTTCTGTTCTGTTTTACCAATGTGTATCATGCCATATGAGCACTTCACCATGTACATCAAGTTCTGAGAATCACAAGATGCTTAAGCTTTTAATTTTTTATTAGATGTTGGTTCCTTTCCAAGGGTGAGTTATTTCTAATCTCAGTATGATAATATTGCATTTAGCGCAATTGTGACAAAGTCTAGCTCCGGTCAGTTTTACTGGTCACAATTTCACACTTTTGATCCAATAATTATATTAAATTGCATGATCGTTTTTAAGTAAATATAGGTAGGTGGTTAAATATGCCTTTAAAATCTGTGACACTGCTTTTTTTTATCTAGAAACTTTCTGTAGAAAAGTTTGATTAAAAAATACCATCCTTTTCTTTGTGTTTGTGACAGTGTTAGAGTTTAATAAATTATCTCTGCTTTTCTGTTCTACTCTTCTTATTGAACTTTGTAAGATATTTTAGTAACTGAACTCCATATCTCAAGACAATGATAATTTTAATTTACACTACTGTCCTTTCACCTACCAACTGCAGTGAGAGTCCTCTTTCACTTATTAACAGCGTGGTTTGCTTTACACTGTAGGCTCAAACACTCGAATGTAACCGAAGCACACATGGTGGTGGGATGCTCACGATCTCAGAAGAGATATAAAGATTATGAAGTAGTAGATTCACGTCAGTTTCTCCTTTGTTTGAAGAGATGAGATTAGCTGAACTGAGAATCCGGCACAACTCACTATACTACGTTCATGTGTAGATACGCCTTTTGGAACGACAGTACTAACTTATACCATCATTTTCATTGGGAAAAATTTTACCTGAAGGGCTCATAGTTTTGAACTCTGCTCATCCAGTCACGCTTATTTCAACAGTACACCTGATTTTGTTAGCCTTTTAATGACTAGATATGAAGAATATACTATTTCTTGGTTATATTGCACTTATAAATGTTATGACAACTTTTTTAATGGTTTACAGATAAAGATGGTGCTGTATGAAATGTCCAGGTGACCAAATAAAATTATTTTGTCCTACAGGAATCACTACCTCCTGCAAGGAGCTAATTGGGAATAAAATGCACTGTTCGCACAGAATTAATAGTGAATAATGTTTGCAATCAAACCATTTTCAAAAACAAGAAAAGTAAGCATGAATCATGATAAATGATCTAAAAGCAAGCTTGTTAATAAGAAGAACCAGTATAAGTGGGAAGTCATTCAATTACAATCCAACAGGCAGTGCTATAGGAGACAACATTCCCCAGAAAAAGGGACTGTGCGGACATTTCATTCAATTCCAATACACAGGATCAAGGGGTATACCTCCCCAGCAAGCCTATAAAACAGATTCATTGAAAGAGACACCATAAAGCAAAAAGGCTGAGTGATATGGTAACTCAGATTTTTTAGTAGTCCTTCAGTTCTTTAACTTGATCCAATTTCCGTTAGCATCACTTTTAAATACATTTGAAGAATTGCTAACATGACTGAAAATAAAGTGCTGACACTGGGTTTCTCAACAGTAAAAGCACAGCAGATATACACACGGATTCAAGAGTCTAGTGACTCTGGGACATTAGAAAATAACAAAACAACATAACTGATGAAGAAAGAGGTCAATCACCACATGCATGCTACTCTGCTGATAACGTATCACAAAGCAAAACAATCTCTGGAGGTCAAGCAATTCATTGAAACCTACACTTTGCAAAAAGTTTAACAATTAGTGGTTTGTAATTCTTAATAAATGATCCTCAGACTTAAATACTTACCATAGAAGAAGTGTCAAAGATTTTGGATGACTTAGCACAAGAGATCTCACAACTTAAACACGAAATTGAGAAAAGGACAGGTGAAAACAATTGGACTTTAATATTAAATTACATAAATTGACAAAATGGCCATAGAAATTAGTGAATGGAAAATAAGGAAAGTCAAGCAAGGTACCATTAATTAAGTGGGCTAACAGAAAAAGAAGACAAAACAAAATAATCAACAATGAATTTGGAGGAGAACCTTCCACTTCTGATGAAGAAAACATAAAAGAACTATCTACAAAGAAAAGAACATCCATAGAAACAATCAGAGAAAAAAATACAAACCCCAGAAGAAGAAGAGGCATGGACTGCAAGAAATTATAGATCTTTTTTGTTAACCAGTCCAGAGCCAAGCCAAAAACCAGAAGGGGGAGAGAGTGACAAGAAGCAGAGCTGGACCTTGATTGTTAATATTTCAAAACAATAATTGACAAAAGAGCAGGGGTATGGAATTTGACAAAATATGTACTTGTCCATTGTACAGGTTGCTTCTTAAATCTACATGTCTTGTAAAAAATATCTACTTGTCCCTTTGGTGCCATGTAGTGCAGCAACAAATTATGGCAGCAATCTTGTTATGTAAAAGCTATGATAATAGCCACTCCGGTTATGCAAAGGCTAATACTATAGTAGGGCTTGAATACTAGCAATTTCAAGCCCTACTACAGCAGTTTCCTTATTTTGCCTCCTTTAAGCAGAGCTACATACTGAGGCTTGCGGAAGCGGTAAGCATTAGTTCCACGGTTGGAATGCCTTTCAGTCTGAGCAAACCTACTAACTTGCATGTTATAAGGATTTTCACCAGCTCTTTTCTAATCTTTTCCCATAATAAAAAAGGTTGAAAATGTACTCTTGACAAGGGCAGAAATAGAAGTTCTTCCAGGGTTGGGATAAAAGTGGTTGGAGGGAAAGTGAACTTGTAAACGCTCAACAGATTTTCACATTACCAAATCTACAGATGCATATTTGCTTGTGCTAAAATACAGTTGACAAATATGCTCGAGGAGGATTATTTCCTGGTCCACTTCTGTAAATTCTTGTCAGTTCACAAAAGCCACATAGACATACACCATGGGTGCACTTTTGTGACTTTCTTTAAAAAGTGGGCCCCTAATAAGGTCAACTGTTAGCCAAGACATTTTGTTTTATCAAAGACATACACCATTGGTGTAATTTTGTGTCTTTCTTTAAGAATTGGGCTCCTAATTACGTCAACCGTTAACCAAGACATTTCGTTTTTACCAAAATTCTATTTCTCTCTCTATCCATCTTTCGGCTTGCTTTACTATGAATGATGGCATTCTGCTCCCCCACAAGGAGCATACTGGCACACCAAGTAGTTTTGTTCAGTGTCAAGACTACTGTGGCAATGTGTGTTTTTTAAGATCAACTTTTTTTTTGGTTTTTGCCAACGTTTTTTACAGTGACAATGGCCTGGCAGCTCCCACAACAATAACGTGTGACAAAACCAATGTCAAAACAAGACACACATTGACAAAACCAAAAGACTGACTACCTGTGTTAGATCGGTTGGCTTTGCAGTGCTTATTTATTTTCATATGTGTCATCAGCTTGTTGAAAATGGTTACACTGATTTTCCATTATGAACATTCTTTTAAAAAAATAGCATGTATCAACACATTTTAGCAAATGATGCTTCAAAGAAATAGTACCTAAAATTTCACAGTAATTTAGCAAAATGTGAACATTTTATTTTGATAGCAAAGACTCATCAATCTTGCTTACAAGCTTCTGCAAACATTTTCATCTAATCTAAATGTACACATTTTGTACTAGAACCACTGTCAGTAGTGCAGTGTGACCTTACAGCGTTTATTTAGAGCACTCAAACTAATAATAAAGGCTTTCCTTCTCTTTAACCTGGCAGCCAAAGGGGTTGTGCTGCAGGGGGTTAGGCCCACTTGTACCAAGGACAACATAAACATGAAAACGTTTTGTCCTTGACCCCAAACAATATGTACTGAGTGCCAGGCTATAGGAATTCTACAACCATGCAAAAGAGGAATGTCAGGTTCTTCAAAAAGGGACTTCATTTGTACCCACCTCTTATACAAACAAACAAGAAACAGATATTGAGTTCTTTAAGTTCACACAAAAATTAAAACTACACCACTTCATTAAAAACACTGTAGAAAAGAAAGAATTAGAGGAGAAATGCGAAGAGAAATTCAAACGCCAAAGCACATTTATACATCGGATACCTTTGAAACTATTGTAAAACACAATTTGAAGAAATCCATGAAACATGGAAAACATAAAAACTGTAATAGGAAAGGAAATGAACATAAGGTTTTGAGGAGATTGACCGATGAGCCAATGGTTCTTTTCAAAAAGCAGATAAGGGTGGCGCCCTTGTTATCACAGACAAAGAATTTTACAAACAGAAGGATGACTTGTGAATGACCTACACACATATGGAAACAGATCCAACTAGACCGATTATGAAAACTTTAAGGGTGATCCTAGACAGTGCTTTCTTGAATGGCACCAATGCACCATTATGGAGATGGAGAAAAGATATCTGATCAATGAATTTCCCAAAAAGTTTACCATATATATGTTACCAAAAATACACAAGAACAAAGAAAACCTCCATTTGGAGAAATAGTATCAATAAGATGTTCTATATAGGAACCCACAGGAAATTTCTTGGATCATTACTTCCAACCATATGTACAAGCTGGATAGTTCTATACACGGGACACTACACACTTCCTGGACAAACTACAAACATTGATGAAGGCAGACTTGATGAACCGCCTAATATGGACAATTGATGTGAAGTCCTTATATATTCCCATCCACTATAAAGAGGGTTTAGAAGCAGTGGAACAAGTATTGATTTTGGCCTCTATATCAAAACATCTAAATGTCCTCATCATAGAACTGGTTCATTTTACACTATATCACAATAACTTTAAGTGGGATGACAAGTTTTATATCCAATTGACTGGAACATCTATGGGAAATTGTGCTGCTTCTTGCTATGCCAATTTATACATGCAAATGTTCGAAGATGAAAACATCCTACAAAATTTGAATTGGAAAATAAATTTAGATATTTATCTTGGATATATAGAAGACGTTTTTGTTATAAGGCAGTTATATCACTTACTGAAGTCATAACAGAACTTAACAACATAGATCAAAGTATAAGCTTCACACATGAAATCAGCTGAAATTCAAATACAACCCTGGATGCAAGAATCAGCTAGGAAAATTGCAAGATTGACACCAATATTTTCATAAAAAACACAAGCAAAAATAATCGCTTACATTATCAGAATTTTCACCAACCTAAATTAAAACAATACTTACACAAAATATGAGGATCAAAAGCGTTATCTCCAAACCTAGGGATTTCATCATAGCAAGGAAGTCAATGTGTGAGAAATTCAAAGAAAGGGACATATCCTGAAAATATCTTACAGAGTGCACAAAGAAAAGCAGAACAGAAACACAGAGATTAATAAACCCTAACGCTGTCACAAATTCAAATAAAAGAATGATATTGTATCACAAGTTTCTACAGAAATTGTCAAGATAAATAAAGCAGTGTTACAGAATTGAACGATGTTACAAATGTAACCAGATTTTAAAGGCCATATTTAACAACCCAGCTTTATTTGCTTATTAACGATCACGCAATTTAAAAGAATTATTGGATCAAAAGCATGAAACGGAGACCAGAAAACATACCGGAGCTAGACTATGTCACAACTGCACTAACTGAAATAATGTCATACCAGGGTTAGAAATAAAAAAAAATTAAGAGCAGGCAGTAGCTCTTAAAATATAAAAAGGAAAACTTTTCATTTTCTTTTTTGAAACGCATCTCGTTTTGCATTAAAAAAAGATTGCTTTATTTAAAAGCAAACACATGATATGCTGATCCCAGCAGGCCACCATGATGTTTTGCGATTCCCAATGGGTCGCAAAGCAAGACCTACCTCATGAATATTAATGAGGTAGGTCTAATTACAACCCACTGGGAATCGCAAATGTAACTCAGTAGAGTTTTGAACATTTGGAATTGCGATTTCCTAATTGCAATTCGCACTGAATCGTAATTAGGAAGTTGCAATTCCAAACGTACAATCATCTGGCCCTAGAAACTCTAACCCCCTAAAGATATGAATGACCGTCTGGAGTTTACCTATTTTTTATAAACTCTGATTACCTCTGCTTACGACAGAATATTTTTCAAGCAAGAACTGTTTAGCACCAGATTTTGGAAGCCTTTTAATTTTAATGACAATGTATGAAGAATGTACCATTTCTTGCTTATATTTCAATAATCAATTTTATGATAATTTTCTTATTGTTTCACAGATAACGAGGGTGCTGTTTGAAACATTCAGGCGACCAAATACATTTTCTTTGTCCTATAGGAATCGCTACTCTGTGACTAAGGGCAAAATGCCCTGGAGATAAAATGCACTGTTTGCACAGAAGTAATAGTGGATAATAGCTGCACTTGAATAAAAAGATGAATAATTTCAAAAACAAGAAAGAGTAAGTGTGATTCATGACAAATTAATAATCTAAAAGCAAGTTTGTTAATAAGAAGAACCAGTATAACTAGGAAGTCATTCAATTTCAATAACAGGCAGTGCTACAGAAGGCAACAATCCCAAGAGGAGTGAGGTCATTTCGTTCAATTCCAGGACCAAATAGTATCCCTCCCGAGCACACCTATAAAACAGAGTAATTGGCTAAGAGACAGAACAAAGCAAAAACATTGAGGGCACCAAAAATTTTAATGTTTAAAATTAACCTTTTGCAGGCCTAACTCTTCCTTTTTAATACATATAACTCATCCCTGAATTAGGCCCTAAACAGCCCAGAGGGCAGGGTGCAGTATATTTAAAAGGTTGGACATGTACGTTTAACTTTTACATGCCCTGGTATTCATTACTGCAAGGCCTACCTTTCACATAGGATAACATAGAGTTAACTTATTACATATAATAAGTGATAACATTTAATTGGAAGAATGGAATATCAAGTTTGGTGTTTACAGAACTATAATTTAAAGTCTTGTTTAATGGTAAAGTTGGATTTTAAGTCACAATTTTGAAAATGCTACTTTTAGAAAGCTGGTATTCTCTTATTCCAACCATTTGGTATTTACTGCCTGCATCTTGCGTTATATGACTAGGGGAATGTGGAAGTTGGTCTTTGTGTGTTGTTCCCAGACGGTGAGACAAAGGGAAGATAGGTGTTGGCAGGATGACCCATCTCTTACTTGATGAGGGGGAGGAGCCATCACCTACCACAGTTGCATATCACAAAGACTCTACCCGAGTACACTCACAACAGATTTGACACTAGTCTATTGTGAGCCCAGAGACGACCGGTCCGGGGCAGGGAGGCAGGAAATTCCAAAAACCAATGGGGGTGAAAACATCCAGAACCTTCTCTTACTCCAAAGCTAGGACCAGATATAAATATTGGATCCTCGGAACCAACTCTTTAATACATCACTGGTTCTGTAGAAGACTCAGAAGGACGGCTGTGCTGCTCTGCAGCAAGAAGGACTGTTTCTCTGCTGCCTGAGGGGGTAGGACTGGACCTGCATCTTGAAACCAAGACCACCCACCAGATTACCTCTAAGGACCAGTTGGCTGGCCTCTAGATCAGAGCCTCTGGGACAGAAAAGGCTCCAACCACCCTGCACCTGGACTCTGCCTGCTGTAAGTCCTGCCCCCCCTCCCCCCAAGTGGTGGCACTCCAAATCTGGAACCTTGAAAATGGGCCTGAAGGTGCTTTGCCAGCCTAGTTGTGGTCTCCATCAGAACTAAAGCGAAGCACTGCAAAGCCTCACCAACGTAGATTCCACTCTCATCGCAATTGATGGAGAGCGAGGCAAAGCCTTGCTGCACAGCTGCCAGCTCCATAAGAACCAGCAAAAGGCTATGCCAAGCTTCACCATACAGCTCACTGGACTCAACACAAAGCCTTTACATACAGTTTAATAGAAGCCTATGCTGTATTATGTGAAGCCTCGTAGGGCAATTTCGCTCAGACCGCACACCAGGATTTAGGGTACTTTGGCCTAACTTGGGGCCAGATGTACCAAAGGATTTTACCCATTCTGTGTCTATGGGAAAAAGCTTTCGTACATATGGCCCTTGGTCCCTATATCCAGCCCATGCCCCTTTGCGGTCAGTCTGAACCTGTGACTTTGTCCCGGTCTGGACAGACCAGATAACCAAAGTCGGAGCTTTGTGATATTTTGCAGTATTTTCGCTTAGAGATTTTAAATTGCATCTTTGCACTTCTACTGATTGTTTTTTGTCTTTTTGCTGTCAAACAATTTATTACATTTTACTCTATCTAATTTGGTGTGAGATTTTTTCTTATGCTGTGTTTTCACTGCATTACTTTTTGAAATGCTGATAAAGGGTTTACACATTGTCTTTAAGTTAAGGACGACTGCTATTGTACCAAGGTACCAGAGGGTTAAGTACAGGTTAGTTTACGGTTGATGTGGCTTTCACTCTGACAGGGATTGTGATTTCTACTTGAGTAGGATTTCACTCACCATAACCAGTAAGCCAATTTCCAACAGCAATCAATTCTGCAACTTATGCCGAGATTAAATTACACAAGTATGATGCTTCAAAATGTATACAATCATGAAAACGTATACATTGACAAGACCCATCTACACATAAAATCAAATCAGTCGATTAAGTGGCACATCTTGACTATGAGGTCTTGGTTTGGTGCACAACTCTATCACTAATGCAATCATGATCACATTCACGTTCTCCTTCATCAAAATCCATACTAGTAATTGGAATGGATGTGGAGGGGTTCAGGGTACTGCAGTGTCAGACAGAGATGTTCTCACCTGCTAGGATCACTTGCTCATGCTTGGTCAAAACGTTGTTAGTCAAATGCCGAGTTTGAATATGAGTCAGCAAAATCTCAAATTAATGAGGGCCTTACACAATCAGTGTATAAGCCATCACAATCCCTTCGCTTTGTATTATGGCAAGACAAGCAGCAGTTATGCTCTCCATGCAACCCAGAAGTGTGGAGGCTGCAGGAAATAATGTAGCTGAACAACGTGCCACAGACCGTTTTGCTCCTCCACATTGCTGAGTAAGTACTGAAAGTGAGCAACCTTCTCTTTCATGGCAAAATAAATAAAAAGTCTGTGTCATAATCATGCATCTCAACAGTGGGTGTAGTACGACATTATGGGCCTCATTACAAGTTTGACGGAGGGGATTACTCTGTCCCAAAAGTGACGGATATCCCGCCCGCCGTATTACAAGTTCAATTATATCCTATGGAACTTGTAAAACGGCGGACAGGATATCTGTCACTTTTGGGAGGGAGTAAAATACCCTCCACCAAACTTGTAATGAGGCCCTATGTCTGAGCTCCATGAAGGTATTTGTATTTTCATCTTCCCAGGACACCAGATCACTCACATCACTGTGAGTAAGCCTCAGTAATGGTTTTGCAGTTAGGAAAAATTATAATCTCCCACCATTCCCAAGAAGATCCTCCTTGTTGATGGATTCACTTTTGGAACTGCAGAGATTTTTTCCACAGCCAACATTCCATTCTTTTTTCGATTGTATTACCCAAATAAACAATATTGTTCTGACAGTTTTGCAACTTTGTTAGGCGCACTTTATGTCCATGACCTGCAAGATGGTTTCACTTTACTCTGCACTGGCTCTGCACTGGCTCTGCGCTTTTTATTACACCGTTTTTCTCCTGGAAAATCCCAAATTTCCTTGTTCACTGTGGGTCTTAAATCAGGAGGCAAATCCTCTTTTGTGAAAACTGGGAACAGTATAATTCTTGACTCGCGTGATTTTAGTTAGAAGACTAAGGGACTTATTTGGATGTTGGCAGCAACGGTCCCGCCATCAACATTTTGACTAAGAACCTGTCTGCTGCTGTGACAGCGGCTTGCCGTATTTAGATGTTGGAGGTCCCATAGACGAAAGTCTGCATTCGAACCGTCATTTCCACCAAGAAAGACCGCCCAAGTCGACAGTGCAATAAGGAAAAGCGGCTGATGGTGGAACCCCCAGATGCCTTTCCCGGCGTGCATATTTGGATGTGCATTACCGCCAAGAAAAAAAGGTGCAGTCAGACCTCTATGTTTGAGATGGCAGATTGGCGAGAAAGGGGGTGAAAACTCACCTTTTTCCCCCATTTCACCCCTGCCTTCGACTGGACAACACCTTTCATCACTGCAGCCACCAACCCAAGTAGAATATCCAACTCAACCCCCCCTCCCCCAGCCCTTCTCCCCCGCCAGTGCCGGACTCGAAGGTAGGGATGCCACATTGTCAGGGTACGATGGGTGGGCACTGCACGGGAGGTCGAAGCCACTGTAGGCATAAACATGTCAGTAATTTTTTTTTATTACTATGACATGCATATGTCAGGTACACACTGGTACACGTATTGCACACATACTCAATTGTCATTATGGTGCCACTATTCATGGGCAAATGAATGCTTGCTCCACAATGACAGTACATTCACACCTGTCAACTGTGCCCATGTGTGCACATTGCCAGGGGACCTGTACCAGTCATGTTGTGCTGCAAGCTGTGTGAGTCAGTACATGTATGTGTGTGTGCGATGCGCCTGGCTGACTGAGGCGAAGGGAGCTGGAGTGGGTCATGCGGTTGTGTGTGTGTATATGTGTCTCTTGCGTAAGAGACAGATGTTGCTGTGTATGTTGTGTTGCCATGTGACACATTAAGGTAGTGTTGTTTTGTGGCAGTCGTTGTGATGTGTGTAGTTGAGCTTGTGTGTCAGTGTTTGTGTAGCTGAGTGTGTAGTTGTGTTGTCTGTTGTAGTTGTGTCATGTGGGGGTGCAGTGTAAATGGTGTGTGTGTATTGTGTCACGGATGTATGTCAATGTTTGTTTTCGGCATGTACGGGTTCTGTTGTGTTTGAATGGCAATGGGTTATTGTGTGCATGTGGTGTGTTCTGTAGTGCGGGGTACAGTTAAGGCTAAAGAACAGTGTGTGTGTCACTTACATCTCATCCATAGCCTCTGCCATTGTACAAAGTCCACTGGGATCCGCTGCTGTTTCCCTCTGTCATCAAACCGTCACCATTCAATCCGGTTGCAGAACTGTAATATCTAAATAAGCGGGCAGAATACGGTTGGCTTGACGGTCTGTTTGAGCCCGCTGTGGACGCGGGTTGGTGGTAACACCGCCAAGATCTAAATCAGTCCCTATATCTTCTCCTTGTGTCTGAATGGCTAAACCATAAATTATGTAATTCATTTTCTACAAAAGTTCACAATCCAACAAGTTAACTGAACTTATGTGACAAATTATATACTTGTGATCATGACTTTATACAGAGACATTTGCTGGCACCTTATTAATGATCTGTTAGTTGCTAATGCCAGCAACTTGGACTTCGTTTTCCAAGAGGGGTAGGCTGGGTACCTCCCATCAGTCAAACAATGGAGCAAGTAGAACGTGCTTCAATCAAAAATGTTACTGGATGGCTAGTCAGGATAAGTTACTTACCTGTAAATCCTAGTTCTCTTCCAGGGGTATCCTCATCAAAGTCATAAACATTGAATATTCCCGCCCTTGTGCGGGGACCCCGGAGCATATATAAAATACACACATATTATACATGTGTAAAACAGCAATGCAGGCTATAATGTTAAAACAGGCTAAAATGCTTTATTTCTATGAAGTTTTTTTTGTTGTTGTTTTTTTTATATTATAAAATTACAACAGAGAATAAATATCTACCCAAGCCCCCAAAACTGGGCTTAGGGAAGTAAGCAGCAGTAAACTCTAGAGAAAAAGAGAAAAAACTGCATTGAAAAACAATGGAGCATTCTTAGCCAATAGGCTGCATGCAGGTTAATACAGGAGAACCATAAAAACTTTGGCACCGTGCCTTTAAGACCCTGAGCACCTCCAGTATCCCACCATGCCTCAGGGGTGAAGGAAAGGTGACAGTTGGTTCACAGTTAGGTCAGTTCTCTTTTACGGTGACAATCTGTGTAACTGATTCAAAATACAGTCTGTCCTGCACTTCTAGGAGACGTGCGTCCGGGGAGGAGGGTGGGTTGTTTATGACTTTGATGAGGATACCCCTGGAAGAGAACTAGGATTTACAGGTAAGTAACTTATCCTTCTCTTCCAGGGGATCCTCATCAATAGTCATAAACATTGAATAGATTAGCAAGCCCATCCCTAAACTCTGCGGACTGTCCGATAGAAGTGCAGGAATAGATACGTATTATGCAAATAAATTTCTCAGAGAGGCCTGCCCCACTTGGGCATCCGCTCTTGCATCTGAGTCTAAACAGTAATGTCTAGTAAACGTATGCACAGACTTCCATGTAGCAGCCTTACAAATCTCAGATATTGGAACATTGTTAAGGAGGGCAGCAGTAGCCGCTTTTCCCCTTGTGGAATGCGCTTTAGGCCTCGCTATTAATTGTTTATTAGCCAGCTGGTAAGTATTAACAATACAAGAAACTATCCATCTTGAAATTGTTCGTTTAGATGCTGCCTCTCCTGTCCTCAAATGACCATAGTTTACAAACAAGCGGTTAGAATGTCTAATCGATTTTGTCTTATCCAGATAAAATTTTAGCACTCTTTTCAAGTCTAAGGAGTGCAATGCTTTCTCTGCCGGAGTCTCCGGATTGGGAAAGAAAGTCGGTAAAGATATGGTCTGATTGATATGGAATTCTGACACCACCTTCGGAAGGAAAGATGGGTGAGTTCGTAGAACCACTCTATTGTCATGAAAAACCATGTACGGTTCTTTGGAAGACAAGGCCTGGATTTCACTGACCCTCCTCGCTGAAGTAATGGCCACTAGAAAAGCCGTCTTCCACGTAAGGTGTTGTAAAGAGGCCTTATGTATAGGCTCAAAAGGAGGGCCCATAAGTTTTGCCAAGACTATGTTCAGTTCCCATGGAGGAGAAGGTCTCCGAATGGGCGGAAAAACTTTCTTCAAACCTTCTAAGAAATCCTTGACTACAGGTTTCGTAAAGAAGGATTCCTGAGAAGGTGACTTGCGATAGGCTGTAATAGCAGACAAATGTACCTTAATAGACGATACCTGCAGACCGGACTTCGCTAGATGAAGCAAATAGGACAGTATGACATCCTCCTGCGCCGGTATGGGATTATGACCTTGCTGACAGCACCATATGTAGAATCTCTTCCACTTAAAAGCGTAAGAACGCCGCGTGGAAGACCGTTTGGACTCTTTCAAGATGTTCATGCACTCCTGTGAGAGTCCTAGGTGCCCATACTGCAGGAATTCAGGAGCCATGCTGTTAAGCTCAGAGAGGGTAGGTTGGGATGTAGAATTCTGCCCTCCATTCTGCTCAGAAGATCCGGTCTGCACGGCAGCCTCCTGTGAGGTTTTTCCGACAGGTTGAGGAGATCTGTGTACCAGAATTGACGGGGCCATTGTGGCACTATAAGAATCATTCTGGTCCTGGATCTGTAAAGTTTGCTGATCACTGCCGGAATGAGGGGAATCGGCGGAAAAGCGTAGAGAAATATCCCTGACCAGCCGATCAACAGGGCATTCCCTCGAGATCCCGGACGGTAGAACCTGGATGCGAAGTCTGGGCATTTCTTGTTTACTTCGTCTGCGAAGAGATCCAGTTGAGGCCGACCCCATTGCGCGAAGATGTATTCTGCGACTTTGGCGTGTAGGACCCAATCGTGAGCGTCCTCTAGGTGTCTGCTCAGAAAATCTGCTTCCAAGTTCTGCTGACCTGCCAGGTGAACCGCTGTAATTGACATTCCTCTGGCCAGGAGCCAATGCCATATCGCTTGGGACTCTCGCGATAGGGGTAGGGATCTCGTTCCCCCTTGTTTGTTCAAGTAATACATTGTGGTTGTATTGTCCGTCTGTATTAAGAGCGTTTTCCCCTGAATTAGTGGTATGAAAGACTTGAGAGCCAGATGGACCGCTCTGAGTTCTAGCAGATTGATGTGGTACTGCTTTTCCTTGTCTGACCACAGACCTTGCGCTTGAAAGGGACCCAGATGAGCCCCCCATCCCTGAAGAGACCCATCCGTTACTAGGGTGTCGGATGGAAGCACCTGGTGAAATGGAGCACCCACTGACAGGTGAGGTCTGTGCATCCACCATCTCAATGACTGAAGTGCTACCGCCGGTAGCTGCACCGTGTCCTCCCAGCGACCTGTTCTTTGGCTCCAGTTGGTCTCCAATGCCTCTTGGAGGGGTCTCATGTGGAGCCTGGCATTTGGGACAATAAAAATGCATGATGCCATGGAGCCCAGCAGCGATGTCACCTGACGTGCCGTCGGTGCGTTGGCTCTCAACAGGTCCTGACACTTCCTGCCTATTGAGGATAGTCGTTCCTCCGAAGGATACACTTTTTGGAGTTCTGTGTTTATGATAGCTCCCAGGTAGTGAAGATTCTGTGTTGGAATCAAGGTTGACTTTTGGTAATTGACCTGAAGACCTAGAGCTTCGCAAACTCTGAGTACAATGTCCCGATGGCTTCTCGCCTGCTCCGGAGAAGAAGCCTTTAGTAGCCAGTCGTCTAGGTATGGATATATGTATATCCTTTGTTTTCGAAGATGCGCCGCCACCACTGCCATACATTTCGAGAAAACTCTTGGGGCAGATTTCAGGCCAAAGGGTAGAACTCTGAACTGGTAATGCTGTAACGCTACTCTGAAGCGCAGGAATTTTCGATGTTTGGGAGCTATTGGGATGTGAAAGTACGCATCCTGCAGGTAGATGGAGCACATCCAGTCTCCCTGATGTAGTTGAGGGAAAATCTGGTGAAGCGCTAGCATCCTGAACTTCTGCTTCCTTATGTATTTGTTCAGCAGCCGTAGGTCCAGAATTGGCCTGAAAACGCCCTCTCGACCCTTCTTCGCCACCAGAAAGTAACGGGAGTAGACCCCCTGTCCTCTGTGTGCAGGTGGAACCTTTTCTATGGCATTCTTTTTTAGGAGGGCAAGAGCCTCCTTGCGTAGCAAGCTGAGATGAGATGGATTGTCTTTGGTTGGTGGCAAGCGTGGTGGAGGCTGTTTGAAAAGAAGAGAATAGCCATGTTCGACAATATTGAGCACCCATTTGTCTCTTGTGATAGAGTGCCACTCGCGAAGATAAGCTGTAATACTTCCCCCCACCGGAGTGGTGTACAGTGTCGAGGGAAGCGAGATTTCATTGCTTGGTGGGTGCTTTCGGAGTGGACTGTTGAGGTCTACTTGACCCTCGCTCCCTTGTGTTTCTCGTTGAAAAAGAGGGCGTCCCTGTCGTTGCTGCCACCTTTGCGACCAATGAGGGGTTTGAACCCTCTGCTGGAAAGGGCGCCTGTCATACGGCCTGTACCTCCGCCTGAAATCTTTCTTTCTTTCCAGGCCCACTGCCCTCATGGTATCCACCTCGGTCTTCATGCGGGCCATTTCTTCGTCTGCATGGGCACCGAATAGAGAGTTCCCGGCGAATGGGAGATTCAGGATGCGTTGTTGTGCTTCCTGTTTCAAACCAGTGAGTCTCAGCCAGGAAGATCTCCTTGCACAGATTCCATGTGCGTACCCATGAGCAGCTAAATCCGCCCCATCTGCTGCCGCGCTGATAACCTGGTTGGATACCAGGCATCCTTCTTGCAGTATCTCCTGGAAATCTTGTCTGTCCTCTCTGGGCAATTTTTCTGTGAATCTACTGAGCGAGTCCCACAGAGAACGATCATACCTGCCCAGGAGCGCAGACGCACTGGAGACTTTCATTGCCGAAGCCGCCGTCCCGCATATCTTTCTCCCCAGAGAGTCTAGATGCCTGCTCTCTTTATCCGGGGGTACCGTGGATGAAGATGCCACCGAGTGGGTTTTTCGGGCGGCAGCTATTATAACCGAGTCCGGTGGCGGATCCTTCCTGAGGAACAAAGGGTCCTGTTCGGGAGCCTTGTATTTTTTGAGAATCCTAGCCGGGGCAGATTTAAGCGAGGCTGGGGCCAGAAAAGTGTCCATGGTTGGCTGCAACAAACCAGGCACTAGAGGCAGCAGCTTTTTTGATGCTGATCTCTGTTGTAGAGTCTCAAAGATGACTGATGAGGAGGTAGATGGCTCTGGAACCTCTATGTTGAGTTTCTGCGCTCCTCTTAGCAGCACCTCGTTAAACGTGGTAATGTCATCCACCGGTGAGACTCTAGCAGGTGGTGAATCTGTTAGGGTGGGTGAGTAACGCCCCACAGATGAACCTGATGAAGACCAAGAGGGTGATCTTCTTCTTGAACGAGACCTGGATCTTCGTTGAGAACGAGACCTGCTGCGAGACGCTGTAGCAGAGCGCCTAGGCCTCGCGGCCGGTTGGCGAGGAGCAGAACGAGCCCGTTCTGCCCTGGCTGTCGGTGATGGCGTTCTTGGCAGGGAGGCAGTAGGCGAATACATTCGCGAATATTGCGAATCTGGGGAGGCCGCTGGTCTGTTAAGGCTCTCCAGCCATCTCGGAGATAGATTGATGGGCGAGACATGCCCAGATGATGCCGCTCTTGACCGTGAAGAGTCGCTCGGTATGGAGACCACTGGAGATGGCGCGGCCTTGTCTGGCGTGGGGCGATGTTCTGCTCCCTGTGGGACAGGTAAAACCTGCGTCGACGTCGACGTCGATGGCTGTGTCGACGTCGAAGGGCGCCCAGCCGGTTGCTCTTGCCTCGACGTTGAGTGCCTCGACGTAGAGTGCCTTGACGTCGAACGGCGATCCTTGGACCTCGACCTGCTCGCCGTCGTGTGCCTCGGCGTGGAGCGGTGGGAGGTCGACGGCAGATGTCTCTCATGCCGTCGTGGTGATTTCGACGTCGTGTGTCCTGACGTCGGGGGGCGCACAGCCTTTGGCGGCGACCGGGCACGCCGGCGATGGCTCGACGTCGATCGGCGGGCTGCCGTCGACGGAGACCTGCCCCTGCGATGATGTTCCCTCGACGCCGTTTCCTTCGACGTCGGGTGTGTCGCCGTCGACGGCGATCTATGCCGGTGAGACGGTGGTAGCGACGACGTCGACGGTGAACAAACAGGTACTTTCCTACCTGCTGACGTCGACCGAGCCATTCTCTCCTGAGAATGGCCTTCTGGTTGTCTGGGAAGTGAGGAGGACGATGTTCTTTGCCTCTCCTGAAGCCCATGTAGCCGGATCTTCTCTCTGTCTTTCTGAGTCCTCTTAGACATGTTCTTGCAGTACTTACAAGTGTCAGGGCAGTGACTCTGAGGCAGGCACACTATACACAGAGAGTGGGGATCTGACTGGGCCTTCTTCTTCCCACAAGCAGGGCATTTGACAAAAAGTGAAGGCATTTTTCTGTCAGGAAAAAACTGCCTAGCTCAGACAAAGATGTTATTTGTCGAATGAAAAGTGAAAAAACGCTTTTTTAAAGAATTTTTCTGAGGAAAACTCAGAAAAACTGAGAGCTCAATGCTCCAGGATCCTCTCAGAAGAAGCCGGAAAAAAGAACTGACCTAACTGTGAACCAACTGTCACCTTTCCTTCACCCCTGAGGCATGGTGGGATACTGGAGGTGCTCAGGGTCTTAAAGGCACAGTGCCAAAGTTTTTATGGTTCTCCTGTGTTAACCTGCATGCAGCCTATTGGCTAAGAATGCTCCATTGTTTTTCAATGCAGTTTTTTCTCTTTTTCTCTAGAGTTTACTGGTGCTTACTTCCCTAAGCCCAGTTTTGGGGGCTTGGGTAGATATTTATTCTCTATTGTAATTTTATAATATTAAAAAAAAAAAAAAAAATAACTTCATAGAAATAAAGCATTTTAGCCTGTTTTAACATTATAGCCTGCATTGCTGTTTTACACATGTATAATATGTGTGTATTTTATATATGCTCCGGGATCCCCGCACAAGGGCGGGAATATTCAATGTTTATGACTATTGATGAGGATCCCCTGGAAGAGAACCTCACTATCTACATGTGGGCCACTCTGGTCTACCTCTAGGGCTGCACCAAGCATGCAATCCTCCTCTCAACTCCGTCACCATCACTGTGCCTACATTTGCCTCTGTCCAGTAAGAATAACTAATGTTGATGCAATCTGAGGGTAATTACTGCTCATCACAGAGAGGTTTTGCTGAAACCCAGAATTATGTTAGAATTCTGCATCTTATTATACATATTAGAGTTCATCACTGAGGTTAAAGGCAAGTTTCCATTAAAAAGCCTTTGATTTTGCAGGTTGTGCACAGGGGCCAGTTCAGCTGGTGCCGCTGACTGAAGCATCCCATATTGTGCTATCCGATTCATGTTCCGCTACATTTGGGAAAACCATGAGCAATTAATTCTGCACGGTATCTGGATTAGATTTACATTTGTTTCCAATGACCACATTTTCCGCAGAAATTGCATGGTATTGTCTTTATCAGCATATTAATATTTAGATTAGGCACATTGGAATCACTGATGCAACCTTTAACTCTGCCCGGAGGAATACCTTGTGGATTTATTAGTTCATGCTGCACAACCTATATTTCATTACCCTGCACACCTATTCCCTTCAAACCAAAATTCACACTTAAAACAGGTCCTGAATCAAAACGAGAATCTGACATTTGGGAAGGATTTCCTATTCTGTCACCTGTTTTTTATGAGCAACCATACGCTTCTCCTTAATCTTTCTCTGCTTTACATTAAAACAATCAGCACAATACTTAACACACTTCAAAATCTAATTGAGAGATTTTGCTTGCCAACACATCACTCTACTGAATATGGGTACTGACCTCTAAGCGCATACCCAACAAAAAAGCGGAAAGAGATCCACTAACACCTTCTTTTCGGAGTCATAGACTCCACTGTATCATCAATAGACCTGCATTCTTCTCCTGTAATGTGCACGCACCGATTCTTGAGGCTCTTGCGTTGCCCTCATAATTTTCAACACAATTTACTTCTGTTTGCAGTACTTCTGTCTTCAGATGGTCAAGAAACAGTTTATGGCTTTCCCTTCACAACACCATATGGCCCATTATGGAGCTGAAACCTCTGTAAATCTTTAGGAACAAATACCTCAACTCAACCTAAAGAATCTCTGAAATTGGCACTAATATGTCGTGAATAAACAGAATACACCAGTTCTCCTCTCAGGTAATTTAGTTTATTCGTAACGACCCTGCCCGGCTGTCCACCGCAACTCCTTCATCTAACTGCCGTCTCTCCCTTCTCGAATGCCTCCCCCGTTGCCGGGTGACAGCCGAGTTCTATTCCTTCTGATTACAAGATACAATGCAACACATCCCCTATCCTACAATAACATATAAACACTTACTACTACTAATAACCATAAATTTACTTCAACTACAATACTGCTTTCACACGAAATCCTTCAACAACCTGGAGGGTTGCCTCACCCTTACACTGACTCTTTTTATTATGCCCTCGCTCTTACATTGTTCTTTATTATATATTTTTTTCCAGTCACTCTTCTCCGTTTCGTTCCTTTTCAACCATTCATTTATCTCTATATCCGAACATTTCACCGTTTTTCTCACATTCCACCAGTTACCATCCGATAGCTTAACACAATTTCCCTTCACCTTCAACACGCACCTTGGTTCCGATAGTTTAGATTCTCCCTTTCTTGCCATATTCCCTATCTTAACTCTAACCCAAACCCCTATTTCGTATCCTTTCTGCTCTCTCACAATTTTATCATTGTGTCTAGATTCATATCGATGTTGGTACGACTTCACCCTTTCCCTGACCCGCTCTGTATCAACCATTTTACTTTTACTTTTACCCATCCATGCAGGCACAGCCATGGTACAAGGTATCCTATCTTTCATCATCACAAACGGGGTTTCACCTGTCACACTATGAGGAGTAGTTCTATAACTCCACAGCATATCCTTGATTTGGGACTTCCATGATAAATTATTATATAAGGCTAATTGAATAGTTTCTCCTAGTACTCGGTTAAACCGTTCCACCATACCATTTCCCCTGGGATGGTACACAAGTGTCCTACAATGCTTGATTCCCCACCTTCTAAGAAAATTCAAAAATTCACTCGAAGAAAATTGCGGTCCGTTATCACTTAACATTTCTCCGGGACAACCTTCCCTTCTGAATATTTCCTCACAAAATGCAATGACATTACTTGACTTCACTTCCCTCACAAACGCTACCTCTGGCCATTTTGAATAATAATCCATCATAATTTTCGCATATCTATCAGAACATCCCAAACATTCAAATGGACCACAAATATCTATAGCTACTCTATACCAAGCTTTTTCCGGCAACCCTTGTGATTTAATTGTAGTCTCTAACAACACATGTGACTTGTCGCTTGACATACATGCCGCACAATTTCTCACATACCTTTCTATTTGCTTATCCATCCCTGGCCACCAAAAATCCACCTGCACCTTCCTTTTCATAGCCGACATGCCTCCATGCCCTTCATGCATCAACCTTAATACTCTTTCTTTCAGACCATCAGGCACCACCAATCTGTTTCCTCTTCTCAACACACCCTCCATGACCGACAATTCCTCCCACACCTGCTTAAACTCACCCATATCAACATCCAAATGTTTTTTATTAACCCATGGTAATTCCTTCATTATCCTGTTCATTAACCTATCTTCCCGCACTGCATTCTCCCACTCTTCTCTACTTATGGCACACCCTGCTTCAGAAATGTCCGCTACCACCCATTCATCTTCTTCATACACCTCATCATCACACACCGGCAACCTAGACATACAGTCTGCACTTATGTTCTTTATCCCAGGTACATATTTCATTCTAAATGTGTATTCTTGCAGTCTGTACATCCATTTTGCAATCCTCGGTGTAGCTCTACTAGCTCCCTTGGTGGTAAAAATGTCAATCAATGGTTTGTGATCTGTTCGCAGCTCAAACTTCGTGCCCCATACATATACTCGGAAATGCTGCACACTCCACCAGCATGCCAAGGCCTCTTTCTCAATGGTAGAGTACGTCGGTTCTGCTCCCTTCAACGTGCGTGACGCAAACGCCACCACTCTCTCTCTTCCATCATGTCTTTGCAATAATGCTGCCCCTAACCCGTAATTACTGGCATCAGCCACTATTATTGTCTCATCAACTGGGTCATAAGGCTTCAACGTGATAGCTTTCACAATTGCTTCTTTTATCAATTCGAATGCTTCTTGACATTCACTAGACCATTGAAAATGGCAGCCTTTTTTCATTAACTCCCTTAGCACATGTACTTTCCCAGCAAAATGATCCACAAACTTCGTGTAGTATTCAGCCAAACCCAAAAATGACCTCAGTTGATCTTTATTTTGCGGTGCAGGGGCATTTGCAATGGCGTCCAACAACTTCCTTTTTGGTTTAACCCCATGTTGATTTAGTGTGTGTCCCAAATACTCCACTTCTTCTACTCCAAACTTGCACTTTTCCCTACTTATGGTAAGGCCTGCTTTCTCCAACTTCTTCAACACCTTCTCCAGTACCACATCATGCGCTTGTTCACTATTGCCCCAAATTAGTACATCGTCCTGGAACACTAGTGCATTGTTAACATTATTCAAGGTTTTTTGCATTATCCTCTGAAATACGGCAGACGCAGATGCCAAACAAAACGGCATCCTAACAAATTGGAACGCCCCTTCTGGCGTTATGAAAGACGTTAAATGTCGGGATTCCCTTGATAGACACACTTGGTGGTATGCATTCGATAAATCCAGCGTGGTAAAATATTTCCCACCTCGAACATTAGCCAACATTTCATGTATTCTTGGTAATGGATACCGGTCAATCAATATGCTGTTATTCAGATCCCTCAAGTCCACACACATGCAAATTCGGCCATCAGGTTTCCTGGCTATTACAATAGGACTTAACCACTCAGACACTTCTATCGGTTCAATCACACCCTCCTTACACAGTCTTTGAAGTTCCTCCTTTAATTTTCCTTTCAGCGCTAACGGTACTGCCCGTGCCTTGTGCACCTTCGGCACCGCATTTTTTCTTAAAATTATCCGGTGTTGAAAACCTTTGAGGCAAACCAACTTTTCCTTAAACAGCTCCGGATAAGCAGCTATCCACTTCCCATCTCTGCTTTCCTTTGTTAACAACACTTGTTCGGGATGATTGGGGTCCAAAACTATGCCCAATGCACGCTGCTCCTTCCATCCTAGTAATGATCGTCCTTGTTGCACAACATACACCTTTCCTTGTGTTTCTCTATCTTTAAATCTTAGCTCTGCTTCAAAGTAACCTACTACAGGCAGTTTGCCCCCACTGTACCCTTCCGGTACTACATCCGTGGGTTTAAGTTCGTTGTTTTTCAAATCGCCCCATACCTGTTCGTCTATTAAAGTAAATGGTGAACATGAGTCCGCCCACATGTGTGTCAGTTTCCCATTTATCTCTACAACACATTTAGGTGGCTTATATTCCATGGTTTTCCTTCCAAATTGAGTGCACACTGTTGTAGCTCCTTCTTCCACAACTAAGACTTCCAACTCATTTTCACTAGTGCTACTGTCTTCTTGTCCATCTCTTCTTACTGCATTTACAGATTTCCTGAATTTGGTTTCGTTAGACATTCTGCATACCCTAGCAAAATGTCCTACCTTCTTACATTTGAAACACCTCGTGTTTATGGCTGGACAATTTTTTGCTTCTGCTAGGTGTTTACCACTTCCACACCTGAAGCACTCCTTTCTCTTCCCCATGTTATCTTCAAATTTCCTTGTATACTTGTTAGAATATCGTACTTCTCCTACTATATCTTGTTCCCTAGTACTACTTGTATTATTAAGCTCCTTAACATATCGAGACGTGCTTTCCACATGTCTTGCAACTTCCACCGTCTTATCCAATGTCGGATTCTTTAAACTCAACAACTTCTCCTGTATCTTCACCTCCTTCACCCTATTAATAAACTGGTCCCGAATGATTTCATCATGCATATCTCTAAATTTGCAAGAAATAGCTAGTCTTCGTAGACTATTGACAAACTGATCAATTGTTTCATCCGGTTTTTGGGTGCATGAAAAAAACTTATGACGTTCTACCACAATGTTGATTTTCCTTCCGTAATTTTCCTCCAACGCTTTCATGGCATTTTCATATACATCTTCCTCATGATCTGAATCTCCTGCTTGTGTGTCATGTACTGGTAAAGTTTTCAAAACTTTCCTTCCTTCCACCCCCAGACAATGCTTCAATATCGCCAATTTCCTTTTTTCAACATACATTTCCCCTCCAATGGCCTCTAAATAAGTCATGAAAGTGTCCTTCCAATCTTCCCAGGCCATGCAGGGTTCACCAGGGAGTTGTAAAAATGAAGGTGGTGGAATAATGGAGTGTGTTGCCATGTTCACTTACAGTTCTTATCTTTCCTACTTATTCACACTGTAAATTGTACAGTCAACTGTTGTATACGCTGTCTTTGTACAGTTTTCCTTATATTTACATTGTATCATACAATTTGTCCTAAATATATTAAAAACGATCTCTTCTCTATTTACACGTTCCTTTTGTTTGTTTGATTTAAGAAAATGCCGCTTCGCATTTCGCTTTAAAACTACTCCGTTTGTTGCAAGCGCGTCGCCTGGTGTTGCTTAGCAACCGCTACGTGTTAATCGTAGCGCGCTTTAGTCCCTTGCACGCGCGTTGCCTAACATTGCTTAGCAACCACTTCGTTGACTGTGCTGCGCTGGTTACTTTCTTCTTTTTCTTTATATATATATTATTATTATTTTTTTTTTTTAATAACAAATCTCGCTGCTTTGCGCTCACTAAACCTCACTCGCCGATCCTCATCCTGCTGACACCTTTCTCTTTCTCGCAAATCCTCGGCACTTCCAGCACAGCTGACGTCTCACGTCTTTCACCGGGTCAGGGTCGTGCACGGGTTCCCTCGTCGCCAATAATATGTCGTGAATAAACAGAATACACCAGTTCTCCTCTCAGGTAATTTAGTTTATTCGTAACGACCCTGCCCGGCTGTCCATCGCAACTCCTTCATCTAACTGCCGTCTCTCCCTTCTCGAATGCCTCCCCAGTTGCCGGGTGACAGCCGAGTTCTATTCCTTCTGATTACAAGATACAATGCAACAGGCACAACTCTCTCTACTTCTGTATACCACTCGTCTGGCTCTTCTCTAAGCTTTGGAATGCTTATTTGTAAATGCCAGGAGATCAGACCTTGTCCATGCCACATGAACACATGCACTTCCATGTACTTCTCGTTAAAAGAAATTCAGCAACTACTTCACACTCATATTTCATGCTGGTTCTTTATTATCTTCCTTTTGCTTCTGCTTTATCCTTCTCTTCAACCATTTGTGTGGGCACCCTTCAAATTATCCCATTCATTTATGAGATTTATTAATTCTCTCACATTTGTCCTCAAACGGACATGTTCCATTTCTTGAGTTGTATTGTCACTTTATTCCCTTCTGAAATTCCTGGACACACTTTTTATACAAATTCACAACAAGTTCATTTACTAATTCTTCAAACTTGTGGCACGCATTACATTGCCGCGTCTTTACTGACGCATTCATTGTTAGACAGAACTCTGTCTTAGTTAATAGTAGTATTGATCATTTATTCCAATTCAAATTTAAGTCTGACAATATCAATTTCTTCTGGCTCTCTGCGTGCTGATACCACCATTGCACTAGTGCTTGGGCCAGGCAAAGCAGCACTTGGTTCTCCAGCTCCTCTCTCCTATATTTGCAAACTGTGATCATCATTATCAAGAGGTGGTCTCGAATTCAGCAAATCATTTAAAAGCCATTTTCCTCAGAAGAATCATTGGAAAGTGACTCTACTTTCTCGTTGTGCTTGTTGCGAAAGATTTCCATTACATTTCAGAATGCAGGTAACAATTATGTTCAATAACACATGTCTAAAGACAATAAGGCAAAATCGTACATATAGTTTCAGTGAGTACCGGCACTCTGAGTTTCAGAGCACAATAACAACAGTGAGTGCCACTTGTCCAAGAGTTTTGAGTGTCCCTGGTGTACGCCGGGCTGAAATGGCTACGGGGTGCCTCATCAATACAATAGGGGGAGACAACGGGTATCAGAGATAGACGGTGGGCGGGCCGGGTATGAGCAAGTGCGAGTTTGTGGAAATTATGGTGCTACGGCTAGTTCGGGCAAGTAGGCATTTAAGGTGGCAGTGCGAGCGCAGGGACAAGCAAAAAGAGGCTTGCTGGGGTGCTAATGTGGGAACACCTGAGAGTGGTGCCAGGTGTTGAGGATGTGTGGGGGGTGTAATGTCACGAGGGAAAGGTCACTATTGCTCACCTCCTGTTGAAAATGTGTCTGCATGGTGGCCCACTGAAAGGAAATCTGACGTTTCCGAAGGTGTCGCACCTCCTCATAGCGAGGGCGTCCTCCTTCTCCGCATCGCCCTGTGCCAAGCAGCTACTGGGAGGGAAGCAGAGGACCGCCAGTGAAGTGTGAAGGTGCATTTGGCCAGAAGAAGTGCTAAGGACGTGAAGCGGGATCACACATTTTGTCCTTTCTTGCACTTAAAGATGCCCAGGGAGCATGCTTCCCATGTGCAAATGTCCGAGTTATGTAACGACTTGTAAGGTGGCATGCACTGAGTGCCAGTAACTCTGGAGAGCTGAACAGAACCACAGCATGTGTTCAAGGTCAGCATCGGGAGCCTGGCAGAGCCGGCAGTTAGTATGTGTATTAGGAAAGAAGGTTTAATTCCCCCGGGGTTAAATGTGCCCTGTGAAGTATGAGGAAGAGTATAGTTTTGAAGCAGGGGTTTTCGGCTACTGTTTTGGGAAACTGAAGCGCTCTGTACCATTCCTTGCCGTGAACAACCCTCTCAAAGTTGTCCTCCCATTTTTGGCACAATGTTGTTAGGGAGACGAGTGTAAGCTCGTGTATGGCTTTATAAAGGCATGAGATTAGGTGATGGCCAGTGCCTATAATTAGGACAGATTGGAGGACTAGGTTTTGTGGGGGGGGGGGGGGGGAGGGGCACAGGGGGGGGAGTTCTCCTTATGTGTCGTTCCAGAGTGTGTGGCAAGTGTGGCCAAGTTGTCTATGTAAAAGGAATTGCCCTAGCGGAAGGTTGTATTCCTCAGCCAGTTGTTCAAAGGGGAGGAAATGCCCATCGAGAAGAGGTCACCTGTTGTAAGCAGAGGTCACCTGTTGTAAGCACAGAGTGTTCTGCCCAGACCCTCAAGCCCCTAGCTGTGTAGAACCCTGGGTGGCAGGGTACACCGACCAGGAGGAGTGTCTGGGCATATAGCGGGGTAGTGCAGGAGAGGTGGTGCATACAGGTCATGCATGTCCGTGCCACTGCCACTTGTAAAAGCCAAGGGGAGGGAGGCTGCAGTTTTGAGAGGAGAAGGGCTCTGATTGTCGGTATTGGTATAGGTACTTGTTCATTGGTAGCTTCTCCCAGGTAACGACCTGCGGTCCAAAGGGACAACCACTTGAGCTGGGCTGCCAAAAAACGTGCCTCGAAGGATGGAGCAGCTAGGTCTCCTCGGTCCATCGGCAACTGTAATTTAGCAAGGGCAACGCAGAGGCGTTTAGTGCCTCAGATGAGTGTAGACAGGAGAGTGTTCAGGTCTCTAATGAAGGGATGTGGCGGAATGACTGGGAGATTTGTAAAGTAATAGAGGGGGGGTTAGAATAACCATCTTCGCTAGAGCTATTTGCCTGTGGGAGCTAAGAGGGGATTTGCCAGAAGTCTACCTGGGGTCTGATTCCCACTAAGGCCTTACGATGAGTCCCATCAGAGGTCTGTGGGGGTATGATACAGGTAGACTCCCAGGTATCGGATTGCTTGTGTGTGCCAGCTTACGAGAATATCACCTAGGTGTACCTTAAGTGGTTGTTGATTCGGACATGACGGTATTTTGCCGATTTTGTCCAGTTGACTTGTAGTCCAGCAGTGGAGGCAAATTCAGCTATGGTGCCTCGGAGTGGCGTGAGATCTATGGTTATATCTCAAAGATGGAAGAGCAGGTTCTTCGCACAGCATGGGTCCTGTCTGGAAGCGGGATACACCACACTTGGCCCTCCTCGCTCAGGCTTATGGCAAAAGGCTCCATCACAAGCGCAAATAATAGTGTGAAGGGTGGGCATCCCTGTCTCGTGCCGTGGCTGATTGAGAAGGAGGCCGAAATGAGGTGACCCAGGCGAATCCAGGAGGTAGGGTTGGAGTATAATGATCGAGCGGGCAACAACTGTAAAAAGATACTGACATGTCAGAGCAACAAATGCCTTCTCAAGAATGAGACAGACCGCCCACGGAAAAACATCCCACACTTGGTCCAGTATATATATGGAAGAGACGACGGATATTCTGGGAGGTGCTACATCCCAGCACAATACAGTTTTGGTCTGCGTGGACGAGGCCCAGGACCATCTGTGCATAGCTGTCAGGAAGGATTTTACCTAGTATTTTGTAGTCCGCACCGAGTATTGCTACTGGTCTGTAAAAGGCCAGGTGTGTTGGATCAGTGTCTAGATAGAGATCAGGAGGAATTTGCGCAGTGTGTGGAGGAGTTCGGTGGCTTGTAGCACTGCCTCATACATTTCTGCAAGGCAGGAGGTAGCAGGGATGAGAAAGTACTATAATACTCCAGTGGTAGGCCATCAAAGCCTGGCGTTTTGTTTCGGACAAGCACACAAATTGCCTGTGTCACGTCGGTAGACATGATTGTCAAATCCAGGGAGAACCTATTAGACGCTGAGATAGATGGGAGAGGAATGCTCACAAGTACAGTGTCAGGCAGGCTCACCAAGGTGGCTGGCAGGGCCTTGTATATGGATGAATAGTAATACTCAATCTTTCTCACATTGAAAGTAGAGTTAAAAAGAAATTGTATATGTCTATCATCTGAAGTAATCTTGTACCATTCGTGTAACTGTAGAAAAGTGTGATGACCCAAATTTATCAACATATAAAGAGCAGGTGAACTTTTAGGAAGCACTTCATCTCCCTCTCAAAGAAGAACTGCAGACTTTTTCAAAGCTGTACCCATTTTTGATCAAGCTGCCTTGAGAAACACAAGAAGCTAACCAACAAAAATTCAATTTCAAAACAAGACTTGAAACACAAAGCTCCATATTCAGTATGAAGACACTTTGTCTGCTTACCAGAGATCAGGATTTGAAAATCAAAATCCTAAAAAACATTGGAAAAACACTAAAGCAATTTCAATCACACTAAGATAAATCCTCAAACAATGCAAATTTATCTTGGAGTCTGACCGTCTATTTCACATGTACAAACAAATTAGCAATACAACCCTAATTAGGTCAAAATGCAACTAGGCATTAAACACCTACAGGATTGAAACTGTGACGTGCTGATGCATGCTTTCAATAGCCTATCAACAATAACTTGATATCTTGGATTATTATGAATCCGATGACCAAACCAAACAACATTAAACACAAATTTAATAGGCACAATTCAAAACAAATTTCATTAGCTCATACAGGGGTGTAAATGTATCCACTTGTCGATGGAACAGGTTGCTTCATAAATCTACTTGTCCTGTAAAAAAATATTTTTGTCCCTTTGTCCCAAGTAGTGCAGTGACAAATTATGGCAGCAATCTCATTTTATAAGAGCTCTGATTATGTCAGGGCTAATACTATAGTAGAGCTTGAATACTATCAATTTCCTTTCAGCAGATCTACATACTGGGGCTAGAGGTAGCTGTCAGCAATAGTTCCATGGTTGGAATCCCATTTGGAGTTTGTGCAAATCTATTAACTTGCATGTTTAGGGGCTTTCATCAGTGCTTCTCTAATCTTTACTCATACTGCTAAAAGTTGGAAATTTACTGCTGACAAGGGCAGAAGTAAAACTTCTTCCAGGGTTGGGGAAAAAGTGGTTAGACAGAAAGTGAACTTGGAAATGCTGAACAGGTTTTAGCATGACCAAATCTACACATGCATATTTGCTCATGCTAAAATACAGTTAACAAGTATTTCCTAGGAGTATGATTTCCTGGTCTACTTATGTAAAATCTTGTGAATTTATGAAATATGTAAATCTGCACTAATGCAAAGACATATACCATGGGTGCACATTTGTGACTTTCTTTAAGAATTGGGCCCCTAATTAGGTCTGGTGTTAACCGAGCCCTATTGTTTTTATTAACATTCTATCTCTTTATCTATCAGCTGGCTCTACTGTCAATCGCGATCTGCTCTTTCACAAGGAGCACAAAAAGTAGTTTAGTTCAGTGCCAGGAACTACTGTGACAATGTGTGCTTTTTGAGACCAAAAGATAGTTTTGCCTTTTGCTAATATCTGTTACAATGGTGAGGGCCCAGCAGTTCCCACAACAATAAAGTTTTACACAGGCCATGTCTAAACAAAACACAAACTGACAAAACTAAACGTCTGATCACCGATGTCAGACCTATTGACTGTGGCAGTGCTTGTTTTCCTGTTTCCCGTAATCTGGTTAAAACAGGTTACACTTAATTTTCATTATGGATATTTTTTTGAAATACTAGCCTGCATCAACACATTTTACTAAATGATACTTCGGAGAAATGGTACTTAAAATTTCACAGTAGTTTAGCAAAATGTTTCTTTCCTAATTGCATATTTTGTGAACATTTTATTTTGAAAGCAAATAATCATCAATCTTGTTTTCAAGATTTTGCAAATATCTGCATCTAATCTGAGAGCATTCTGGGTGCATTACACATAGTTTCATATTGATAAACTTTGCAAATGCGTGTACACAATGTTTTACTGGACCCACTGTCAGTAGTGCACTTCGAGCTTACAAAATTTTTTCAAGTATTCAAATCGCTCACCCTAACAAAAAAAGCTTTGCATTATAGAACCATAAATACAAGTTCAAAAAGCATTAACATATGGACACAATCATTACCTCAACTGCAGACAATTCTGTTCCCTGCTCTATAATGTAGTACTATAATTTGCAGTCAAAGCATTTGTGCTGCAGGGGGTTGGATCTACTACTAAACATGAAAACTTGTTTTCCTTGACCCCAAACAGTATGTACTGGGTGTTGGGCCATAGGAATTCCAATACCCCTGGGTCATACAAACATAACAATGACATCTTCAAATTCAATGGAATTACAACACAGAACAATCAACAAGACAAAGCCATCACGCCTCAAAACAATTTCTCACTAAAAATCACACAACTAGTGACACATGTAAGAAAAGTCCTTACATAATGGAACTTCAGAAACTGCTTTAGCAAAACCAGAACGTCCAAAGGACCTAATACTAAGGAACAAGGGGAAACCCCTTATCCCCTAATAATTTAAAGAAGTGTAATCTTTCAACTACGATTTGAACTATAATTTAAACCAATGTTCTTAACCATCCTCTGTCAGCTAATTCTGGTCAGCGCTTTTTACATCAAAAGAGCCTACTGATGGGTTGGTGCTATGTGTAAGTCCATTCCAGATGAGAGCCCTATTTATACCATATATTATACATAGAGACAAAAGATAAATCCACTCAGGAAAATCCATACAAGAAATGGTTTAAAGTACAAATCACGAAGGTGTATTTAAAATTAAGATTCAGTACAGACACAAAAAGCATCGGTTAGACAATTTAAAAATATGTAAAATGCAAATACATATTAAACTAAGCCATAATCTTATCAATAGTTAAGGCAAATGAGAAATCAATGAACATATGTCACAAAAACTGTTTGAGAAAGAAAAAAGAAAATATTTTAAGTTCAGGTCAATAAAAGACAACACAAGTCTCCCTCAAAAGGAATCAGGAAAGAGCTCTGGCTCCTCTCTAAAATAGTGAGAAACTGTGGTGTGACAAAGAAAGTTACATATCACAACCAATAGGTAAACAGAAACCACATCACATGGCATATTCACATTTGCTCTACATCTAATGAATTTACTGTACTATGCCTTAAACAGAAAACAATACTGCATTCAAAATATAAACAGCACCTCCATTAGGCTGAAGGCGGCCTTCAAATGTATAAAATTGTAAATCCATCCTTCCCAGGAACAACAGGAGAAGAAAAAATTACATTTTATAAATGTTACAAACCAAACAGGACCATAAAACTAACTGGATCTCATACTATTAAATGAACAATCAAGGTCACATCTGAGCTCTGCAGTGCACACAGAGGCAAGGACAAGAAGAGTTGGTATCATGAAGAGAACTCTGTACACACTGAAAATGTGCAGTCTGAAAACACAAGTAGGCATCAGTCTGCTAATGTCAAGCTAACAAAAGTCTTGTTGTGTAATATACAATAGTAAAAACATTGCATTTGCGACTCTCTATGTTAAATTAAGAAAATCGAAACTATTTATTGAGAATCCTCAAAGTCATTAGGAGATCGAGAGGCCTATGATTCTTTTTCATTACAATTCAATAATCAAGTTACTTTACTCACTAAAGTTATAAAAAAACAAGCATGGAAGGCTTGCTCAGGATGTGACAGAGGTATGGCTGAATGTGATTTCTCAGAAAAACGATTTAATGGAATATACTCACTAAGAAACTATTTCACCTAAACGTTTCAATTAAAAATTTCAGGATGAATGGCATTTACAGTTTCATAGAAACCAATTAATAGAATTTCTTTTTTTCAAAATTGGCTACTGCATACTTATTTTTAAGGTGTAAATAAAATGTCTGCTGGTTATACTTTCAGAACCTTTTTTGTTGAAGAAATATACTTAATCATTTAAGACTGGGGACATTATTTTCGATTTATATATTTTACATAGTCAAACAATTACTTTGTATGCTTTTAATAACCTGAACCCTCAACACCTATGAACACTATCTATCTCTGGTCCCTAAAAATGCCTCCACACGTTATTCCAATCACTTACCCCTAAAATCCATCAATCCCTGAACCCTAAAAACACCTCACCTACACCTAAACTCCACCAATCTATGACCCTTTAAACTATATGAAACCCAGAACCCTTAAAGCCTTTCTAATCCTAAACCCATCTCTTAACCTAAAACCCCCTCACTACACCTAAACTCTACCCATCACTGAAACATAAAAACTCCTTTTTAAGCCTAAACCTCATCCACTCCTGATCCCTTAAAGTCCCACACAATCCCTAAACTTCACTCATCTGATTCCTAAAAAAACAAAAATCACTACCCTGAAAACACCCGTTCATTGCCCTTGAAACCATTCACCACCCCTAAACGTCCCCATCCCTAAACCCTTAAAACCTCATACCACCCTAAGCCCCACCCATTCCTGAACACTAAAAACCCATAACCTCCCCAAAGCCAGTCACTAAACCTTACAAATACTCACCAACCTTAAACTCCACCCATAGGTAAAACACTTCACCACCCCAAAACCCATCACTAAACTTTAAAACACTCACTACCCCTTAACTCCACCCATCCCTGAACCTAAAAAACACTAAAAACTCAAATGCCCTAAACATCACCCATTCCTACACCCAAACATCCTCACTACGCCTAATCTTCATCAAACTGTGTGATTTTGGATTTTTTTTCCCTTTAATTTTCAATTTATTTGTACCTCCTTATAAGTGATTTTCCATGATTTGGTTACCTCTAATATGGTTTCTCACTTTCCATTTAGTCACAAAAGCAACTCAGATACAGATTACCAAAGTATTGTGAAATATTTGTCTCTCTAAGAGACTAAGGGCTTAATTTCAATAATTACTGAAGCGCTCAAAACAGTCCACACGATGTGCATGCCTCATTCCCCCTATGCATAACCCATACCTTCTGCCCCAGCTCCCACCCTGCTGGTATCAATAAGCCCCTCAGTCACACAACAGACAAAACTTTCTGGCCGCTTGGAAAATGATTGAAGGTACCTGTGGAATAGACAGACATATAAAACAACTGAAGCGGAAATATTGAGTAACATATTATAGTAAAACAATGAATGGGGAACTATGTTCAATCTATCTAAATAAACCTAGTAAAGAAACAAATTTATACAAGTAATTAATTTATGATTTATAATAATTCAGCATATGCGCAAATTAATAAATTAATGGGAATACTAGTATAGACCAGTAAAATTATCAAAATAAATTTATCTTAAAGATGATATCAGGGATATCGTATTTCTATTTTCTCTACCTTAACTCACAAAGTATAAAGGGCGATTGACTTAAAAAACAATCACATCCCAGGCCAGGTCAGCTGATGTGTATTTACATACTTAATAACCAGACTGGCTTCCCTGAACTTATCCCCTTTCCATGCATACTCTGTTTACTTACTTCTTCTTTGTTCATTAAACCCTGATCCAAGTAATCTAATTTCCTCCTATTGTGAACTGACATTGTGTTGGCACACTTGTCAGCCCTACAAATTAATTTCACCTTTTCCATCAACTGCCTCTAGCCCACTGCCCTCTTGATTACTGCATCATGCTATTAGCTTGTGCCAGTTGTTAGATTAAGTTGATATGCATACTTGGAAAAAGTAGTCTATAGCAATCATTTTATAACAAACCTATGGCATTACCCCCATCGTTTCTAGAATCAAATTACACCTAAGCATCTCTCTTCATTACATTTAATTGCTGTTTTTTCTTGCTGTCGACCTCACTTAAAATGCAGTTTGCTTCTTCAGAGAGTTGGCGTCCTTTAACCTTTTCTGGCAGTAAACATTTACCGTAGGAGAGATTAAAGTTGTTTGATTTTAAGATCTTGTGCCATGCATTAACAGGATAACCTTCCGTTCCTCCAACTCCGTTTTAGGGCAGTCTTGGTAAACTGAACTACATTAGTCTATCCTTGACAACTGTTTCTTTTATTCATTCCTGTACAATGAAGCCCTTTGCTAAATATCTGGCAAATATTATGAAGAACTGTCTGGGCTGTTGGATAGTGTAATCATTTTCAATTGTCTTATCAGGCTGTGTCCCACCAATCATTTCAATAAATACATATTCAGTAAATGTATAGATCCACAAACTCCTAAATTACTAAGTCTATGTTTACAACTAAACTGTGGAATATAGTGTTTACTTTCTTCCAATTTCACAGAGTTACTGTTTAAATAATTTCAAAATGTTTCCATTTATTTTTTAACTGAAGCATGGAATGGCTATTTGTGAATTCAATTCTATCTTTCAAGATTGCTTTTTCAGGGTGTCCGACATAATGCAACCCAATGACCTCTCATTAAATCAGGAAATCAATATATAGCTGTTAATCTTTTCTCATCAGGACCTTGGAACTCACCTATACTGCTGCCATCTCTTTCAGAGTCCAGAATCTCTTCTGGAAAACATACAAATCTAAAGCTGTAAGGCATCTCACATCTGAATCAGACTTATACATTTTATGAGATCCACATACATCCCTGGAAATACTGCAAGACGTCCCCAACAGTTGTCGATCTCAAGGACTACTCTTCTGCTACCTCAGTCAGTGTTGTGGATTTTCCACATGGTGGAAAATCAAAATGTGTATGTGTGGAAGAAATGCACATTGGCACATTAAACATAGTTATTTTTTCTTCCAGACGGAAAATAATCTTTCTTTAACACTACTCTGAATAATAGGGGCATTTCGTTAATGTTTCCACCCAATTCACACACTTACTCCAACCTTTTAAAAAGGGTTGAACGCTCCACTATAATTTTTTTGGGATACATGAACTTATGGCCTTTTGAATTTTGACAACATTTTAATCAATCCCAATGGAACACCACTTTGTAATCCCTAGTTGTTTGATCTTTCATAGTGGACAATTTATTTTTAGAAGTGCAATTCAAGATTGTGAAATTTCACAAGCCCTTATTCAGCGGAATTTGCTTTATTTCTCAAATACCTGCATTCAAATCAGGCATGCAAAAAAAGTGTGTAACTAAAGTGCTGTGTTTGAAAATCTTTGAATAGATTCACGGGGAGCTCGCGGAATTAGTGTCAGCAATGTCTCTACATATACACAGTTTGTATTAATTTCAAGTAGCTCAGACACAGAAGGTGAACCACACAGATACAATACCTGCTTGTTAGAAATAGGGTCTCTAGTTGGCAGAGGTATATATACACACCCTTGTCCAAACAGGTTCCACAATCCTGGTAAGTCACAACACAATCCAAATTATCCTGTGCCCACCTTCTGGTAGCTGGGCACTGAGCAGTCAGGCTTAACTTAAAAGGCAATGTGTCAAGTATTTGTGCAATAAATCATACAGTAACACAGTGAAAACTCCACAAAAATACACCACACAAGTTTAGAAAAATAGATATTTATCTGAATGAAATAAGGTTGAAACAATGAAAACCCAATGTACACAAGCAGAGTTATGAATTTTCTGAAGATGAAATCCAACGAAAGCGTTTAGAGTTCCAATTTGGGCTTTCACGGCACCGTTGTCGGAGTCATTCGAAAATAATCTGATGCCACAGGCGCCGATCATGGAGTCGCACGGACCCCCAGGTACATTATCTTTTGGAAACGAAGAAACAAAGACGTTGCACGGAGTCGGGGAGATGAGGCGTCGCTGTGCTGTCAGTCCCTTATGGCATCCGGGGAGATGAGGCACTGGTTCCGCCTGATTGCAGGGGGAGCAGGTGCAGTGTTAGTGGCAATGCGTTGGTGTCTTGTGACCCGACAGGGTTGATGGATCCAGTCCGTAAAGACGTGATGTGTCGACTTTGCAGTGCTGCGATGACCCTGTGCGACGTAAGCGGTGTTGTGGCAATACTGGACTTGTGTTGCATGCAGCGATGTCCATGGAGCTGGCGCAATGGTTGTGGCGTCAGTGCTGGTGTCACTGAAGTCGGAGAACTAGCTAAAAGTTAGTTGGTGAAGTCTTTGCTGTCCCTGAGACTTCAAAACAGTAGGCAAGCTTAATTCCAAGCCCCTGGAGAGCACATTTGGGGAAGGTAGAGTCCTTCCAGTGAAGTCAGTGGCCAGCAGGGCAACAATCAGGGCAGCAGTCATTCTCACTAAAAAAAGGGGAGTTTAAAGCTTGGGAAGTAGTTTTAAATGCCAAGTCCAAGTGGCAGTGAAACTGCACACACATGCCTTGCAATGGTAGGCCGGAGACATTGTTAAGGGACTACTTATGGGGGTGGCACAATCAGTGCCGCAGGCCCACTTGCAGCATTTCATTTACAGGCCCTGGGCCCAGGTAGTGCACTTTAATAGGGACTTACAGGTAAATAAAATATGCCTACTGGGTAGGAAACAATGTTACCATGTTTAGGGGAGAGGGCATTTTCACTTTAGCACTGGACAGCAGTGGTAAAGTGTGCAAAGTCCTAAAACCAGCAAAAACAGTGTCAGAAAAGTGAGACGAGGCAGGCAGAAAGTTGGGGGATGGCCACCCTAAGGCTGTCAGGTCTAACACTGCTCTTTGGCCACAACAGAGTTCTGATAGTGAGTCGACATCTAGGGTCAACGCAGTATTGTTGAACACTGCCTCGTTTCACTTCCATGCCTGAAGTTCAACTCAAGAAAGAAAGATAAACTATCTGTTGCTTCTCAAACTAGGCAACAGATAACTGAGATACTACATTATTTATTTTTTTCAAGCTCTCTATATAATGAAAATGTGTATATCTATACAAGTTCTGTACTTTTCGTCCTATGCACTCCATTATAAATTCAAGACAATGGGTATGAGAAAAAGAGGAATAAATTGAACTGGATGAGTAAATCAAGTATGTAATAAGAAACTTGAAAGATCAACGGTATGTAGGCCTGTTCATGTGTGTGATTACTCAAATAATGTCCATTTATGGGGTAGAAAATACAAACTTGATTGTTGCCACTTAGTAAAGGGACATACATACTACCTAACGCATTGGTACCCACATTTCTTGATCTTAGAAGGAAGAGGTATTTAACCAACAATAAACTAATACTTATGCCTTAGAAATTTTAAATTATAAAACATTGGGACATATCTCGCCCTGTCTGGAGTCCAATGTTATGAGGTGGATCCTGAGTAGGAACGCTGAAGAATAAAAGGTTTTATAATGTTTTTATGTACATGTGTGGTAGATATCATTTGGATTTCTGAAGAAGGTGGTCAGTATCTTAGTACTCCACTGAAATGAGTCAATGTATAGTTTGGACTAAATTAACTTTCGGATGCAATAGATGATTATTATCTAGGAACATCATGTATCTCGAATTATGATTCAAACAGATTATTAGTGGATAAACACATATGTGGGTTGTCTTATGTGTTTCGCCCTTTGTATTTTTTTACTATTTGTTTTTTTTTAATAATTTGGTTTGCGCTGCATTTTGCTAATGTTTTTAATTAATGCCAAAAATAGGTTGTAAAACTCATCAGCTGACAGCTAGATGATTAAGTCATTGTCACAGTTCATCTAGGAAAACAAAACAGGTGTTTTGGCGTTTGTGGTGTTCAAGCTCTACACAATCTGATAATTTTGTGGTACTAAATGTTGTTTGCATTGGGTGAAAAACAGTGTGCTGAATAATTGTGAAAGGGTTGAGTGAGTGGTTGTTTATGAGTGTTAAATACTGAACCCCCAAGGGGAAGTTTTGACTTGATCGAAATATGGGCAGCACCAAAAGAAAAACAATTTCAGTGTTTACAGGTGAGAGAGTCAGAAGTGTGAGTGGGTGTGGTGGTGAAGTAGAGGAAATAAAGGGAAGTACATGCAGAAGAAAAAGGGAATAAGTGACTTACAGTAAGAGGCTGCAGAGGAAAGTTGTGTGGGGGGAATCAAAGGGACTGAGATATTCTACAGACTGCTACCCCTTCCACTGATCTTTCAATATTTAATTTACAGTCTCACATTTTCTGAACTGAAACATTTTAAATTCTAATAATTCACAACAAAAACCACGTTGTTATTCATCCTTTTGACACTGCAAACAAGTATTGATAAAGTCAATAGACCTGTATTATGTATCTGTTTTATTAAATGTCTGGATGGATTAACAGAACAACCACAGAGTCCCTCCCCTCCCCCAAGTACTGCTCAGGTGGCACGCTTGTGAAGTAAAGGATTTTAGTTTATCTGGTTTTACACCATGCTCTTAGTTACCTAGGTCATGCTTCTTGGAAAGGATTGCTCACTAGGGGCCAGATGTACGAAATTGCGGATTTGCAATTTCCTAATAGCGAATCTTAATGATTTGCTACTAGGAAATCGCAAACAGTGATGTACAACAGTGTGTATGACACGGTTTGTGATTTCCAGTGGATCGCAAATTAACCTGCCTCATCAATATTCATGATGCAGGTCACAATTTGCGTTCCATTGGGAAAGGCCAAAGTCACAGGAATGGTGGCCTTTTGGGGTCCGTGACTGGTTTTTGAATAAAGCACTTTTATTTTAATTTTTTTAAATGCAGCCCATTTTCCTTAAAAGAAAATGGGATGCATTTGAAAAAGAAAATTGAAAAGTTTTTTTTATTTTTTAAGAGCAGGCAGTGGTCCTACGGAATACCAAATCACAAACCTATTTTGCGATTCGGTAATAGGTTACTGAATCGCAAAATAGGTATAGTATATCCTAAAATGGTATTTTGCAGTCGCAAATAGCCTGATTCTGTGAATCAGACAGTTTGAAACTGCAGAAAAACTTTGTACATCCGACCCTAGGCTTCTTTGGCCACAGCCCTTTTAGAGATATCAACACCTTTTCCCTCCCACATAAAGCATTCAGCCATGACTATTTTTTTTTAATTTCCAGCACTCATACATCCATGTGCAAATTGCTATAACATGGCACATATTTTAACACCACTTAGTGAAAACACCATCTTTTTCTTTTATATTTGTTTAAAGAGCCCTTGAAAATCATTGAGCACAATATGATTTATTAGAACTTCTGCTCTAGACCATCTTCCAGTGGCGGGCAGTACCAACAGAATGAGCAGAACCAATTCAAGGCAAGGCACACTGAAAGTAATATAGAAGGTGGTACATCCAAATCACTAGGCCCAGGTGGGCTCTGGAAGGAGCAAAAGAACTTTACTTTTTCTTTCTCTGTTTTCGGAGTGTTAAGCAACTGCTGCTCACATTGTTCTTTTAAGTAATGTCTTCGGTAGGCTGGTTTGTTTTAACAAGGTGTATTAATGTTAACCCATGATGACTGAGATGTTATCATCTGCATTTGAAAGGTACCTCCACCTTGTAAGCTACTTGGCTGTTTGCCCCTCCTCCATCCAATCACCAACAATAAACAAGCATTTGCAATGCACTAGGGTCTAGCATTTGTCGGAGTTACAACTGTTCACAGCTGTAAACTCCCAACCGGATTTTCCCTGCATTAAAAGAAAAAAACAGCGCGATTGCGCTATACAGTTCGCGCTCCGAAAACAGAGAAAAAGTAGTCCACAACCCCAGCGAGCCTCGCATGATTTCCGTACTTGGTCGCTGCGCTCGAGGAGGGCTAACCACGGAAAAGGCATGACGTATGCTTGCCTTCCACTAATAAAAATAAGCAGATCCTAACAGGCAAGACAACTTGCCAATGAAAGACACTGACGTGACGTCGACGGGGCTCCGAGCCCTTTTCTAATACCTTAAGCGTCTCGCTAGAGATACGCATGCGCTAGCGCATGTGACGCAGGCTCGACCCTAAAAAGGCAGTAAGTAAGGAACAACATTTTAATTTGCATTTCACAAGACTGCCATGTGGCACTATTACATATGATTATATCAGCCAAATGTTTTAAAAAAATAAAAATATTGAATTTAATGGGCAGGTTAGAGATTTCCTAAACTCAATTTAGGCCATCCATCACCCATAATACATTCTGTTTGATTTCCTTGCACTGCTCCTAGTAATCAATCGGAGGATACCAACTCTAATGTTCTCTTGCTTCATGCTTTTAAAATATTTAATTTGAGGGCGTGGACCGAAAAAGCCACACAGCTGTGAAGCTTCTGCAGCAACACCCAAATACCTGGTATGAGGGGGCTGCCAGAACACAGAGGCATGCTGGCAAAGTGGGGGGGGACACGGGTGGGTGGGCCACAGCTGACACATGTTATGGTGCGCAGGAGCTGCTGAAGTTGCGGCCTGCGCGCCTCAGAAGCCCCAAGGCAACAGGGGCCTCAGGTGAGCCTGAGGCGTGGGGTCGACTGGGTGGTCCTCCTCCCCCTTCCCACAACCAGAATGATATCGGGAGATCGTTGTCAGCTCTCCCTGGCCCACGGTTTGGTGGTCCGTGGGTGGTGCGGCCCTTTCTGCCGCCATGATGGTGCCTACATGAGACGGCCTGTAGCGCATCCCGCTGCAAGGGGACTGGGGCCTGGCTTGCCTCAGAGGAATAGAGATGGCGGGGGCGGCTGCTGTTGGCCGCTGAGCTACTGCTGTGCCATCGGGTGGGCCGCACTAAAATCGACTGGTGGGCAGGCCCATGGTCTTTGACCACTGCTACATTACAGCACCTGGCAGAGTGCCCACCATCCTTGGACTGGACAGCGATGCCACATACTAGGCCTGTTTTTGGTGGGGCACCCCAAATGCACTGCACTACCACATTGCCTCCTCCTTGACTGGAAGTCTGTGGGGCATCCGCCTGGTGGCCCGGTGAAGGTCTGATGCCCAGGTGATACCCGCTATACCTGGCTCCTGGACAGTGTGGCATGAGGCTCACTGCCACTTGGAGCACCTGTGGGCCATCTGTGGGAAATAGAGGCCTTTGCCCCCAGGCGGCAATGGGCCGCGGTGACCCTAAATAGCTAAAGCTGCCTTTTCAGAAACGACAACTGTTGGCATGGATGTTGCACCAGCCAGGGACGAAGATGACACTCGAGAGGGACCAGTGCGTGACCAGGCTGTCGGGCCGAGGATATACTGACAGAGTTGCGGGCCGGATTCCGTGCCATTGATACCAGATTTCACTTGTTAACCTCCAGGCTAGACAACATGGGAAGCAGGTTGGATAAACAGCAATCGCGTCTGGAGGGAGCAAAAAGCCGTATCTCTGCTACTGAGGATGATGCAGCAAAGTTGAGGAAGCGCCTTGAGAAAGTTGAGGGGAGGCTGAAAACAGTTACTATGAAAAACGAAGATTTAGAGGCCCAGGGGGACCAGAATAACCTGCGCATCGCCAGAATCTCTGAAACCACTAACACTGGCCGGCTTGACATACTTGTTGAGAGTCTGCTGGAGGAGCTTTTGGGACGCCAAGGCTTCACAGCAACATTTGTGGTGGAGAGGGCGCATCGCACCTTGGGCCCGTGACCTCCCCCAGGGGCGCCTGCCCGCTTTATTATTGCACGTCTATTGAATTATAGGTAGGGACCGTGACACTGCCCTCTGCCTGGCCTGGGAGAAGGGCACTTCTGAATATCAGGGAGCAGCTGTGTCCCTCTTTCCCGATTTCACACCTATATTTCAGAAAGCCAGGTGGAAATTTTCTGAACTCAAGAGTGCGCTTCGGAATCTTAGCGTTTGTTATGGCATGATTTATCCGGCTAGGTTTAGAGTGGAGGAGGATGGTAAATGGCATGATTTTAACAATCCTGGCAATGCCATGGCATTCTGCAAACAACACTCTCTGCGTGGTGGATCAACCCATAGTCCCTCTCGAGTGCACGATGATCTGGATGCTGGACCTGCTTCTAGCATGGAACTGTTCCCCTTGGATTAAATTGGGCCAATCGGCTTGTGGATCCCACCCTGTTTGACTCTACATTGTCTCACCCTTGATTACACATGATAACCACTGTTTTGCTGCTATGTTGTTTTTTTTTTTTTTTACAGGCTTCTTAAATAGACTGCCCTCTCCTATTCTATACTGACATTCCTACTTGCGGCCTGGGAGAACTCAGCGGTTCCGTTGTCATGCTTTCAAGGTCTATACCAAGATATTTGTTTTTCTGCTGGAAATGTCTATGTTTAGGGTTATGTGGGTTTCGCTTGGCAAATCTAGGCCGGGCGTGGAAGGAGGGAGCGTTGTTTTACCTCAGTGGGTTGTGCATTGAAATACTGTTACGTTATGAAATGCAGTTTATTTTCATACTTACCTCTCTTATAAATGACCACACATTCCCTTCCCGCTAGGGCTAACGCCTCTACGGCGAAAAAGTCCTTGGACCTCACACTTATGTCCTGGAACATACGTGGCCTTACCAACCCCGGCAAAGGCAAACTGGTGCTGCAATACCTTCGCAGTCATGAGGTGCACATTGCTTTTCAGCAAGAGACCAACCTTCCCGCTGGCGCTGCGCCCTCCTATACATCCACATAGGGCCCCCATCACTACTTCGCTAGCTACAGCACATATTCCCAGGGGGTGTGTATTCTGGTGCATAAAACAGAACTGTTTAGGCCACTGTTGTCCAGGTCGGATGGCAATGGTAGATATGTGATGGTTGCAGGGCTGCTGGATAACCGTAAGATTTTACTTGTAAAGGTTTATGCACCCAACACTGATGCACCTGACTTTTTTCATGATCTCCGCTCCCACATCGATCGCTTTGAAGTAGAACACATTTTGTTGGGAGGTGATTTTAAAATGGCGATGGATCCAGCATTAGACACCACTTCTCACCCCCCAACATCTAAACCCCATTCCCTCAGGGCTTTGAGGGACCTCTGCAGCTTCCTTGCTCTACATGATCCCTGGAGTTTATTTGGTACTGACACCTTGGCCTACACTCTTTGCTCAGCGCCCCATGGTACCTTGCCGCATATCGACTATTGGCTTTTCACTAGTACTGTTACGCACTGGGATACAGCTGTCAAACACCTACCACGCACATTGTCAGATCACTTACTGGTACTAGCCACACTTGCTATCCCCGTGGCCAGCGGCACTAGGAAACTCTGGTTGTTCCCTGACATGAAGACACTCAGTTCTGCGCAACCCTGAGGGAAGCAATAGTTGACTTTTTCAAGTTAAACGAGGGCTCGGTGAGTACCTGGGCGGTACTGTGGGATGCCTTTCAAGCATATATCAGAGGTATATGCATATCCACACATTCTGGGGTCCTGTGCGATATACTTCACTGTTTAGCACAAGTGGAGGCGCAGCGTACTGATTTTGACCGTCAGACAACGACTACCGAGATTCCCCCCCCCCCGCCCCCAACTACGTTGTTGTAAGGTTTTGCTTGATGAGTTTAACAAACTGGCAGACAGGGAGGTGCAATACATGGGCAAGTACACCAAAGCATGTAAATATGGTGAGGGGAACAGACTCGGGAGGATGCTGGCCAGACTGTTTTGCCCCTCATATCCCACATCCCACATACCTGAAATTAAAAGACCCAATGGTAGTAGTGCCATCGGTACTGCTGAGTTCCAGGCGGACTCTTCACATAATATTCCAATCTGAACACAGCACAGCCCACACCGCCGCCCCCCGCAATACAAGAATATCTAGATTACATTGGCTGCCCACCGCCCAACAGCAGTTCCTTAGTGAGCCTTCCTCTGGCGAGGAAGTTTCACCGGCAATAGATTCATTGGCTGGGATGCGCGCACCGGGGCTGGATGGGTTTACTGGGGCATTTTACAAGAAATACAAAGAAATTATGTGCCCTTGCCTTATATCAGTATATGCTGAGGCATTGGAGACTAGGGGTTCTCCCCGAGACAATGCGTGAAGCGGTTATTTCCCTTTTGCCAAAACCGGGTAAGGACCCTTTATATTGTAGGTCATACTGACCCCTTTTCTTATTAAATTTCAACAATAAGATTTTGGCCAAGATGGTTGCTATCCACCTTTCCCTCCTGCTGGATAATGTTATTTCCCCTGCTCAGTCTGGCTTTGTCCTGCACCGCTCCACCTCCCTTAACCTTTGCACCGTTTTGCAGTGCTAAACAGAGTGTCCCTTGAGGTTCCTGCGGCTATTGCCCTATCAGATGTCGAAAAGGCATTAAATTCCCTTGAGTGGCCCTTTTTACACGCTGTCCTGCGTAAGCTTGGGTTTTCCCAAGGTTACACCGATTTGGGACTAACTTCTTTTTTGTGATCTCCGAGGCTTGCTCATGCGACTGATATGGGCAAATAGACATCCACGTATCCGTTGGGAGGTCCTCACTCTCCCCTATGAATGGGGTGGTTTTGGGGTTCCCCATCTCCAGCTTTACTACCTCTTGGCACAATGTCAGTATTCGTACTACTGGTATCACCCAGATGCTTGCCTTCCAAATTCCAGCTCAGAGCGGGACCTGCCAGCTCCTGTCCCACTGAACACCCTCCTGCCTGGGGCAATCACACTGCATTCCAGAGATATTCAAACACTCTCTACAACTAGTTGGACATGGTGTAAACTTGCTCGCTTACTTCACTGCGACACACTGTTTTCCCCAGCACTGAAACGAACTAATAACACCTTTTTATCTATTACACAGGAGGCGCTGGTTCAGCCAACATTACATACTTTCCAACTCCATAACCTTAGGGATGTTTTTCCGGACAATATCACATTCTCACGCACTACTGATACACGTTTCACTGTTTCCACTCAATTACAGCACTTCGTACTCTATCGCCTACAAAGTGCTTTGCATCCATGATAACCTACTTACCTATTGGCTCCAGCCGAATTTGCACCACTTATCCTGATCGCTACGACAGACTTGGGGGCTCGATTGGTCTCTATTGTGTGTGTATTATGGCTCTTCCTGTTCCAAATGCTCAGAGAGTCCTGGGAGAGTGATCTGCAACGTATACTCTCCCAAAGAGTTTGGGAGGAATGCTGAGCACAGAGTCAGTTTGTCTCCCTTAACCAATGCCCAAAGTTAGTCCACTTTAATCTTCAAGAAGGGCTTATATCACCCCCAGGGATATGGCTCCTATCAACCCGGCCGTTCTCCTGCCTGCCCCAAGTCTCATGCACCAATTGCAGACTTTTCACACATGACTTGGACTTGTCCAAATATTAGATGCTTTTGGTGTGAGGTGTATGGTCGATTATTGATCATTGTGGGTTTGCCTCTCTGTCCTGATCCACTTATGGCCCTTCTCGCCTACACTGGAGATTTACCCAGGTCTATCAGGCGCCTCACAGCGATTTCGCTCTTATTCGCAAACCTGGAGATAGCGCTTCTATGGGGATCCAAATACATGCCAAATATCACTTCTTGGCTGATTAGCCTCACATATTGTGTCATTAACAGTGAACTCTACACCTCGCTGCAGCCTGTGACGTCTAGGTCTAAGGATATTTGACAGCCACTCAGAGACTATTTGAATACACTTGTCACTTCTCTACCCCCCTTTCAGTCCTCTAACGAATCAAGCTCATGATGAACCGATTCTTCCCATGACACTATTTCTGCCTGTTTTCTAATTGTCATTTTACTGGTAATTGGCCCGACCACCCTGAGTTTGTCGGTAGAAGCACTGCCTATAATCTGTATTGATGGTCTGCTTTTCACATGACGTACAGTTTTCTCTGCTTGAAATGCATTGCTTTGTGTTTGTTCTCTGTTATGTTTAAAAATGATTAGTACAACTTAAAAATATATAAATATTTAATTTTACATTTTGCTTCTTTAACTATACCTACTTAATTAAATGTAATATTATTTAACTTTCTAAGTAGTCTCTGACCCCCCTAATTGGTCGTCACAGACCCCCAGGGGACGGCAAACCCCAGGTTAAGAACCACTGGTCTAGATCATTTAAAAAACTGCTTTTTTCGTACATAAAACCAAAAGTAAACTCTGCTCACATATTTCATTCACATCAACAAACATTTTTTTTAAATGCTCGCATTTGCATCTGTTAACTTTTTTGTTAAGTGGAAAACATTTAGCGCTCATAGAACATGTCAAAACATGAGTAACTAGTATGTTATTGTTTTCCCAGCCACAGACTAAGGGCCAAATGAATTAAGTATTTTGGTATATATTAATCCCAAATTGCTACTCGGTAACATGTTACTGAATCGCAGTTTAGCGAATACATACAGATTCGGTTTTAGGAAGGGGCATGTTTAGGGCGTCTCTTCCTAATACCGAATCACAGTGGTATGTAAGAATGTTGTGCGACCGAAATGTGGTCGCAAAACATTCTCATTTTACCACCTACAACAAGTGAGTGGTAACCCATTCACAAAGGGGAAGGGATCCCAAATATTTGTCAAAGCATTTTTCAAGAAGAGTCGGTGGTCCTGCGGACCCGCTGCCTACACTTGAAAAATGAAAAGAAAACTTTTAAATTTTATTATTTAAACACATCCCATTTTTCTTTAAGGAAAACTGGCTGCATTAAAAAAAAAGACTGATATTATTTAAAAAGCAATCAGACATTGTAGTTTCCTGAGGCCAGCAGGCCACCATGCTTGTAAGGGCTACGATTCGTAATAGGTCGAAATTTAGACCTACCTCATTAATACTCAGAAAGTAGATCTTGCGACCCACTAGGAATCGCTAATAAAACTCAAAGGAGTGGGGGGCGTGGCTTCGGGCGTCAAGATGGCGGTCGCACTCTAAGAGTGCTCTGGACCCCTCCGTCATCCGCCCTACGAAGCTGCCGCTATTCACACTACTGGCGCTGCCCTGGGGGTGCCCATCGGCTCCTGGACCCCAGAGATCCCCCCTGGAACCACCTACGGCATATTTGAGCCGTAATAGCACCAGCCGCGGCTGACTCGAAAAATTCAAGATGGCGGCCGGGACCGCGGCGCTCGGCCGAACTTGAGGTGGGAGGCTCCCCTGCTGAGGCGGCCGCTCGGTGGAGGACGCCGCAGATGCCGGCCCTGCGATCCGGGGCCCGGGCCCCTTGTGGGCCGATGTGAGGCGAAACGTGTCTGCGGTGAGGAGAGAGGCTCCTGGCGGCCTGGACCCCGCTGCGCATCTGCGCGGGGGCCCGGGAGAAGTGGGGGATATCCCGAGACGCGAGGAGGTCTCCTCCGTCCGGATTGAACGAGGCCCGGGAGTCAAGGAGGGGCCGTGAACGCGACTCCGGCCGCGCTCCTGAGGGGAGCTGACTCGCCCGGCGGCCACCCCGAGTGGAGGGATTGGCGCCGGGGACACCGACGCTGTGCCCCGGGATCCGGGCCCCGGTGGATTGGACCGTGAGCACACAAGCGGCGGCTGAAGGACTCTTGGGGGGTCGGAACCTCTGTGCAGGTATGCGGGGCCCCGAAAGATAAAACTGATCTCAACAAAGAGGCTGCCAAGTGAGACATTCCTGCTCCCAGTCATTGACTTTGAGCGCCTGGGGCAGAGTAGGTGGCCCCCCAGAGATCGCTGGCGTTGGGCCCTGGAAGGCGAGGGAAATCCCCCCCCTCTCAGAAGAAAACAAAGGCACCCCAGCACGAGCTTGGCGGGGAGGGAACTCCCGATCAATACAATACAATACAACACATCACAATGGGCGCTTGAATCCAGGAAAGGACTAACCCCACCATCCTGACTGATACCGAGAGACCTCTCTGGCCCCCTGGGGGCGCAGTGCAGACAACACTTTTCGACTGGCCCCGGACGAGGGGGAGCCGCCGGAGACGCCCTGGACTGCAGGGAGGGCAAGGAGTCCTGCGAGCCCCCGATGACCTGGAGGCACGAGGCGAGACCCGACGCAATGCTGGGCAGTCGCCTGACGGTGTGAGTTAACGGAGTGGAGAGGATCGGTTCCCGTTGGACCCCGGGAGGGTGATTGGGCTGTGCCCACCAGCGTGTGCTCTGATACCCCACCGGTAGACCCCCTCTGAGGCGGTCCCCTGTCGAAACGGCCCAGACGCAGGAACCTGGACGAGGTGGATCTGGGTGACAACCGGACACCCCCAACTTCCTGAGACAGAATGGGAAAGGACAAACCAAACAAACAACCCCCGACCTCCCAGCAAAAGATCGACCAGTTCACGATGCCAGCGGGCCCCAGAAGAGAAGGGGAAACCGCCAGTGGAGGCCCAGCGCTTGACGGAGTGAGCGCCATCCTCCAAGTAATTCAATCGTCGCAATCGGCTGTGGAGACCAAAATTGGGGAAGTGCGTGAGGACATGGGCCTTATCAGACAGGACCTCAGAAATGCAGTGAGCAGAATTACTGAGGTGGAGGGCCGGGTCTCCCAGACCGAAGACGAGCTGGCCGATCTTAAAACGAAAGTGGCCCAGCTACAAACACGTACCAGCGAGCTACACCGCCGTGCCAAGGATGCAGAAAATCGATCGAGACGCAACAATCTGCGTTTTATCGGATTCCCGGAGGGCGCGGAGGAGGATAAAGTATCAGAATTTTTGGAGCGCTGGATCAAGACCTGGATACCAGACCAGGCCCTCTCACCCTGGTTTGCAATTGAACGCGCTCACAGAGCCCTTGCACCGCGCCCCCCTCCGGGCGGCCCGAAGCGCCCAATGATCGCACGTTTTTTTTAACTTTAAAGATCGAGACAACATCCTTAAAGAGGCGAGACGCTTGGAAGATCTTAAATGGGAGAACCACAAGATCCTGATATTCCCAGACTACACACGGGAGGTTCAGACCCGCCGCCGATCGTATGAGCAAGTCAAACAGAAACTCAGAGCAATGCAACTCTCATACATGCTCCTCTTCCCGGCACGGCTTAAGGTCATCATGGCTGGTAGGGCGCATTTCTTTGAATCTCCAGAGGAGGCATGGGACTGGCTGACCGAGGAGGGCGTTGGAGCCCGAAAGGGAGCCCTGAAACAAGGAGGAGAGCCCGCTCGGGATAGACCCCCCCTTTTGGGGGGACCTCGAAGGAGCCGGAGGCGCACCAGATCTCGGAAAGGGATGCGGGATGGTCTGGCCGCTCCTGGAGGTGGAGGGATGGCTGGAGACTCTGGCTCCCGGGTGGGGGAGATCTCCATCGAGTCCCCAGAAGGGCAGGAACAGATACAAGCAGAGGATGATAGACGTCTGAGCCAGTCCCCGGTGCTTGGCTGAACTGTTACACTGAGTTTTTGCTGTGACACATGGAGGGGATCGGGGAGAACGATCCGCCCTTGCGGGGCCCCTGGGGCGCGTCGTCGGATGACTCGGCGGCCCCCCGGGGTTCGCCAAACAAGATTTGAAGACTTTTCACTTATGATTGCAGAATGATCCGACTGAATGGAGGGGTCCACCACTCCACTCCCAAGACAGTCTTACTGGCTGTTATGTTCTGGTTGGGGTTAGGGGCGACAGATGCTTCCGGGGTGGGAGTATGGGGTGGGGGGCAGTTGGGGGGTGAGAAGTTTGAGTTGGGGTTAGATAGTAGCACTCGGTACAGGTTTAGTACCTCAATGTTATGTTTTAAGCGGTCATCCCTGTTTCCACTGACAGCCACCCAACAAGATATGATACCCGCGCAGCCCACGCCTGGTCCTCACTGACACAAATCATCTCCTGGAATGTAAACGGGCTCTTAGATAAGATCAAACGATCTGCAGTTTTCAACACCCTCCGCAGATACTCCCCCTCAGTGGTCCTACTGCAGGAAACTCATCTCCTGGGAACGAAATGCCCTATGCTCACACGGGGAGGATTTGATAGGGTTTACCACGCAGGTTTCTCCAGGGGAGTGGCCATTCTACTCAGCCGCTCTCTACCTATGGTGATAACATCTACGCTGTCTGACCCACAGGGCAGATTCGTAATTGCTTCAGGGATGCTTCACGGTACACCGCTGAACCTTGTATGCGCATACGCCCCCCCAGCGGGATTCGACGCCTTCCTACTCTCACTCCGCCAGGTGGTAGCGGGACTCCCCCAGGGAACCACATTGATAGGAGGGGATTTTAATGCTGTTCTGGACCCCAGACTGGATATATCCGGGGACATTACCACTGGTAGGGCCTCTCGGGCTGCGAGTCTTAACAGATGGGTGGAGAGCCTCGGCCTCTGCGAGGCATGGAGAACCTGGCACCCTAAAGAACGTCAATACACACACACATCAGCCGCCCACTGGACACATTCCAGAATTGATTTAATATTTATGCCTGCACTAGACGTCATCGGTGTCACGGGGGCTGATATACTGCCACGAGGGGTCTCAGACCACGCACCTGTACGAGTCCGACTGGGTGGGACGGACCCCACCAGGCGCCCATTATGGCGCCTGAATGCATGGTGCTTACAAGACAACGAATATACCCTTGAAATAAGAGACCGCCTTGCTCAATATTTTGAGTTGAATTTGGGAACGGTCCAGTCCCCAGGTATAATATGGGCTGCCGGCAAAGCCACACTAAGAGGGCATGCCAAGTGTCTTCTTCGTGCACGTGAACGCGCTCGGGACTCAAGAGTGTCTGAGTTGGAGGCTGAGGCGCTGAATCTGGAGCGCCAACAAACGACCTTATCCTCGGCCTCTATTCTGAGGCAACTTACTAGGACCCGAGAGGAAATCAGACATTTGGTCCTTGAGTCAGCAAAACACATTTGGAGAGCATCGGCCGCCCGAATATATGGCTGGGGGGACAAGAATGGAAAACTCTTGCATTGGCTAGCCACACGCCCCCTGGCCAATAGAATCATACCTGAGATTAGAGACGACTCAGGTGCTCTTTCCAAAGCGCCCATCGAGATAGCTCAGAGCTTTGCCTCTTACTATGCACGCCTATACGCAGAGCACCCTCGGCCCACCAATGAAAGGGAATCCCCCCTCCTGAACGACATAACTCTTTCCAGAGTCTCCCAGGCGGCCAGGAGCAGTATGGATGAGGCAATTAGCCTCACAGAAATAACCAGCGCGATTGCCAATTTGGCATCAGGCAAGACCCCAGGTCCTGATGGATTCCCACCAGAGTTATATAAGAAATGCAGCGATATTCTGGCTCCACATCTGCTCAACATGTACGAAGAAGCTGAGCGGAAGGGCCACTTCCCTCCTGGGATTGATCTAGCGACAATAGTAGTGATCCCCAAGACACAACCCCCGTCGCAACACTGCTCGGCATACCGACCCATTTCACTCCTGAACACTGAAGTCAAGGTCCTAGCCTCAATCCTCGCCTCAAGACTAAGAGACGCCATACCCACACTGGTGCATCCTGACCAATGTGGCTTTATGCCTGCCCGTAGCACTAGACACTGTATTAGGAGATTACACCTAGCGTTGGCGCATCAAAAGACCCTGTCTCGAGCCCCTCTGGCTTTGCTTCTACTCGACTTCGAGAAAGCCTTTGACACGGTAGACTGGTCTTACCTCGAAAACGTCCTACAAAGCAACGGCCTTGGGCCCAGATTCCGAGGATTGGTGAAGCTACTTTATTCTAATCCCACAGCACATGTCCAAGTAAACGGAGTAATCTCAGACCCATTCCCTATCGGCCGTGGCACCAGGCAGGGATGTCCATTATCCCCCTTGCTTTTTGCATTAACAATAGAGCCTCTGGCGAAAATGTTAAGGGAAGATCCGCTGATAGAGGGCTGGTCCTGGCCCGTCTGCCAAGAGGACCGCGTGGCACTGTACGCGGATGACGTCCTGCTGTACATCTCAAACCCAGCCAAAAGTGGCCCCCGCATTCTACAAATTCTAGATCTCTTCTCGGATGCCTCAGGGCTGACCCTGAACCCTAGTAAGTCCTTGCTGGTCCCTCTCCATCAATCTCGAGACTGCATAGACTGGCAGCAAAACATTCCAATACGAAGAAATAGTTTTAAATACCTGGGCGTGCATGTCTCCTTGCTCCCTGAACTAACATGGGAGCTTAACATCACACCATTAACCAAAAGAATAAAAAATGACCTCCAACGGTGGAGTGACCTCCCCCTTAACTTGTATGGGAGAATCGCTCTTTACAAGATGATGGTTCTCCCCAGACTTCTTTACCTCCTCCAGAACTTCCCTTACCCTATCCCCATGAGATGGTTCAGGGAAATGGACTCACAGACACGCCAATTTTTATGGAATGGCTCCCGTCCTCGATTGGCGCTTAAAACATGCCAGAGGGACGTTTCTGAGGGGGGATTGGGAATGTCCAACATCCATTACTACCACCTAGCAACGCAAATACTAGTGATAAATGATTGGGTAGGGGGTGGATGGACAGATCCGGCGTATCGATTAGAACTTCAGACCATGAGTTATCCAAAGATCTTTGATGCTCTGTATGGAGGCCCGATCTCGCGTGGGACCCCGGAGGTGACCGGAGTGGTACTGCGGGGTTGGCGGACGGCCCAAAAGGTGACAGGGTGGTGGGGACGCCTCACCCATCAGACTCCACTATGGCAGGGAATACACTTAAGAGAGATAGCGAGATTGGAGGGATTCCAGAAGTGGGACAACATTGGTATTTCTACACTAGGCGATGTATGGGATGGCTCACATATGCGCTCTTTTGAAGACCTCCAGAAAATGTTCTCACTAAATAAGACGCAATTCCATAAGTATCTCCAGATCCGCCACGCCTTGCTGACAGAAATCCGGACAGGGGATAACATACCTGAATATAGCCCTATGGAGGCGAAAGCCCTGATGGGGAGCCTAGGTAGAGGAGGTGTCTCCCAGATATATCGCTCGTTGATTGCCACCACTGGTGCTGCCATGGAGGGACTCCGTCAGAGATGGGAAGGGTGGGTGGGTCCTATGGAAGAGGTAGACTGGAACGAAGCATTGGCAGCTCCACACACTTTAACGATGACGACTCGTCTCCGTCTAATACAGACTTACTATCTCCATACTGCTTACCTAACACCCGTCAGGTTGTACAGGGCAGGTCTCCGTGACGCAGCTGACTGTCCACGATGTGGGGACCCAGACGCTGACTTTTTCCACATGGTATGGTCCTGCCCAATTATTAAAGCTTACTGGGGGGCTGTTATCATGGAGATCTCAACGGCCTTACAATCTGACATCGAGTTGACGCCAATGCTGCTCCTATTGGGGATCATGGGTGACACTGGACTGAGGAGAGCAGAACGGACCTTTCTGGGGGTGGCATGCTTAGTGGCCAAAAGAGACATAATGACGGACTGGAAAGCCCAAAACGCACCAGCTTTGACTAAATGGAAAAGAGGAGTGGATTGGTGTGCTCAACGTGAAAAACTTGTTTACGAGGCCAGAGGGTGTCCGAATAAATATGATAAGGTTTGGGGGAAATGGGATGCCACTACACTCAACCTCCCTGCATTGTCGACTGGCCCAGCACCAGAAAGAACCTAAACGGGCTTCCCCCTCCCCCCTTTAAAGGGTGGTAACAAGCATGGGATACTTTACAGAGAGATGCATAATCTTCACACACAGTGTACTGTCTGAGACTAGGGATTAACCATTGTTTGGTGCCCGTTGGCACCCAGTTACATGTATGTATTTCGCCTTTTTTTTTTTTTTTTTGCAAAACCAATAAAAATGTCTTTATAAAAAAAAAAAAAAACTCAAAGGAGTTTCATACACTAAGACTACCGATTTCTTAATTGCGATTAGGAGAGAATCTCAATTAGGAAAACGGTATTACCAATGTTAGTACATCTGGCCCTAAGCAACTGTGCTCTATACCGGCACACAGGTGGTAACCTCTTTTATTAAAGGGTTTGAATGAGCATGCCATGCCCTACGCGCTGTGCAATCCCAACCTCAGCGCCGCTACTGCCATCCTTTAGCACCGAGGATCGTCCTACTCTCAAGAGACACGTTGGGAGTGTTACCACACGTAGTGAGGCTCATTTAGGAAACTGGTCTTAATGGTTCATTTAAAAAACAAGACAGGAGATGGTCGATGAGATTTCCCAGCTCACTATTCCCGACGAAGTGTGTAGACAACCTATGTCCTTCCCTCTGACGGCCGAGATGGAGGAATTATCAGAGGCTTACCTTGATCGTTGTTCATTTTAACTTTCGATTCTACTTGGGTATTGCCTGGCTCGCATACACTCTGCGATACAAAAATAACTATCACTGTCTCTTAAACAGCGGTGATTTTTAACTGTCCGACTCGAAAAAGTATTTGTTTCTTCTATAGAAAGAGCAAAGAACAGTACAGGCAGTAAATAAGTGCCATCCAATCAGAAAAGGGGGCTTAGTGTGCAATCAGCAGCTTTCCACAACGACCAATCAGAAAACATGTAACACGGCTGCTCGTGACGAAATGTCCTCTTTGAGGAAGTTTGCCGGCAGTTTTTTACGAGTTTTGTATGAACTGGGACTCAAAAGTCGATTCGTGTCTCAGTAATGATAATTTCAAATTAAATCTCTGAAGGTATCAGTGTGATCCTGTGATATTTCTATTGCCCTGCAGTGTGTGATATTTACAGGGACGTAGCTTGGTCTGTAAGATATGTTTTTTTGGGGGGAGGAAGGGAGGGCCTTCATGTTTTCCAACAGCCATGCTGGCATATCCAGTTGAAATACTTTATAAGAAAAGTAGTCCAGAAGTGGAGTTTAAGGGGCAGTGGAAAGAGCACGGAGTGCTGAGTGTAAGGGGCACTTAAAACGCAATATGTTTGTTAAATAACCGACATCTTTTAAACAGAGACAGTGTCGGACTGTGTGTGAGCGCGTGTGTTTTTGTGTGTGTGTTCATGGAAAAACCCCAGGTGAAGGCGAAAGACTCCTCACCATACCCAACTGAAAATACCTGTACCTAACTATTTACTAGAGAACAGATAAATTAGGAGGGGTGTCTATCACCCCATAACCTTCTGGAAACTACACCCCTTGATATTTCCAAGCCCTGTCACGTTTTGAGCGACACCCAGTGCCGGAATTGGAAAAAAAAAAGATTCCAGGAGCCCATAAATTGGGAGGAGATGATTTGGCAGAGGAAATGGTGTGGAGTCACAAGGGGCAGAGCTTGGAAAGCAGAATGTGATAGTCAACGGATTCAATTATTTTTGAAAAATCTGCTGCAAAGAACTTGGCAACATGGATAAATATGTCAGTGTTCTAGATTGATCACTAAGAAGCTGCATTTGAAAATATCTTGCAGGGTCAAGACAGCGGCTGCAAAGATCATTGTATGCCCAGCAATGTTAAGGCGATTATAATATCAGTAAAACAATTCAAGTGAATGAATGTATGAATACATCTTTATTGCACGATAATATAAAAATATTATTTACAGTATAAGATACAATGAAAGCATAATTTAAGAAAATCACAAATGATGTAAATATACAATAAAATCCATGTTTCTTTCACATTTCCTTGTGGGGACGGTAAGTAAGATCTAAACATTTAGTCAATTTCTGAATAAATTTGCAATCTTTTGTGGAAAAACAATATTCAACAGCCTCCTTAATAGATCTGCAATTGATGGACACAAATGCATTTTTTTAATATTCCTTCATCAAGGCTATTAAACTGGGACACAAACAAATTACATGTTTGATTGACTTCTCCTTACAATTACATAGGTGACAAACCTCTGAAGGTAAGCAGTTTAGGCCTCATTATGAGTTTGGCGGGCTCAGGACCACCATTTTGGCAGTGGCGGTCGTACCGCCAACAGGCTGGTGGAGAAGACCACCAAATTATGACATTGGCGGTCAGGGGCAGGGAAAGAGGTGCCTGCAGCAAAGGAGATGCCCACCCTCTTGGGTGAGCGGGCACGGCCAACTGGGTGGGGAGCTACAGGGAGGGCAGTAGTAGTAAGGGGAGGCAGACTTAGATGGTGCTGGAGTGGTCCCAGATGGGTCTGCTACCACCAAGGACTGTCCACTGGAGGAGGATTCGGAAGATGAAGACGTTGATCCTGTCTCCCTGTGGCACTCCGCTCGCCTTCCAGGGTCCCTCGGTGTCTGTGGTATCAGCACTCCGGGACCCATGGCCAGCAGCTTCCCCACTTGGATGTGACCCATCTCATTCGCCTGCTGATGCTGAGAAACAGAGAGAGAGAGAGAGAGGTAGGGCCATCACATTCTTCACATACACATACACAGCAGTAACATAACATCTATGTGTAAAACACCCCCAGGTAGGAACCATTTTGAGCCAACATCATGTCACAACAACATACTTCCCACAACCCTGTATGACAAAAATGGCACACCCAACATAAGCCTACTAATTGACCACTATACCACCATCCTATCAGTACAGCTAAAACAGAAACTATTCCTGCAGAAGATGATTTGATAACATAAAAAGTGTGTATTTATACAAAGCATCACTGTGAAACAAACCATCAATGGAAATCAGTGTTCACTTTAATTTCAAAATCATACCTACTTCAAATCTACACTTGCTCAGTCCATTGCCAGGTGTCATGTTCTAGGAAAGTTACCTCATCACATTTCAATTACAACACAGCATGTTGCTTAGCTATCACATCTCTAAAATGTAGCTGTGTCTAAAACATTCACAATGGCAAATAACTCAGATGCATCTACACCATTTGGCATATCCAAATTTGAAGTATAATAGACTCCCAGACCATTTCTCCTACACATGTATCAACTGTGTTTTTGCAAAGGATTGCACAGACATTCAGGACCTACTCATCTTAGTCATTAACACATAGAAAACAAAGTCATGTACAGAAATAGGGGTCTACTTAGCACACAGGATATGCCCAAAGACAACCACAGAGAGCATACCACCACCTTCAATATAATGGACACCTGTTGTGTAAATGAAGGACACATACAATTCCACTAATCATGCTGAGTAGCAACCTCAAGCTGACCAGATCAAATCCAGCAGTTTGACTGACAACATATACCATTCCATCAACATGTAACTGTCAACTACAACACCTGCAATACTATGTAGTCATGGTTAAATTAGCTTATCCATACTAGAATACTTCAGCACATATTCAGAATAACAAAAGTAAGTATGCCAAACCTGAATCTTAAATCTTGAAAATGGCACGAAGTACTCATGTACACATGATGTTGGCAAAAACAGTGGATGCTGTACCTATATAGGAGATATCCTGCCCTTTGTATCATGGGCAAAATAAAATGGCTAAGTGAATAGCAAGCTACAACTTACCGTCTTCATAACACGTACATGGTACAGATATTCTGAACTAACATGTCTATGATATGGCTTGCACTAGGAATGTATTAATTACCACCATGCTTTTGATCATGTGGGATGTCCACCCTGATCAAACATCACATTTGCCAATGTACAGTCCACACTTAACAATGGGGGCACCACCTCACACCTCTGAGTAAGTGTAGCAAGTATGCCATGTGAAATATCTGAATGAGAACACCCTCACATGAAGTTGACATCTATTTCACAACTCAGGAATATTTGTCCTGTTTCTCACCTGTCAGACCCTATGTTGCACATAGAGCTTGTTTCAGTGAAATAGGAATGGACTGAGACCAAAGAGCTGGACAACTTACCAACAGGATATCTAGACTATGAATCAGTAGGTGGGAAGGATGACATAGTAGGTTACACATATGTATAGCACTGTAGAGATACATATATGACAATCACATGTGCATTACCACATGCTGTCATACAATAGGTTTAACATAGGTGAGTTATATTTCCCTATACACAATACCATGTCCACACCAGTATATCAATGGTACGATCTGTACTATACTGTGTCCACACCTTTACCTTTAGCACTTACCATATTGTTACAGTTTAGATACTTAGGCATTAGACACTGGACTGGTAGAGGGATTAAAATGTCTGTAGTCAGTACTTACCTCCTTGTGGCTGCTGTGCTGCCATCAAACGCCCGTCCAACCCAGGGTGGGCCACCGCCAAAATGTGGGTCATTAGGGGGGCAAGGTCCGACGGGCACCCCTCCCTCGTTGGAAGGACATCCTCAGCTGGGCATCCATGGTCTTCCGGGCCCAGATTCTCCGGTCCTCCCACCACTTCCTACAGTGGGTGCTCCACCGGGTGTGGACCACCAGGGTCCGCACTTGCTTGGCGAAGGCACGCTAGATTACCTTTTTTTGATGGCCGTTGGCCTGCATAGATGACACTGACAAAAGGAGAGTCATGTCCACTTGCATCATACCAACACAAGTGTCAAAACACTTCAGTCACAGCAAGCAGGCCAACATTCCCATCCTCTAAGTTCAAACTCCTTCACAATTTCAGCATCTGCAGGCAGCCCATGTGTGAAGTAGAGTGTACCATACAACAGGCATGATCAGTACCTGGTATTGACTACACACATACAACCTGTCCACGCGATTGTCCATAACATGGAGTGTCTATAAAAACATTTCTGACACCATCATTGTTGTTCATGCTGCAACCTATGCAGTTACATGAGACACTATCTACCTTGTGATACTACTATATGTCTGCCTATGCACATGTAGACATTTTCATACACCCAGACATGAGTTGCAAAACTTTCACTAATTCACATTTCATGTACACCATCTTACACTCCAACTTTCACACATTGGTATACCATTGGACTCACCTGCTCCTCTGGTGCACCATATAGCTGTGCATACAGGGGTAGGACCTCCGCAACAAACATTCTGAGCTCTTCTGGGGTGAAGGCTGGGGCCCTATCACCTGCAGGATGTGGCATAATAGCTCCCAGAGGAAGTACACAGAAGCTCAGGTAGTGGAGGTCTTGCTGGCAGCAGTGTCAGGAGTCAAGTGAGCAATAGTGCAGAAGATGGCAGTCACGTCTGCCACGTACACGACCGTCACTGGACATCGCCATTGGCCCAAGTCCACCAACGACAGCAATGTGTTCCAATGGCAATGTCCACTGCAGTTGTAACCGCCTACCGCCATGACAACATCCGCGAGCGAAGTGAGGTCACTTCCTCATGTCCAGTACAGTAGGACAGGCAGCTGCCATTTTGATCCATTTCTATGTATGTAAAAGTATGGGAATCTACATCATAAGCGATTCCCTATCTTGTGCGAAATATCAGTGAGTGCTGCCTTCATGTTTAGTAGTCTAATTGTGCATGTGAGTAGTAAAAGCTATGTGCTGAGGGAATGGTGGAAATGGAAATGTACACCTATTCTCAGCATCCTATGTGCATCGGTAATGTAGCATAGGAGCAACAAATATGTTTCACATGTACACTAAGTTGGACTATCAAACTCTGACAGTCACAGATAAGTATGCATGTTATGTACATTAGAGGATCCAGGGAATGTGAACCAAGGGAGTGTCATAGGATGCATAGCAAGATGAAGTACTTCAGATGTCAAATGTTGTCTCTGACATCGACATCAGACATGTCTGACTTGTATGTATGTAAAAGTCACCTACAACCTGTTTTTCCACATAGTTACCCTGGCATGAGGAGAGGAAGACAAACTCCAGTGTACCACACACTGGTAGACCTGCACACTATGGAGGACAGACATATTACATAGATCTATTGCCTGAATAGGCAGATTATCATGGGCCTTTATGATCAGTTGGAGCCAGATCTGATGCATGCCATTCGCAATCCCAATAGCATACCTCCCATCATTCAAGTTATAAATTAACAGAGGGCAAATGTACCTGCTGCAGAGCACAATGTGTAACATGCAGATCTCAGATGTGTCTTTGTTTATTAAAATACATACGTGGGTTAATGCTTTTGACACAGAGATCATTTTGTTACTTAGAGTTCATAAGTTGCAAGTCTTCCATTATAGCACACTACTATATCAGCAAAAGGAGAAGCATGCAAACTGTAAGTCAAAGGTTTGATCCTTATTGTTCTTTTTTAAATCTCTTGACTCAGACAATCTCAACTCAGTATACATAAATAGTATCACCATAAACGCATACAGTGCTATATATATATATATATATATATATATATATATATATTAAAATCAATAAAATCACGGATCATCATTTTATAAAATGACAGCCATATGAAAAGTGCTTAAGTGCAAATGCAGGCTTCAAAAAGAGCGTGTTTGCTCGGAAAGCAGAAGGCTACCTCTCACTGTTCAACAGTTCTGGCCTTGGGAAACACCAGATTTACTGATTTACTTCATCACCAGCTTTCTCAGGCGAGTGGCTCTAGATAGACATGTATACACCATCAGACACATGTGCTTCTACTGAAGGAGCTGTAAACAACACAGCACATGTCTACAGCATCTAATGTTCAAGTGCCTCAGTAAGGGAATCAGAAACTGTTTCTGAGGGAAAGTATATAATTTAGGGAAAAAATAAGAAAATGTGTACAAGAGACTGGGCCGATACTGAATCACAAGGCCAAAGGTCAAAGTTTGAATCATGATAAGCAGAACTAAGATAAAGACCAATAAATAAGCTATACCAAATCTAAATCTGGTCAAATAAAATCTGTGAGTGGAAAAGAGGAAACAGCAGGTATGGTTTCATGGTCACAGTAGTAACAGGGTAGAAATTATGTTACCTGCTTCTTTTTTTAGACTCATGGTCTAGCCTTTGTTGGAGAAATATAGCATGCAGATCATGTTTAAGCTGTTTCTTGGGGATTGATGCTATTATTAGAGGAGTTAAAATAACAATCTTCTCTCCCCAACAAGGCCAGCTGCTCCTTTACATAAGATAACTAAGGGAGGTTCTGTACTTTGTCTAAAGACTTGCAATCGTTAATCAGAGCTTGAATAAACAAAGTTTCTTGTTTGACCCATAGAGAGCCCCATAATAATAGGTATGCTACTTTAACATAATCTACTAATGGAACAAGTCCCAGTTTTGTAGAGGCAGACTATTATGGACAGACAACAATCTTCATAAAAATGTTTTTTTCTGACACCTGAAGGGCATCCACATTGCAGTAGCCTCAAACCCCTGCTCCAAATATCACCAAAGCAAGGCAGCATGCATTATAAATAATAATCATGGAAGGCTTCCCTGGATTGTTCAAGTCTTTGTTTCCTGATATTTATTATGTGCTTTGTTATCAAAAGGAATGCCTAGATATGAGAAAGAAGAAATATATGAGAGTTTATAGCCATTAATATAGTGGGGCCTAAGAGCACAACAGGTTTTCCCTATAACCATAACATGTGATTTTGTGGTATTTGTCCCAAATTGTTTATTAAAAATATTAAACCTACAAAAAATATTTTATAAGGTTATTCCTGTTTTTGCAATTAAAACACAGCCATCAGCATAGAGAAAAGCAGGCAGCTTCCTAGAGCCAACCTTTGGGCCATGGACCTCTTGTGCGTTAAGAAATCCTCAATATTGTTTATATAAATGCAAAATAAAAAGGGGGCCAATACACATCTCTGCTTTACATCCAGATTCATTTAAAATTGGTCACTAAGTTCACCATTTTTCCCAGACCTCACCCAACCCCTTCACTCCATTATGCATGGAGGCAAGGAAATAAACAAGATCAAAGTCCATGTTCAACATCTTGGCCCAGAGTTTCCCCCGTCCACCCAGTCAAATGCAGAAGTTAAATACAGGAAACCAAGGTGGATCAAACCAATCTTGGCCATGGTTTATTTGGAAATAACCAGATGAAGAGTGAGGAATTGCTTCAAAGTGCCCAAACCCTGTCTAAACCCCTACTGGATTTGAGGAAAACATCCTTTCTCAGTTACCCATGCTTCGAGATGTTCAAGAAGTATTCTCCCCATAAGCTTGCTTGTAGCATCTATTAGGGAGATGGGGCGGTACCAATGGGGGGGTCAGACCCATTACCCTTTTTAAAAATAGAAATGATGTTTGCACTCAACCAAAATTTAAGAGGACCCTCATTGCCATACTTCATGAAATATTAGTCAAAAGCGGGACACACAGATCAGGACTTTCCAACAAGAGGACCCAGCTACCCCTATCAGGGCCTGGGGCCTTATTTTTCAGAGTGCAGTTTAACGCTCGGGTATCCTTGCTACAACTAGGCAGGGCCCTCTCTACACGGTCACTTAACAACATGGGAAGACCTTATTCAGGGTAACTATTAGCTCCATCATTACAGCTATGTAGCTTGGAGAAATGTTCAACCCATTTGTGGGGGGGTGGGGTGACAACATCTATCTGTGTATTACGAGCATCATGAAGGAATGGATCATTAATGGTGTTCCAGAAGAGACAAGAGTCGCTCTTTGAGCAGGCCTCTTATAGTTTACTTCAAGCTTTGTCTCTGAGGTCATTTTCCCTTTGTGCAATAGCTTGTTATACCTAATTCTGCACTCTCACCCAGCCCTGGTCTCTCAGGGTTTGATTTAAAGCAAGCAAAAGGGTCCTGTGTGCTGTGGAGAAATTTCTGTCAAACCATTTATGGGGCCTGCTTCCTCCTTCCTACTTTGAATTGTGAGGAGGTTAGCAATTGACTGACAGATTTCCCCAAAATCCATTAACATAGTCCTAGGTTTCAACTGATCTTCCAGACAAGTTAACAGTTCCCCAAAGATATGCTGAGAATCTACCGTAGCCATTTACATAAGACCCCGTTGTATGGATTATAAGCTACCTGGGTGTTAAAAACAGCCGGGCCTTGATCAGTCCTAACAGTATCAATATACAAGCACAAAGGATAATGATCACATAAACAATTTAGAGTAATTGCAAAGGCAATGTTCTTTGGGCTATAAGATTGACATAATGCTATAAAATCTACTTTTCCCTCTTCCCGGGAAGTAAATAAGCTCATTGTTGATGCCACTACTAAGCTCTACCATTAGGTACAGGGACAGCTTACTCGGTATCAAGTTAAATATTTCCCTGCAAGGGATATGTTCAAAATGAAGGGCTACCTCGGTATCCCACCCAGACTGACTGCAAACCGCTGGGTCTGGTACATGACAGAGTCTGCATTTAAAATCACCTCCCCAGTTTAAATAATAATCTGAGTTAAATCTGTCACCGTTGTAACTTAACCCCTTGGCAGCCAAGGACGTAACGGTTATGTCCTTGGCACCTCAGCGCCACAGTCAAGGACATAACCGTTACCCCAGGAAAGCTTTTCTCTTTCGACCACATGCTGGGGTGGGAGAGGCATCAAAGGAAAGGAAAGGCCTCTCTGAGCATTTCTGCTGCCCGATCGTGAAGTGATCGGGCAGCAGAAATGCCCACTAGACACCAGGGAATTTATTATTTTGGTGAAATGGCATGAGGGGAGCCGCCCCTTGGGCATGGGCCGTACCCCAAGGGGGCATTTTTTAGAAGGCCTTTTCTGCCCCTCCTGGGGGCAGATAAGCCTATTTTAATTAGGCCGATCTGCCCCCGGGGAGGGGGAGGGGACTGTAGAACCCATTAGACACTAGGGATGTTTTTTGTTTGTTTGTTTATACTTTCTTTACTTATAAGGGGAGCAGCCCCTAAGGCAAGGGTCGCTCCACAAGGGGGCAAATTATTTTAAGGCCATTTCTGCCTCCCTGCCACCCCCACCCACCGGGTGCAGATCGGCCTATTGTAATTACGCAAGGGGAGCGACCCCTTAGGCAAGAGTCGCTCCCCGGGGGAGGGGGGTAGAGAGGCAAATTTATTTTAGGCCTTTCTCCCCCTTGGACAGATTGGCCTGTTTTTATTAGGCCGATCTGCCCCAAAAGGGGTCAGAAACCAATCCACCAGGCACCAGGGATTTTTTGGGTGCCAATTTCATGTAAGGGGAGCGACCCCTTAAGCAAGAGTTGCTCCGCTGGGGGACACATTTATTTTAGGCCATTTCTGCAACCCTTGGGGTCAGATCAGCCTATTTCTGTTAGGCCGATCTGCCCCCGGCGGCGGGGGGGTGGAGGTGGGGGGAGTTCAGAAACCCCGTAGGCACCAGGGATTGGTGTGTGTGTGTGTGTTTTGTTTGGGGGGGGGGTAGCCCCTTGGGGAAGGGTCGCTCCCCATGTGGGCACATTAATGTTGGTCATTTCTGCCCCCCTTGGGGGAAGATCATCCTATTTTTGTAAGGCCCATCTGCCCCCAGGCAGGGCATAAAGCCCACCAGAGAAGATTTTTTTTTTTTTAAAAAGAGGCTGGGGGTATCGCCATACCCCAACCCTAAATAAATGGGGACAAAGTTGCTCTGCCCACCAGTGGGCAGATGGGGCAATTATCCCCGACCCACTCCCCGGGGGGGGGGTGCAGGATTTGCAGAAAGCATACCAGATGCCAGGGAATAAAATAAAATAAAAAAAAAGAAAGAATAGTGGAGTGGTGGCTATCAACCAGTATGGGCATGGTTATGCCCCATCCCAACTGAAGGGGGTAACAGTGTTTCAGCTCTCCCCCGCACACTAAAACATCTTATCCCACGGCAAGCAAGAGAACATTTGATTATTTTGGGTTTTGGTTTCACATTTGGGTCATGAGAGCTTGTCTAACTCTCAGAATCCTCCCACTTGGAATGGTGAGGGCTGCACTTTTTGGATTTTGGGACCCTGCCATGTAGAAATATCTACGAGACCTAGACACATCTGAAAACTAAACATCTGGGTGAGTCCAGGGTTGTGTGCTTCACATGCACCCTGCACCATTTTCTTACCCACAATGCCCTGCAACCCTCCAACTTTGCTGGAAATCACTCATTTTCCCCACATTTTTTTGATGGAACCTTCCTGAATCTGCAGGAATCCACAAAATTCCTACCACCCAGCATTGTCGCATCTATACCGATAAAAATTCAGCCCCATTTGTC